>NC_080568.1:29671666-30032500 GCF_030253575.1 Rhododendron vialii | reverse complement strand
GAAAGTAGTTTTTCTCTTGTAACCCCATGCCCCTGGCAAGGAAGTGAATCCACGAAGCGTCAGGCTCAGAAGATTCCACAATGTAATAATCAAAATCAAAAGGTTGTTAAAGTTAGCAATGTTTGCTCAAAAAAAATACTCACATTGTAATAACCAAACTTAGCAACCTCTTAGCAACTCATCAAATTTTGACATTTGAATAACCAAACTTAACAACTTTTACCAATAACCAAAACTCAATAACCAAACCCAATAACCAAATTCATAACTAAAAAAATAAAAAAACACCTCACATTAGAATCGTCTCATCGAGACGAATAATTTGGTGTGGTCGGGTGTGTGATTGAAACTCGTTTGCAATTGGACATAGGTGCATTGTGTATTGTGGGGGATTTTTTTATAGGGATATAAAAATAACCAACGTGGAGATCAAGTTTGTTAGGTTTGATTATGAACTAAATGGATAATCAAATGCTGACGTGACACATTTTGATTATCGATTTTGATTATTCCCATTGCGGATGCTCTTAGTTTGTTAACATCGTAAGTCCGACCAACATAACCTACTGTATCTCATTCCCCTGAAATTCCACCATATTTAATCCCCCCTCCCTCTCTCTCTCTCTCTCTCTCTCTCTCATCTTCCTTATTATCATCACCATCAACCATGCTGAAATCGACTTTTACTCCAATTTTACACACCATTCCCGCCCAATCCAGACCTTCGAAGCTATCTAGCGCAATCTCCAATGCACTAGCCCAAACCCCACCAACTGTTCGACAAAATGCCTCACCCACCACCACCACCACCGCAAACCCAACCCACAAACACCCTCCAACCTCAGCTTACCTCCACCTCCCTTTCTGCCGAAAACGCTGCCACTACTGCGACTTCCCCATCGTCGCTCTCGGCTCCTCTCCAACCGATACCGATGACAAAGACGACCCCCGAATCCTCAACTATATCCAACTCCTATGCAGAGAAATCCAAGCCACACAATCAGAATCCAACAACCCACCTCTTCAAACGGTCTTTTTTGGAGGGGGTACGCCTTCGCTGGTCCCTCCAAGGCTTGTTTCATCGGTCCTTGGCACATTGGGTTCAAAATTTGGGTTGCGTTCGGATGCTGAGATATCCATGGAAATGGACCCTGGGACATTTGATGCAAAGAAAATGAAGGAGTTGATGGAGTTGGGTGTGAATAGGGTGTCTTTGGGAGTTCAGGCGTTTCAAGATGAGTTGCTCAAGGCTTGTGGGAGAGCTCATTGCGTAAAGGAGGTTCATGAGGCAATTGAGATTGTTGGGTCATGTGGGGTTGAGAATTGGAGTATGGACCTCATATCCTCTCTGCCTCACCAAACATCAGAGATGTGGGAGGAGAGTTTGATGCTCGCGATCGAAGCTCGGCCTGCTCATGTGTCTGTCTATGATTTGCAAGTGGAACAGGGCACCAAATTTGGAATCCTGTAAGTTGAGAGGTAGTTTTACCTGTCAAAGAAGTGTTCATTTGAAACAATTGCACTTGGGGCTGTAAGAGCATCATATGAATGAGTCAATGACAATGATTATTTACCTCTGTAAAAAGTATGGACTGCCAAACTTCATGCTAACTTGGCACGACAAATAGCTTTGCCAAATTTTGGAAAAGTAGAGATAACCCATGGAGCTTGGCTTTTGTTGATCTGTAGCCAAATTACGGCAATGGAAAGTGCTTTGCAAATTATGGAGGTGCTCTAAACGAGCCAAGTAATAGATAGTCAACTTTTTCTTAAAACTTAAAGTGATTCAAAATGTGTTCTAGCTTGGCTTATTTATCATTTGAACCCATTTAAAACAAGTTTCAATTAAGCTTTGTTTGAGTAGCTCCGTTCTTCTTCCTCATATTATAAGCTTACCAATGCGAATTTGAGCCAAGCTTAAACTATAAATAAGCTTTAAGATACTTTTTAAGTTGGGCTTGTGTATATAGTAAACAAAATGTTTCAAAGCTGGCCTTGTTTGGATAATGATCTGATTTTGAACAAGTTTTTCGAGTAGCTTGGTTTGTCTGACAACCCTGCTTTTACTTGTACATTTACAGGTACACACCAGGAGAGTTCCCTCTGCCTTCTGATAACCAATCAGCAGACTTCTATAAACTGGCTTCCAGTATGCTCTCAAATGCAGGTTACAACCACTACGAAATCAGCAGTTACTCCAAGAGTAGTTTCGAGTGCAAGCACAACCTCACCTACTGGCAGAGCAAACCTTTCTATGGATTTGGCCTTGGCTCAGCCAGTTTCCTTGATGGTGTAAGATTTTCAAGGCCAAAGAAAATGAAAGAGTACGTGGGTTATGTGCAAAATTTGGAGGATGGGATTGTGGATTACCGAGAGGCTAGTTGTTCTGATGCCAAGGACATGGCCATGGAATCTGTGATGCTATCTTTTAGAACTGCCAGAGGTTTGGACTTGAAATCATTCAAAGAGACATTTGGTAGCTCTCTTGTTCATTCTCTTTGCAAGGCCTATAGTCCCTATGTGGAAAGTGGGCATGTGGTTTGTTTGGATAGGCATAGAAGGGCTGTGACGAAGGAACAGTTCTGCTCCTTGGTATCTGACGGGCATGAGCTAGAAGATACAGTGGCCTTTATTAGGCTAAGTGATCCAGATGGTTTCCTTCTATCTAATGAGTTGATAACCCTTGCATTCAGAGTCATAGCTCCTTGAACCAAAAATGTAGGTATTTGTCCAAATTTGAAGCTTTATGGAAGCGATTAGAAGTTTTTGAGCCATGTCTGAGGTATTACACCAATGTGATAAAAATTTAGTGTCCCAACAGCAAGAAGATGGGGAATATGAAGATCATCATCACACAAGTGATGGAAGAACAATAGCGACAACAAAAGACACTGCAATGCTAACAGCGTTGTTTTAGTTGTGAAGTAACAATCTTGAAGTGTGATTATTCTTGACATTGGATGAGACTTTTCTTCATAAGATTGTAACATGAAAAATGAAAATGTTTTGGTTTGCCTAACATTGAAATTTAGGCAATAATGCAGTGCAACTATGCTACTTGGCCAACTGAACACCGCCAATATTCACCAGTTGTGATTTTGCTACATTATATAGTACAAATCAATGTTCATCACAAATAGTCAACATTAGAGCCAGTTGAGAGGCAGAACCATGGTTGGGGTTGGGCACAACCATTTGGGATGAATCATTATGAACTATGTAACTAGGCTCATGACAAAAGAGAGCTGAGGAGAGGAAAAAACTCCATTCGACGGCTCTTAAGGTCCAAATCACAACTTCATGTAGGAAACAACATATGCTTGTTGCGTTTTACAAGTTTTTTCCTTCTAATAACAAAACTGATAATTTTGAGACGCCGGTATGTCACCTCTTGGGAAAGATGCGATCAAAGTTTCCATGCAGATCTCCTGACCGGAGAGGCTTCCAGTGAATCCAGTTTCACGAGGGAATGTGTTGGAGGCATTCAATCGGCACACAAAATCTTCAGTCAGATTCTGTCACCATCCCCTTGTCTCTCCAAATTGGCAATTCCAATGGCTTGACTTACAGAGAAAGAAAAATGGTGCCATAACACACTGAATTCATTTGCACTCTGACCTTTACGTAAACTGCAATTACAGAAATCAATTCAACTACTAGAACCAGAATTCATTGAATTCACCAAGTTTTTTCATTTACTCCTATATTTTTGGGGCCAAATATAAAATATTGAACAAAAATGACTTTAGCTGACGCAAAAGTGCACTGCTCTAGTTCTCACTCAACAAAACGACATTAGTTGTTGCAGTCCTACAACAGATATACCACCTATGAAGCACCAAAACTCCAATAGGCCACTGTATCCGTGTCCGACATGCAGTGACATGGGGACACTCCGGGGACATGGTAAAAACGTGTAGGACATGCCATGTGGTGTGTCCATTAAGTTTAATTTTTTTTTCCGAGGGGACACAATGGAGACACGGGGGCACAGGAGAGGGACACAGCGGGGACATGAGGGGGACACATGGAAATATTTTTTGGGGTAAATGAGTACTACTTTAAATATTTTGGGTCAAAAGTTGAATATGACGTATATGTGATGCTTGTTTGTACATATTGATGCTTCATGCTTCCTACGTACAACTATGTTTCCATTGGTTCAACATAAACATTATTTATTTATTGATTTATTTTTGCCATGTCTATATTCCTATTTTTCAAGAAATCTCGCATCCCGTGTCCGTGCTACATTTATACCCTGATAGATAGAGCAGACACAGATAAATAGATAATAGAAACAACAAAGAGCAAAATTAACCACCCCCAAAAAGGATGAAAAGAACTGCCTAGTGGATGGTAAATACGGCGTGATGGTCAAATAACCAATTCTTACGACCAAGGGAGTCACTCCTTAAAGCTAAATTCAGTTAGTAAAGCTCACTGCACATTTCATGAATTCTGGCAGCCTATGTAAGCAATTCTTTAGGTAAATTTTAAGTTTACCAACTATGACGGCTTCGATTTTCGTCCAAGTTGTGCGACGCGCTTCAACTCTTGGGTTCCTTTTCTTGTTTCTCTGCATGCACCAGTGAAAATCACTATTACTTCATTCTGAATCATGGAAGATGCTGTAATTTAAGAGGCTAGAATGGCACCTTTGGTGCAAATAAACAATTAGATAGAAGATTGGGAGCAGCATCAGGGTCAATATTGAAATAGCCAAGTAGAAAATGCTTGTATGCTTCTGCAAAGAGTAAACGATTCAACAAAAGTCGTGAGTGGAAGTAAAGACCAAACTAAACTAACCAACTGAAGCGAAACAAGTAAGAGATAAACCAAAAATCAAGAAACAGACTTGCTGTAGTAGTGATTATGAGACAAGTATGTCCCAAAATTCTCGGTAATCTCAAAGTACAAATTCCTCTGGAGTGGAAAAAAGTACAGATTCTTCCATTTGGCGTCAAAATACAGTTTTGGATCTTTGACAACAAAATTGTACTCATTCGATCATTATTTTTTTATATGCTCAAAAAGATAAGATAGCTTAAATTTCCAAGTTGCAAAGCATATTACAACCCCATGTGCAGGGGTAAAAAGCTTTCCGTTTAGGCAGAGTCGCAGATAAACTGAAAAATATCCTTGTATTCACAGAAGTAAATTAATGTATCTTGAATCTATTTAAAGCTTTAACAACAGCATACAAACTAATTAAGACCAGCATTTACCTTTTTACCCCTTGGAAAAGGTTTTCTTCCTCCTGAGCAAGTGTGCGCATCACAGAATTGCCGCAGGAATAATTCTACCAATACAATCATAAAGACTTAGTGTAGGTAACCACTAGAAAAAGGAAAAGAAAGAAAGATCATAGCATTTTTTCGTGAAACATAAATAATACCATGAAGACGATTTGCTGATGGACTCTGACCAACAGGAAAACAACTATCAGCAAGACTCTGCAACGAGAACACTTGATATGAGTACACACAAAAAAAAAAAAAATCAAAAAATTGGATTAATATTAAACACAAAAATTGTTCAAAAAAAAAAACCTCGCACAAGTGGTGATTTCTTGCAGCTGCTGCAGGATTGCATTTGGTTTTACGAAACTTTGAATAAGAATCCATTGTAAAGTCGCAATGCAATGCCCCACATAAATCTGCTAAGCACTTGCTTTCACTCTGAATCCATTTATAATTCATTACTTGGCAGAAGCAAAGTTCATTAGAGTTTACGTAATATCCCCATAAGCAATAAACCAATTAGAAAAAAGAAGCCCACAGTGTCAAAGGTTACAGGAACATGTAATGAGAATGGTATGGTAAAGGAGATGCTTCATATTAAGACACAGAGCAATTTTTTTGGCTCCCCTAAAGAAACAACATTCCAGCTATTTACATAAAGAAACAACATTCCAGGCTTCCAGCTATGTAACGAGACTCTTTATATGATTGTTCAATCAGGAACGAGACTTTGTGTTAAGGGAAAAATCCCATGTACATGATAAATGCACTTTTTTACACAAAACATTGAAACACATAACTATGAAAAACAATGACTAATCGTTTTTCATGATTAGGAAGGTATATTCATTCTGTTTTGATAGGCAACAAAACTCGGAAATGACACAGACATGCAAACATGAAGATTCCACAAATGCAGCACATGATGTGCTATGGGTAAGTAATATATCTCACAGTTGGGTTTATGGAATTTTGAAAATAAATATAAAAGTGCAACATCATTACAATGAAACTTAAAAAATAATCTATTTCATAACTTAAATACCACCCCCAAATTCCTTCAAAACTAACTACCAAGAGAATATAATTCCACACATTCATACATCTTAAGTCACACACGTCGTCTAACTTATGAAGAAACAAAACACAAAATCTAGTGCGACCTTTCTATAAACATATTGTTCGTATGATGAGGGACTAACAGGATGAGGGAGTGTCCCATGAGCTGTATCGTGTCTGTGTCCAACACAGTCTCTGGCAGGACACAAAACCTTCTTAAAAGTGTGAGTGCCTCTTATAATAAAACAAACTACAAAACAACAACAAAAAGAATGAAACAATACGGTAGAAGACGAGAAGTGCTCCCTCATAACATAACAAAGTGAACGAGCTGCAACTAAAAAAAAAAGTATTTAGTATGATCAACAAGGACAAGGAAACAGGGTCCACATACAACATTTAGGAGATTGTAGTGTCTGTTGTCAAAATGTTGATCAAGAAATTTCTCTCCTCTGAAGATTTTCCTACAGTATCCACACCGCCATTCATTAATATCCACATGGATCTTGTTCTCCTCTTGATCTCTAAAGATATCATTCTCAGGATGAAGTCCACACTTCCTCGAGATCTGATACTTTTCTTGTTCGACAAAAGGCATCAAATACTGCAATGAAAATGTAAACGTAGCCGTTCTCGATGTTAATTAATCAAAACAAGCCAATTCACGAAGCACTACATTTTAAGGAAAAATCTCTTTATTTTATAGTACCTCCTCAATAATTTCCCAAGCTGCTCTACTTCTTTCTCTAGAACAATGAACTTCATGAGTATGCTGGTCTTCCTGCTTAAGTGTTCTAAATACCATTTTTTAGCTAGATCAGTTGCCTACATTTAGGAAGACTGATATAATAGACAGCATAATCAAGTATGAATGTGCCGATTTCTAGCAGCTAGGAGTAAACCTTATTCATAAGCAATATGGTGACCATAAGATGTTAGTCTAATGACTCTAATCCAAGGATGGTAATTTACCTTTCAGCGGCGTACTCCTCTGTGTCCTGCAGCAAAAGCAACTTGTCTTTATCAGGTTAAAACAACAAAATACTTCATACTTCATATACTAGGTGCAATGTTCACATATTGACACCCGAGTGTTTTCTGTCACTCGGGGAGTCAGGGTGTCATTATCTGATCCTTAATAAGTTAATAACCACAAATCATGGACATCAGTCAACATAGATACAGCCAAGATTAAGAAAAGGACCGTGGTGGATGAAAAGGTTCACCAAAAAGCGAAGAGTCGAAGACCAACAAGGGAAGTTTACAACTAAATTAGACATTATCTATATTGAAAAGATTTGCAAAAAGATTGAAAGACTAGGAGAACGTTGAAGTCAGGAATCCTATTCCAGGGGACAAGTGACTGAGTGAGAGCTAATTAAACCACATGGGTGCGGCTCAAAAGCTAGGAAAAATTAAACCACATGCTCGACTGAGTGAGAGCTAATTCCTCATTTGCATGGCAAAAACATTTCTAAGGCCTAAAAATATTTCATATTTTATATTGGATCAATCGCTCTCATTTAATTGGCTGAAGATGGATTGGACTACAAATCTTGTTGGAGTCTGGCAGCGGACTCCAATTACATATCCCTTGCCCTTGGACAACTGATCCTCCAAAATATAAGATACGATACTTTAGGATGGGGTAATGACAATCTCCTTCCTATCCGGTGGGATTACTTATTCCATCGATATTAGTTCCTTCAATCAAGCATGACCGCAAAGTACAGAATTCTACATCTACTTTCCACTAATTTTCCCAGTTTTCTTAGCAAACAAACAGTAAATAAGATTATGGGTTGAGAAATCTCAAAATAAATCAGTAGACTCCGTCATTGGTCTTTTTTGGCACCTTTTGTTGTTCCAAAATGATTTTCAGAGCACAGAAGTAATGATGTTCTTAAAAACTTAATTGGTAACGAGAGAAAATCAAAATATGGCAATTGCAAAGATGATGTTTCTTCAATTCCCTTAAATGGACCAACAAATGGGAACGGAGGGGGTACTTCATATTTCACTGGGTAGCACACTTGTAGGCATTACGAACTAAATTTCAATTCTTTACAAATCCCATCTCTAATTCACTTGATAAGTGATAATACCCATCACCCATTTCATTTTATCCTTCAGTAGACTTGTATTTTGAAAAGTTAATTAAGACAAAAAGCAACGATAATAGTATAAGAATGAATACGGATACGTACATACAATAACACACATAAGTACATAGAAAGAGCGACCTGATTTTCCTGTGTCAGATGTGAAGAAGTTGAGAAGACTCCAATCGTCCCTTGCAGGGAAAGCATCAGAAAGAGAAGCCATTTTACCATCTCTCTCTCTCTCTCTCTCTCTCTTCCTCTCGATACGAACGCTAGTACACAAGCAGCCTGGACTCTAGAACTTGTTTTTGCATTTGCACCCTTGTTTTTGCGTTAACCTTCGCAAAAGTTTCTCATACTCCGGTAAATTGCTGAATTGCCCTTTCTCACAACTCTTTCATCGTTGCAATGGCCTCAAAGTAGACATCATAAAAGAACCAGGCTTCTCTTATTCACCATGTTAAAATTCTAATAAAAGTGTTACATGCATAATATCAAATACAATCTCTCACATACATATGAGGCCTGCACATACTATTACGTATGTGATCCACATGTATATGAGAGACGTTGTATTTGATATTGTGTTCCTAGCATTTTTTAAATTCTAATCGCGAGATGCCAATCAGGATCAATCGCTTTGTTATGTTAAAAAAAAACCACTATGCTTGAATGATTTCCGAAGCTTGTTTAGGCAGTTTAGCTTTCAAAATGAGGTTGAAAAGGCATGACTTTTTTTATCTTTTAAAAATTATCTGTGGAGCTTGTTACTCTAGTTTACGTCATTCTTTCTTGCTTGCAGGCCTAGATTTGTAATTAATCATTCGTGGAAAATTTATATACAGGGCGACTATTCGCAACTTATTATTTTCTCCATTAGTCCATTAAAAATTTTCAAATAATTACAACATGAGCCCATAATGCAAAATGTCCTACTTACCCTTTTGGTATATACTTTGGTAACTAACTGTCGAAAACATATATATATTTCAGTAACTAACTGTTGAAAATACATATATAATTTGGTAATTAACTATCGAATTCTGGTATATACTTCGGTATTAGGTTACCAAAAATTTATTTGACAATATTATATTACTGAAGATTAGAAAAGTCCTATATATATACATTTCAGTAATTGACTACCGAAAATATATAAACATTTCAATAACTAACTGTTGAAATTATTTAAATATTACGGTATTCAAATGTCAAAAACATTACATTTTTTCGGACCTGAAACACCGAAAATCTGGTTCAAAAAATTGAAAATTCTGTATCGAAAAAAACACAGTGCTTGATCGGCTCTCAAGTGGGTTTCGTTTTGAGAGAGAGAGAGAGAGAGAGAGAGAGAGAGAGAGAGAGAGAGTAACCTTGAAGAGAGGAGGGGAGGGAGTGGCGGTGGTAGGGCGGTGTTCGTAGCTTTGGTGGCGGTGGCTATGGAGATTTGGTGTTTTGTGAGGAGAGGGGTATAATAGGAATATTTGGGAAAATTAATAGGTTATATGGAGTAAATAAAAGGAAATTAATGAGTTATATGGAGTAAATGAAGGAAGTGGGCTAATGGAAAAAATAAAGGGTTGCAAATAGCCACCCCTTTATATAATCAAACATCCGTAACAATTGGATGTTCTAAATCGATCATATTTGCCTTGAGAGAATGGACCATCATAATTTTGACCAATGTAGGGTTCAACTAGGAACTTGCCAATATTCAATGGATGTAGTACTTTCTTTAATGATTCACACCTTCAGACTTAGAAAATGTAAAACTTGAATTGTAAAAATGCGAGGGTTTTGGAACATTCCTTACCGATATTGGATTGAGCTAATTTTTTTCAGGAACCCATAACAAAATATATTAAGATTGACTTACGGGTTGAATCAGCTATGTAGAACCCATAATTGGCCACGCAAAAATCACAAAAATCAAGCTTTTCATGCGCAAACAAGAATAGCTTTAAAAAATAAAAAGTAGAAGTAGAAAAAAGGAATAGTTTAATATACAGAATAGAGAGTCTGATTCTGTTTTTTTTTTTTTTTTTTTTATATTGAAAAAGTGACTAGCTAAAGTAGGAAAAAAAAATTTAGAATTAATTTGGTTCAAAATTTACCGAGGCTGAATAAAATGCTTTAGGAACTTAGAAGGTATATGAAGTGTGTTTGAGCCAAAATGTTGGAGTCAACTAAAGTCAAAATGACAACTGAATTTAGAATGAATGGCCAGGTGAATGTTGTGCTGGGAAAATTTTTCGGTGCCGAGCGGGTACCACGTGGTGCCCGCTTGCGCTTCCGAGTTGTCCATTTTGTTTTTGAACGGCTTAGATTTGGAGAGAAAAAAAGTGTTGGGGTGAGAGGGTTTCAATCCAAGCCATTCAAAAGTGTATCAGACGGCTCGGATGCACCGAACAGATACCACATGAGATATATCCGTTCGGCACTGAAAAATCTCTCGTTGTGCTGAGGCTGAGCCCTTATTATATCAACAATAGCCAGTAGATGAGAGAAGACAGTAGAAATAATCAACCCAGTTGGCTTCGGAGGTGGGAATTTTCTAGAGTATGTTTTAGAACTCTCGCTAGGTGCCTATAAAAGGAAGGTGGCCTCCTTTAGCCAAGGCATGCACCACACTCTACTCCAAAAACACTTTTGCCCTTTTCGGTTGTGGGTTTGGAAAATTTAGAAAAAAAATTTCAAACCCAAATCCACTCATTACCTATATTTTCAATCATTACTTTCATTTCTCCCTCCACTTATTACCTCCGTTGTTTTGATATTTTTAGCCGGTATCCAAATATTTTTTAGGAATACATGACTGCTTATTTTACGGCATAAGCTTGGATGCTTTCCTTTTTGTTCCTCTTTGATTGCTCTTAGGACCCGTTTGGATGCCGGATAAGGATTGTGGGTATTAGTTATGAAGGGAGATAAGATAGTATGGAGTATTATGTAAGAAGGATGGACCTACGTGACGGGGGATTAAATAGTACTTGGTTTAGATAAGGGATAAAATAGGGGGATAAAGTTGTTTTGTAGTTGAAATGGAAGAGAGATGGGGTATTATCTAGGGTATTATGTAATAACACCCCAGAACCTCCCCTTCGAGATATTAGAGGGTACAATATAATCCGAGGCTTAGCTAATACCCCCTCCATTTTACTTCCCAGATGAGGTCTTAAGGCTGGATCCACAGACTAAAATGGAAAAAATCACAATCCCCCTTCACAATATCCCATCCAAACGGGCCCTTAATTTATAGCATTTTGGATGTTCAGCCTGCTTGAGGAGCATCAACGTGCTATTGAGAATGAAATCAATTTAGTTGTTTGAAATGGGCAGATAGCTTGCGAGTATACCATTTCTTCATTTAATTTGGCTTAACCCAATTTTTGTTATTTCAATTTGGTGACTGTTTGTCTGCGGACTTTGGTGTTGCAATACTAGACGGCTTTGAGATAGGAGAGATTCAAATTGCTGCATTTTTTGCCTCACCCCATGTGAAGGGTGAAGCCTCGGGGGCTCCACAGGTTGCGTGGGGCAAAAAATCACCAGGGAAGAGAAATAAGGAAAAAAAGCCGGTACTTGACTCGAAAGGAGGAGCGAAAGGTGAAAGGGGATCATTTCTTTGTCTGACCTGGAGCTATTTCATATGGGATGTCAATAGGGTAAACAAAGTTGCGAAGGTGGTGGATTTTAGCACCGTAAATAAATTGCTTGGTTTTTGTGCGTGATTAATTAGTAGGACTTGCTTGTTTTTCTTGCAACTAATCTTTGATGCATTTTCTTTGGAGTTTTTCTCTCTACAGTGTGAGTTGTTTGTTGCTTAAATCATGTCTAACGTTGTGGATGATTCTTTTGTTAGGTCATCCACAGTGGTATAATCAAATGTCAATTGTTTTTAAAGTTAACAATGTTGGTGCAAAAGATTACTCACAATGGTACAATCAAACTTAACAACATCCTTAGAAATAATCAAATTTTGAGCTTTGGATAATCAAAACTAACAACCTTTTTTAATAATCAAAATTTGTGGATCCTACACCACATAAGTTAACTAGTTCCAAAATTTGTATACATGTGTTTCAACTAGTATTTTCTTCTTTCCTTCTTCGCACACTCTTTTTTTTTTTTTGGTTAAAAAAATAAAATTGAAGAATAAAAATTTTATGTAGCCAAGCTTTTTCGCTACTTTATATCTTTTTCACTTCGCCAACAAATTATTTCTCTTTCTTTTCCTCCAAAAGTGAAACTCATATCTCTCGATCATCTACAATTCAATCCATCGTCGCCGGATTAAGGTGTTTCACTCTTCTTTCCTGTTTCTACTACCCACTCCCGGAAAAAAAGAAAAAAGAAAAAAAATCATAATAGGAGCCAAGGAAGTCACCGATTTTTTTTTTAAAATTAAGAAAGGGAATCGATATATTTTAACTCATAAAAAACGTAAATTGAGGGAAGTGAATGACGGAAAACAGGGGGGGAGAGAGAATGAAATTGTAGTGGACCCCATATTTTGATTATGGACTAGAAGTGACCATAGTGAAGCTTAACATTGTTAAGCTTAGCAACCTCTTGAGTGAATAATCAAAAGCTGATGTGTCAACTTTTGGTTATCCTTTTTTGATTATACCACTGTGGATGGCCTTACAAGCCTTTCTGGCTTGTTACGATAATGGTAGGGCAATTGGAGCGTCATAAATTATGCCTTAAAGTGACACAGCCGTCTCTGACACTTGTTCAGTTTGATCATGTTTAACCCTTAGTTACACGAAGCGGGAGCGGGGACGGGGACGGGGGAGCGGATGATCACAGAAGTGTGAAAGCGCCATTAGGAGCGGTTAGGAAAAATTATTAAAATTATAAATATATTTTGAAATTTTATATTGTTAAATGTCAATAAAAAAATATTATTCTACCACATAAAATATTACTATTTAAATTATAAGTTTCTAGTTACATTTCAATATTTTTATTGTAGCACATGATTACACAATAGAGCTCTTTGTGCATATTAAGTAGGCGTAAAAATTAAGGGCATTAATATGACTCTAGAAGGTTAATATCAGATGTGCTCACTAACAAGATCAAAACAACTTTAAAGGTACCAATTGCAACTTGAATCGTAAGTCTCTCAACCGTTTTTTGGGTGTAAGTTCCCATATAGGTAAGGAACGAGTTCCCGTCGTCATTGGGACGGGTTTCTTGGAGTTTCCTTCGACGGGAACGCAGAAACGCGTTTCCGTCGAAGAAACGTGGGCATAGTTGAAGGTTCCTGCAACTAAGGTTTAACCTATTACCTTTGCTGCAAAGTCTTCCCTTAAACAACACTGCAAATTTGCTGCCTTTTTTCTTCTTGGATGGCTTTCTGATGAGGTTTATTTCTCTTATACGGGTATCAGGGTATCTAGTCAGAACCAAGCCCATAGTTTCTTCACACTCTCCGGAGACCTGTTTTTGAGGATTCAAAGTGTTTTCGCATGCTCACTGAATGGGTAAGCAGAGGAATCGCTCTGTGGGATTTTGTTGATATGAACGATTCAAATCATTATTTCGTCATTTCTTGAGCAAGCAATGGTCTCAAGTGGAAAGTTGAGATATGCCTTGGTGCCTCTAATTCTTATTGCAGCCTTGTCATAAGCCAAAGCAGCTTCTTTAGCTGTTTCAAAAGTCCCTAACCAAATCCGAGCTCTTTTCCTTGTTGAATCTCGTATCTCTGCCGTGTATTTTCCCCACGGCCTCTTTCTCGCTCCCCTATAACGACTAGTCACCACCTTGTCTACTCTTGTAGCATTTGGTTTGGATTTCAAATTTGCATCACTGCCTTTTGTGTCAAGACCAGGTGACTGTCCTGTATTGCTAGGAGGATAAGTACTTATTTTGCTTCGGCCCCCATTGATATCCACCTCCCAAGGCTCGGAAGCCTTTGTAAGATCTCCATTGATCCATCTCTGGCATCAAGACTCGGCAATTCTTCCCATTCTTTGGGCAATTCGGATGTTTTTTTCGTGATCTTTTCTGGTTCATTTTGGGCAATGAAACTTTCTAAGATTTCTTCGGATGATGCTTCACGGTGTTGCTCGTCTACATCCATGCTGCCTCGCATGAACTGAAATCTCCTTTAACTTGCATGAACTGGAGGATTAAGGAGATTTTTGCCGGGGATTAGTGTAAATACCCCACGAATAAAAATCGTGTTCGGAAAAATCCTGTTGAGGGAATGTTTACTCATGTTGCTGCAAATTTAAGGGTTATTTGCTTGCTTGTGTACTTATGACAAACAGGGGAGAGAGGGAATGTTTGAAGTTTTTTTTTCTTTTTCTTTTTTTAAAAACCGGATTTGCGGGCCAGCTTGCGAGTACCTTGACTAATTCCAAAGCCTTAAAGGTAAGGACCGGACATGGTTCCCAATGGCCCTAAGGTTTGGAATGTTTACCCCCCGTGGTCATCCCGAGTTCAGTTGAACATAAAAAATGGCATGGTTTAAAATTTTTACTTCTTGTATCATATAATACGGTTTGGTTTTTCCCCAGTTTCATCCTCGAAAATTGGATTGTTCAACCAAGTCACATATAGTTGTTAGGGGATGCATACGGTCCAAATTGGTCCGCTTTTCCAGAAAACCAATAACCAAAAAAAAAAAATTCCAAAAATCCAAATGCCAAGATATAAAAAAAGAAAATCATCAAAATGCATATGGACAATTTACCCAGAAAGTGCAACCCAGAGGGGTCATCCATGCTTCAATCCCTTGATCATAAATCTAGTTCATGTATATATCCTCCTTTAATAAGAAGACTTTCAACGTACTAACAACAGGAAATTGAATTCTACACTCCGTTTTTTGATATTTACACTCCTTTTTTTTGTCTTCTAACAAAAAAATTACATACACTTTCAACACTAAAATCCAAAAAAAAAGTGTAGATGTCAAAAAAAGGAGTGTAGAATTCAATTTCCAAATGATAAGATACATGAAACCAAGGGCGGAGCTATGTTGGGCCAGGGGGGCCTGACCCTGACCCTCCGAGCATTTAAGTTTTAAAATTTTTATTTTGTATATACTTGATTTTGAATATTATTCGTAATTATTCGCATATAGCTATTTATAATCTCAATAATTTTGGTTTGATTTGATTAAAAAATTGGTTATTTTATATTCTCATTTTTCAATTTTTTTCACAAATAAAAAATAAGCACGTGACGCGCGGTTGAAATAGCCTAAAAAAAAACAATGATTGGTCTACTTTAACATCATTAGGTAGAATCATTTCAATGTAGAAATTAATGTAATGTATTAGAAAGCAAAAACCTTGTGATATAGTAATAAGTATACGTTCCGATAAAAAATATATGTTTATTAAGCCGGCCCTTTCGGAGTTCTAATCCTGACTCCGCCACTACATGAAACTGTCCAGGAAAGAGTGAATCTAGACCGATGAGGATTCTTTCCCGGACTATTGCATGTATTCTTTTTCATGTACTATACCAGGCCTCAACTAACAAACCATGACAACAATTTCTGAAAACAAAACATCCCCACGCGCAATAAACTCAAATACTCAAATAAGATAAAGTCCTAATTTTATTTTATTTTTGTACCGTACCAATGATTGAAACACAAATCAATCCATCATCGATCCTAAATATCGTGCAATTTATTAGCTCGAGCACAGATTGAAAGAAGTAATAACGAGGATTGTATTAACCTGAAAAATCCCGAAGGAGCTCTGATTCAAATCGCTTGATTAAAATCTTCTTCATAAATCCCGTCATACGTTTTCCTGAATCACTGAGGCCCCGTTCCTGAACTCAAAATAAGTACTTATTTTTTAAGAAGGTAATTTCAAGCTCAAAAATCATGTGCTTATGCAAATAATTTTTCTATCAATATGAATCTTGTTTGATAGATCTCATTGAGATTTTTTAAATTGTGCAAAAAAATTTAAAAAATATTTTTCATTTATATTATTTTTTAGTTTGAAAATGTGAAATAAACTGCTTATTTTTTAAGAAGGTTTCTGGAATAGGGCCTGATTCGTGTATGTGCATGGCATTCACGTTGGTTTTCACAAAGAGCTACGCCTTAAGAAATCTTTACGAGAGTAAATTGAAAAAAGTAGTAGTAAAATAGAAGAGGCAAATATATCTCGTTTCTTCTTATGCGACTCGCGTTCTTCTAAAGATACACTTTTACGAATTATATAGTTGTAGTTCTGCATTTAGGTACGTAAATCAAACATGAGACAATTAATCAAGCCTTTTGCATAATAATAATAATTATGCCCAATCATTTATTTTGGTCCAACCCTGCAATTCCAATTGATTGTTAATATAGAAACCATCAGGTCTAGCCTCCCAAAAGCAATCCGAATCACGAGAAGTACAATATCTTCTTACTATTCTTCGATCGTAAACAGCGAAACTTCTGTCTTTGGAACCCCAATAAAAATGACAGAAAAAAAGAGTGGATCCAAAAACGTTTGGTCGGAAAGACCAGCTGAATCCTAGACCTTCATAGAGGGTGTGCATGCCTAAATCATCATCTCCAGATTGACAACGAACTCGCAATGGAGACGGTAGGTTTGGAACGAGACTGATAACATGAACAGTAGTTTTCGCATAAACATGGTGAAATGTCAAGATGACTAAAAGAAGAAAAAACCGGCTCATTGTAAGCTAAAGAATGTCGAGAATGACTGATGCTTATGTTGCTTATGTTTGACTTCCTCACCTCATTATATATAGAGGCTCAAGGCTCAAGCAATAAACTTTTCTTGTTGGGTATGTCAAACAAAATCTAATATATTTAGGAAAGTAACTGATCGAAGTCAATCGATCTGTACTTGGAAAATAACTTAAAAAGATTAGGAAATTGATTGACGCTGGAGCGTCTGCGTACAGAAATGGAGCACCAAAATCAACATTCAAAAGGATTATTGTGATTGTCTTTAATTTTCTGGTCAAATATTTTGAAGCAAAAGTAATCGTAAAAGGAAAAATGATAATGCAAATACTATCTTGTCTGTCCATGTTTCGATTGTTGGTTGATCTCTGTCCATGTTTGCAGAATCCACCAAACACAAGAATTTATAGCAGGCAGGTAGGAGTCAACTGGATCAAAAGTTTTCCGATGCCCCTAGTTAATAATTGTTACATGACTACCACTGCACCAATCCCTATCGTCTCTATCTTGGCAGCCTTCGACAGTGGAGATTAGGAAAATCCATGCGGTTGGCTGGAAGAGTGTCGCTAAACCTATTGAACTGGGCGGGCATGGCATTAGATCTTCTTTTGAAGCTAACACCATTGCCATGGCTAAATTTAATCGGAGAGTTAATGTCGAGGATCGTGTTTGGTCTCGTGCCCTTCTCTCGAAATATAAATGCCGCTCCATTGCCATGGCTAACTTTTTGTGAATTATTGATTCTTCATGATGAGAGGAAATCTAAAAAGTATAAAATTAAGATCGAAACATAATTTTTCTGAATAAAGAAGAAATCATTAAGAAGCAATAATCCACAAAAAGTAGACGAAAGACTAGGGGTGGCAAATTGAATCCAGACCCATTAACAAACCCATACCCACCCACTAAAAAATAGACCCAACCTAACCCATTTATTAGTTGGGTTATAATGGGTCCAAATCCAGCTAACCCATTATTAATTGGGTCTTAATTAGGTCAACTTAAATGACCCAATAAATCATGTAAATGACCCACAAAAAAAATAGAGCTGAACGGGACTCATTTTCTCCGACGGCATCAGATTCTCTGTTTATGTACTCCATTGTCCATCAACCGACTGGAGTGATTCTCCAATGGGAAGGAGCTCTCTCTCTCTCTCTCTCTCTCTCTCTCTCTCTCTCTCTCTCCTTTGTACTGTTCATTCAATTCTTCTCAGGACAGTTGTTTCCCAAAAATACATAATATGGGTTTCACACTTGATTTAAATGGCGCTCATTTCAATTGAATCCTGTTTATTCAATTTTTCTATGTACGCCATTATTTACGGCGCTATATCTTGTTCGTCCAAAAGTGTTTTAATCGGTCCGGATTAAAAATCAATTGTAACCGGTAACAATTATTTTTGACTGGTCAAAATTGAAAACACATATCAGCTATTAAAGGATCCAAGATTCAAACTAAACAATATTACAAGAGATATTCCAATCCTGACATATCCGCTGGTTTAAAGGAGTTCTCTTAAACTTCCTCTAAGTACTCATGCAAACTCGCAAGTCAGAGATGATTTTCTGCACCACCCTCACTGGATCCTCCCTTTTGTGTTGAAAAACACGAAAGTTCCTCTCCCTCCATAGATGATATAAAGTAGCAGCTAAGGACAGTTTGTAACAGGTATTGGGCTGGCCTTCCCCCTCCTTATTTTGAGTAGATCATTCCAGCTCCTGAGGCAGACACCCTGGATCTCGACAAACATTGTTCCTAGCCAGCAGTTGCTTCCATACAAATACAGACTAGGGGCACAAGAAGAAAATGTGATTATGGCTCTCTCTGTTCCTGTCACAAAGAACACAAACAACATCAGTGGTAATCCCCCAAGAAAGTAATCTATCCTTTGTGGATAGTCTTCCCCAAGCAGCTATCCATTGAATGATAGCCCACCTGGGGACATGTCTTTTGAATCACACTGATTTCCACCAAAGAACTTCATAATGATGCTTTCTGAATCCTTGCCAAGCTGACTGGATAGAGAAAGTGCCTGTAGGATAAGGGTCCACATAACAGAGTCCTTCACCTCAGTATGAGGGTTCATAGAAATAGGAATGATATCCATTATTTCCTTAACCACTAAATTTCTCCTACCAGGCCACATACAAGAATTGTTGCTAATAATAGATGCAACTTTTAATTGAAAAGTCCTTACCAAATTTCCATTTAAGCAACCCTCAAACCTGTCCTTGAGAGGCCCCAAGGGATGCCAGTTGTCAAGCCACAGAAACGTGTCCTGACCATCTCCAATAACAGATCGAATCCATGATTGAACCAACTTCCTTAATCCAAAAATCTTTCGAATTGTCCAAGATGCAGAAGGAGGAACAACTATGGACCACATGCACTTACCTTTCAGAACATGAGTATGGACCCACCTAATCCATAGAGTGTCAGCCTTCTTAGCAATTGCGCGCCCACAGAAGTTTAGACATTGCAGCTCTATTCCAATCTTTAAGACCCCTAAAACCAAGGCCTCCCTCCTCTTTAGGCACACAGACGCTCCCATTTATCTGAGCCCCAGATGTCTGCAACTCTGGGCCTGCCCAAAAGAAAGATCTCAAGACTGCCTCCACACACTTCAGCACTTTTTGGGGAAGAATAAAAATGGAACTCCAATATATCTGAGTACTAAAAAGGACAGATTGTATTAACTGTGCCCTACCACCATAAGAAAGAAGCCGATTGGTCCATGAAAGAACTCTCCCCAAGATTTTATCAAAGAGCAACTTGCAGTCTATAGATTGTAATCTAGTAGTAATCAAAGGAACACCCAAATATCGCACAGGCAAAACCCCTTGTGAAATGGCTAGAATTTCATAGAGGCAACCCTTAACTTCAACAAATTTACAAGGAATAAAAAAAAATTCAATTTATGAATTTCGATTCGAAAGATAAGAATCTCCAATAAAATTAACTAGCACGATAACAATATCTGGGTAATCAAACTAAGTGATAAGCCAAAATATTGTGGGACATTAGCATGGGTATCAAAATTGAATGAGAACTGTACCTTCTTTGTTTTCGTCTATTACATCCCCACAATCTAGCAGTCCTTGTTAAAGAACAATGCCACAGCTGCAAATACCACACCAATATGACAAATATATATGGTCTCGTCTCGGAAATCACGACGAATGATTACATCACCACCATGATTTACATCCTCCCTAAACCAATATAAGTTCTACCGCACGTGTTAGGGTTCACAAATAGGGGTCTATGGGAGAAACAATTTAGTTTCCAAAAATTGAGATATTTATATATCGGGGCGGTTTGGGGACCCTAAAAACCCCCTCCCCCCAAAGTTACCAATCGAATTTTGATGATCCGAGCCGTTCAATAGAATCAGAATGTGATTTTCAAGGTATTCGCGAGAAATCAGCAAAAAAAATGACCTTCATCTGAACAGTTTTTTATTGAACTTTATTGAACGGTTCAATAAAAAAGTGCTCAAATCAAGCCCTTCCCAGTTAATTTTTTTGCTAATTTCTTGCAGCTACCCTTAAAATCACTTTTTGAATACATTGAGTGGCTCAGATCATCAAAATTTGATCGGGAACTATGAGATTAAGATTTGGGGGGGTTTTTTTAGGGGTCCCCGGAACCGCCCATGTGTGTGTGTATATATATATATATATATATATATATATATATATATATATATATATATATATATATATATATATAGGGAATTATGGAGCATAGGTAGAGGGAGAAGAAACCTGGTGGAGTCCAATCGTTGAGAGGATCTGGAGCACTTGCATTAACTGCAAAAGAGAAACCGACAGCTGAAATCGTCTAGTGCACACATTCACACGTGCATGGCCATTTTTGGGCATAGTTGTGTCCAAAATCTGTGTTCCTAGATTTTTGGAACAAATATTTGCTTGGTTAGGAATCAAAATTTTGAATTGTTCACTGGTAACTTATCATTCCTATCACCAACCATAACAATGATGGGTTACAACCACACCCAACTACACACTCAAATACACACCCACACTCACAATAAGGGTGGAGTCTGCACACACTATACACCCAGTGTGTGTGGGCCCCACCTTTATTGTGAGTATGAGTGTGTATTTGGGTGTGTAATTGGGTGTAGTGTTAGAAAAATTGCAAGAGAGAAGAAATACTTCACACTCAAACTCAATACAATTTCATTAATAAATACATGCATCTCTCATTCTCACACCTCTCTTCTTCTCACACGCACATAACAAGGGGGGAAGAACCTCTCAGGCGCCCCCCAACTCGCACTCTCTCTGCTCTCTTCTTTCTCTCTTAACCCACACTTTAATCTCAATTCACATACATAAACTTATACACAGTTACAATCCACCACAGCCACACATTTGCATCTAGCTCCCAACTCCTAACTTAATTCACCCAATCAAGTATCCACTGGTTTGGCTACTCTTCATAAATCCAATCTTCCACTTAGACTTAGCTCCTCACCCAGACAACACATTGGGCCACGTAACCAAGCTTGCGTCTTCAACAAACAATAGGTAACATGGACCATATTAATGAGTAACATGAACCACAAAAATATGCAGACGAATGTACACACTTAATTTAGCATTAATTCAACTGATTTTATAATAACAGCCATAGTTGGTTTCCTTTTCGCTTGGCAATATTATATCAATCAGACAATGACTTAATAATAGTCCAGGTTAATATACAATAAGATTGTAAATATACAGCTCAAAGATTGTTCATATTGAAGACTATTTATTCGATCGTAATTGGGATATGAGAAATTGTTCTTTTCCAAATTTAATATTTTATTACACTTACTATGGCCCATAACTTTTGTCTTTGCCCTCGATCATAACCCTTCGTTTTATTTTCCAAGAGGAGGTTCAGGTTCATCAGGAGGCAGCAACACATCCATAGTAGTAGAAAAGAAGGTGGTGGTCGGTTTCAAAGAGGAGGTAGAGACATTAATGGGAAAGCTTCATGACATTGGAGAGGTTGGACGACTGGAGATTATATCAATCGTTGGCGCTAGTGGAGGCAGCAAAACCACCTTGGCCAGAGAAGTGTACGATCATCCTTTGATGTCGCAAAAGTTTGAAATTCGTGCATGGGTCAATGTTTCTCAAGATTATGATAAGACTATGAAGAGGCATTTGTTGATTCGTATTCTGGAATCAGCTTTCCTAGGAAAATATGAAGATTACGAGGAGATTAGTGAGGATAAGTTGGGAGAAAAGGTATACAAATGCTTGCAAGATAGAAAATATCTCATTGTCATGGATGACATATGGGGCATTGAAGCCTGGAATGATATCCAAAGATCTTCCCTAGGGACAGCAAGGGGAGTAAAGTCGTGTTCACTAGTCGACTACCTGTTCAATCTGATAGCATCTGTTGTGTCTCTCATCGTATGGGTCCCTTACCAAAAAGTTGCAGTTGGGAGTTGCTAGAAAAGAAGGTATTTGTTTTTTTAAAATAATTGATGTACGTGATATAACTAAAAATAGCCATATGTTTCTTATTTATAATTTATTTTCAAGAATTTCTATTTTAAAACATTTCTTGTTTTTGTCATATGAACTGTTAAACTCCTATTACTTAGATTGAATTGTATATAATTATAATTATAGACATCTAATATTGCCCAAATATCGAGTAGGTATTCGGGAAGAAACGCTGTGCACCGGAGTTGGTGGAGATCGGTAAGCAAATCGTAGAAAAATGTAAGGATTACCACTCGCAATTGTCACAATAGCTGGCATTCTAGCAATGGAAGACAAGACACTCAGACGTGTGGGAGAAAGTTGCCAAACATTTAAGTTCAACCATTGCCAAAAACCAAGAGGGCTGCATGGAGATACTAGAACTTAGTTACAATCACATACCCCTTCATTTAAAAGCGTGTTTTCTTTATATTGGAGCGCACCCCAAAGGTTATGAAATCCCTGTATGCGAGCTGATATGGTTATGGATTGCGGAGGGATTTATTCAGCAAAGTGATGGGGGGAAAAGCTTAGAGGCCATAGCAGAAGATTACTTAATTGGTCTTATTGATAGAAGTCTCGTAATGGTAGCTAGGAAAAGTGAATCCCATGGAGGAATTAAAGCATGCAGCATCCATGATCTTCTGCGTGAATTATGCTTGAAAAAAGCAGAGGAAGATAATTTCTTTGTGAAAATTTACGAGGGAGATTATTTTTCACCTTCTACTACAAATAACCGTCGTCACCTCTTCTTTGGCCATTAGTTCTTTGATAAGGATCGCCTCTTGTTTGACCATCAGTTCTTTGATATTTTTCCCCCAAGGCATCATGCTCGAAACCTTCGATCTTTTCTGTACCTCTCCTTGCCAAACTCCTCACTTGTACAGAATCCGTCATTCTTTGTTGAATACTTCGAACTTCTCAGGTGTTGCATTTAATCTCCGCTACAAGCCGAGTAGAATTAGGAATAGGAGATCTAGTTCATTTGAGATACTTAGCACTTACGTTACCGGAAGGAAAACTTTGTAACCTTGTTCCGAATTATTTTCACTACCTCTCGAACCTAGAAACCTTTAACCTCCAAGGTTTTAACGGGGACAAGATTTCATTGCCTCGCGATATAGTTAAGATGGTTAAGTTGAGGCATCTATATACTAAAAGGGCGTTATTCAAATATCATCATGTTTCTTATGATGAAGACAAGGAGAATATGTTGGATAGCTTACAGACCTTGCACCAAATGTGTATTTGTGAGCATTGCCTACGTTTCTTGGAAAGGACTCCCAATCTTAGGAAGCTAGGACTTAGAGGAGATCTGGGTTTGCAAGGGGGTGATCTTTTGATGCTCCCCGACCTAGAGTTCTTAAAATGTCTTGAGATACTCAATGTTGATCCATGGTTCAACAACAAGCGCGTGACACGCACTGGGCTGAAGCTTCCTCCGACTCTTACGCGGCTAACTTTGAGATTTACGCTCTTGAAGTGGGAGGAGCTGTCAATAATCCTCCAAATCCTGCCGAGCCTTAAGGTTCTCAAATTACTTGTAAACGCCTGTAGTGGACCAGTTTGGAACACATGTGAACTTGAGGAGGGGTTCTCTCAACTCAAGTACTTGAGGCTTGAAAATTTGGATATCGAGGAGTGGAGTGCTTCCGCCGATCAATTTCCGGCACTTGAGGTCTTAGTGATTCAACTTTGCGAAAAACTGAAGGGGATCCCGATTGATTTTGCTTATCTGAACGAACTTAGCAAAATTAAGGTAGAGTGGTCCAGTCTCTCTGCAGAGGAATCGGCCAGGGAGATTCAGGAAGAGCAAAAAAATACAAAGGGAGATGATAATTGCCTAAATCTCGTTTTCAGATATAATCAGCCAAAACGGGGGTGCTCGAGAGCAGTGGGGTGTGATTGAGGTAATTAATCACAGTAATTTTTTAGGCTAAATATCAATGGGGTCGGGAACGATCAATCGGGGCAGAAAGTGGGCTTTTGGGACGTGGAGGGGATTTTCAATTGGGGTTGTGAAAATGGAGCCACGTATGGAATAGTATCCATCTATCTATCTCTGTCTCTATCTCTATCTCTATCTCTATCCCTATCTCTATTTCTATCAATCAATATCAATATCAATCATCAATATCAATATCCTATACAAATGTATTTTGAGTTCTACAAGGCACCAAACCCCTATTTCTAATTTCCTACAATTTTGTGCTTTTCAATAAAAATATTGAGAGAGAGGGAGAGAAATGTGGGGGTGGTGGGGGAAGAGAGAGAGAGAGAGAGTAAGGTGCCATTCTGCCTTTTTTTTTAACCTTCTTTTAAAAAAGAAGAAGATAATTTCAAGTTCAAATATAATGAAAATAAAAAATAAATTTTTAATTTTTTTTCCACTATTTAATAGATCTCATTGATTTATATTAGTAGAAAAATTATTTGCTTAAACACGTAATTTTTGAACTTGAAATTATCTTTATTTTTTAAAAGTTCTTTTTAATAGAAACTGGAACGGAGCCTAATAGGGGTAGGGATTTTACTCATCTATATATGTTGTAACCCACCATTCCTTCCTATACTCTCTCATGTATTTGCAAAATGACCAACAAAACTAATAAAGTTTTCTGGGTCGATGGAAATAAAGAGAAAAAGATACGTAGGCAGAAACTCTACCCTTCCGAGCCATATACGTGCTCCTTCGCCGGAAAAATGCACAAAAGTGAAGTGTTTGGCTTCCTCAACTTGCTCCGGTTATGGGGAAACAAATAAACATTGCAATTTTTAGTTTTATTTTGTTTCCTTTGCTTACCTTATATTTTTCACGTTGTGAATTGCTTTAATTGACACTTTAAATTTAATATTCATACAAATAGACATAAGCCTTTCCATGCATAGAATACAAACAAGGCTAAATATTGATATTTTTTTTCCGAACTATATTTCTCACATTAATGTGTCTTTTGGGCCCGGGCCTTTGAACGGGTGCAAAAACATGAATTTTTTTCCTATCAACTAGCGTTGTGACCATCCAATGTGATTATTTTTTTCCGTGCATCGAACGGGCACAACACTAGTAGTATAGTGAAGAAGTGGTTTTCTTTTCCCTTTTATTGGGTTTTGTCTCCCTGACTATACGGTTCCAACTTTTGGTTGGATCCACTCCTCTTTTCCTAATAAAATGTTACTTTTGCCGATAAAAAAGAAAGAAAGAAAGTTGTAGATTTGGGTTCTGTGAAGTCCCGTTTTTATTTGTTTTTTTGAAGTTGGGTCTATCAAGTCTAGTAGGACAGGAATGCAAGTATCTACGTTTATTTGTTAAACCATCATCTAGCCTATGCTATGCTCTAATCACTATCAATGGTGGGTGTATTCAGTGGTCAATGAGGTATTTGCGTAGATATTTTTTCGATGATCTCAAAACACACTCTTTTCCCCCCAAAATACACAATGTCATTTTCATGCCACAATGTGTCATTTTTCATGTCGCGACATTCGAAGAATACGAACTTTGATTGGAAGTATCATTATCGATCTTAGTTATACGAGCTTCAATTCTTTCATGGGATTTCGATTTGCGGTAGAAGCACCTGATTTCATTTCCCTATTGAATTTAGATAAAGTTCATATTTTCTGACAAATTCGTACGAGGATGACTTCTATAAGTTGAAAACCTTTTTTTATAATGATTTCTATTGTTTCTAATTAAGAATGGCTATTTTGTGATTTTTGTAGTGCTATGATAATCCCTCAAATGGACTCAATTCTTTTCCAAACCAGATGGGTTACGCTATCTCAACAACATAGAAACCAACCGTTATAAGTCCAACAGAGAGAGAATAGGCAGCCGCAGTTGCAAGCTTTCTGCAATAAACGTTTGTAACTTATCAGTATGACTGTTTAATTATTTGTCTGTACTTTAGAAAGGCGTTTTTCTTAATTTGTACTATGTATTTGGTTGAAGGCTTGATTATTGAGCAAGTCCAGTTTATAGTTGACAAGACTGTAGTAAAATAATTGGTGATGATTTTTTTTGGTGGTTTTATCTTCATCCTCTCGAGATTTTTCTCTATCATCTTCAATTGTTCTATGAAACATGTATCACTTACTTTTTTTAGATCGTCCAAGCATGTATCACTGGATCCAAGCATGTATCACTGGATCCTCTAAAAAAATGCTTGGTCCAACTTTCCCTTGCCTGCATCATCTTCTATTTCCAAATCATGTGAATTTTGTGTACTTTGTGTATAGTAGCTTACTGGAGCATATAAATAGATGACTTGACTTGATTCATACATATTCCACCCTGTGAAGGTTGCTGCTCACTATGTTATACCTACTGGACGGGATAAAACCAAACCAACCAAAAACACGCACACACAGACAAACGAAATTTACATGGTTCCCCAAAGAAACGTGTACCTCAATGGAGAGCTTTACTATGTACTTACACACTCCATCCGAGTGATTTACAAACTCACACACTCACACCAGGTTCTCTAATCTCTGAGACCAATTACAAAACCAGAGGTCTCCTTTTATAGACTAAGAGGAGCACCATATTTCTTCCCACGCCAGACACTCCATTGCGGATCCAAAAAAAGATAATCCATTTAATTGAAAACAGTGAATTGGTTGGCTGTCCACACCAATTAAGTCTCCTTTGGTGTACGTGCTGCTCGGATAGGTGTGAGAGGAGTGAAGCCACTCCATGGCCCCAAAAGTCAACACATGCACTACATTAACCTAGAGAGCTTGGAAGGCTTTAGGCTTGTACCTAATTCGAAGGCAGTAATGTAGAGTGGGAAGATAATGATTTATACATGGGGCTGATTCGGCTCACACAATATTTGACACAAAATTATGTTTATACGTGGGGCTGATTTATGTAATTATAGAAAAATTATTTCTAAAGTAGAGAAGAGGTCATTTGACACAGAGAAATCTGGCGTGCGGCATATTTGTAGTTCTTATGAACTATATACAATACGAAAAACCCAGATGAATGTATGAATAGAAAGTACCTTAGGGGCATCAAATAATGTATCATGTATGCAAATTTTGATTTCAGAACAACAAATTTTTTGCATGTTTTCTCACACTATAATTGATAATTGATCTTTACGTCTTTTTTCAAAAAGTTTACGTATTGAAAGAATTAAACGACAAAGGAGGAAAACCATGGAATGCTGGTAGTACTCATTATTTTGATAACCACACTTCAATATTTGTCTTTTTAGTGATCATATCATGTCCAATTTGCAATAGTCGACACTTGCTGCCATCAAGTTTGGAGAGAGTATAAACCATCTTTCTTTCGCAAGAGATAAGATTCTCCACGGAACTTCCGTTCAAGCCATGTTGTACGGCCATCCATTAGCAACTTGACACCTCACCTAATAGGGACACGGAGGGAGTCTAAACCAAGAGATAGTACGTGTTGCACAACTTCTTCACGAAACTTCCGCTCAAGCCATGTTGCACAACCATCCATTAGCAACTTGACGCCTCACCTAATAGGGACAAAGACGGAGGGACCATAAACCATGGTAATAGATTTTCACACTCCTCTTTTACATAACCATACTCCATTTTTGTCTTCCTCGTGAAACTTCCGTTCAAGCCATGCTGTACGGCCATCCATTAGCAACTTGACACCTCACCTAATAGGTCCAAACATGTGAGAAAAAGACCAAACTTGCTTTCATCAAGATCAAATGACCACCCACCAAAACCAGGACATTCCCCCGGATAAAGCATTTTTGGGGCTTGTATTCTTCCAATTAGTTACCCCGACAAAAATATTCGTATCCGTTTCTAAATCATCTACCTTTGAGAAACCATCAAGATTCGCACATGTGACAGGCCAAGCTCTCTTTTTTCGATCGATAGAAGAGATTATTTACATCATATATGAAGTTCAAAGTAAAAACTGGGGGGAATGTCCTTGTTTTGGTAGGTGGTCATTACAGTTGGCCACCGTTATCGCAGAGTGGAAGTGTGGTGGTAGAGGTGGTGTAGGTGGTCAAGTGATCATGGTGGTGGAAGGATTGTGTTATGGCAACATTGTTGGTGGCGGAGGGGTGGTAGTGCTCCCATGATCTTTTTAGTGGTCTGTTTACTACCAATTTTTCATAAAATAAAACTTCATTATTTTTATGGCTGGATTCTACTATCTTTTAGTACTTTTAAAACCCTCTTTATCGATATATTATAGGACTTTATCCATTTTAAAATGAAGGTGATGCCAGCGTTAATTACAGGAACGATTTACTTTTCGACTCACTAAGGGTAAAACAGTCATATTATTTGGAATACCAACAATATTGGATCCAAACTACTTGGGTTAAAAATTAGACTTAACAAGCTTTCTATCGGTTCAAACTTTGCGAAAATTGAAGTTCGGAAGTGTTCGGGAGAAGCCCACAAAATTTGACAAATTTTTGATCTTCAATGAGCCTGAGGCGCATCTTATTGCGCTCCAGGCGCATGAAATGGCGCCTAGGCGCGGCGCCCTCAAACTCCATAATTTGTCAAACTTTCCAGTCTCTTTCCGGACACTCTCGAACTCCGATTTTCGCTAGGTTTGAACCCTTTGAAAGCTTGTTAAGTCTATTTTCTAACCCAAGTAGTTTTGATCTAAAGTTATTTGTACCTAAAAAGATGTGACTATTTTACCTTCAGTGAGCAAAAAAATAAATCATTTTGTAAAACATTTGTATCTCCTTTATTTTAAACCAGACCGAAAACAATTTTATATCGATAAAGAGGGTATTCGACGTATTATAAGATGGTTGTATCAAACCATAAAAATAATGGATTTTAGTTTATAAAAAGTTGATCGAAAGTAGACTAATTAAAAGATTGTTGGAGCCACTGAAGCTAAAACACATTTTCACGCCTCTCAACTCATTCTAAGTTGCATTCTATACTTACATTCCAACTCTAAGGTACTCTTTTATTTCTTAAGAGTTCTAGAGAATTCATAAGGCTTTCCACAATTCATCGAAGCACATAAAAACTGCTTCATCATTGGGATAATCCTAAGAAGTACGCTTGACAGGGCTTATATATTTAAAACCCCAAATTTGGTGTCCATACCACCACTGTTTTGCGGGCGTGACTCTTGGGAAAATGTTTTTGGAGTTCTATAAATAATAGAGGACCATCCACATTGGTTTTAATGCATTTTAAGTTCTCTCTATCTCCTTTATTTTATATAGGCAATTCAATTCATACTCTGCATCCATGTTTTCCACCAATAGTGTAACGTAGAGACAAACTGTAAGATTTTTGAGTTGTATCCATTAGAACTTATACGAAAAGAAGCAAATATGGCTGTAGGACAGATGTCGTGCCTCTCATCCATCTCGCTGACTATTTCTCCCTATTCGTCTAAGTAGTATCTTTGATTATTTGAGTTCATGATTTTAGTGTTTCTTGCCATTTCTGATTGTTAGCGTTTTATGATTATGATGGAATAAATCCCCAACATTCTAAAGCCATTCGATTCCTTTATTAAGAAGAGTCTCTGATACATATAACAAAAATGGAGAAATGGTTCTAAACGTATTCTGTGGCATTGATGAAGTTCCAATAGTATTACTTTGTTATGTATCTTGATATTTTGCGACATTAGGTTTAACGAATAGCAAAAAAAAAAAAAAAATCCTCATTGAATTGAAATTCTCGAAAAGGAGGACATGAATCAAAAATAACTAAGCCTAGACTAACATTAAAGATTGCTTTTGAGAGAGAGCGTAAACATTAGTTTCCCTTCTTTTTTTTTATCGGCCAATCTTGCCTTCAAGGCTAAAAAAAAGAGCTATCAAAGCTTAAAAAAGACAGTTGAACGAGGAGGATTAGCCTAGCCCTCCAGTCAAGAGGAAGCTTGCTCGTCTTTGCCAAGGAGGCCACCTCATGCGCCACCTGATTCACTGATCTTCTAACCAAGCCGAAAGAAATCCCCTGCTCTTGAGCCAAATCTCCGATATCCATAATTATAGCTGCTACTTTCCATGGTGGAACTGATTCAGAAATGCTAAGCATAATCGCCTGCTTGTTATCCGATTCTATCGTCGCTTGGTTGATCCACATTGCTTTAACAAGTAAACAAGCTTGCTTGATTGCCAAAGCCTCCCCCTTGAAAAACTTGAGGCAAACTTCACCTGCTTGGTTAATCCATCCACCAGCTTCCCCTCGTGGTTCCTCACCGCTACCGCCACCATCCCCGCAAATTCATATTTCCCCATAGCAACATCGCGGTTGATTTTGCGAGAATCATAAAGTCTGGATCCTTCCAGAGAGAGTTTTCAGGCCCTTCGCTAAGGTTAGCCTTAGGGACAGAAGGAATCACTGAGAAATTAAGAAACTCCATATGGGCTACCCATGCTCTACCCATGGTGTCCAAAGGGTTTATAGTAACCCCCTAAAAATAATATCATTCCGGAGAGTTTCAGATATGCCAAGCAATCGCCAATCGAAGAAACCTGACCAATCAACTCTTTATTATCAAGATGGAGAATGGAATTGGCCAAGACCAAGATCCACCTTGATTCAACAGATTTAGAATTCAATTCCAAGTTCAATTCGACCTCGAAGGGCAAGGGAAGATGAAGTTATATGAGTTATTTCCCCTACTGGCCAATACAATACTAAGCAAGCTCACTTGGGAGGCTTAGGCACAGAGGAGGGACAGTTCAGCGGGCTTCAATAGTGTGGTTTCCTAGAAGTGTTTCAAAGTGGTCGTTCATTTTATGGTTAGCTTGCTTGAAGAGGTTAGCTACAAAGGAGAGACTTTGTAGATGGGGGATGACGATTGATCCTGGTTGTGTATTGTGCTCTCAAAGTGATGAAACGTTGCAACACCTGTTCTTTGAATGTAGCTATTCCAGCAGCATTTGGAATTAAGTGTGAAATTAAGTGGGCTATTGATCATTGTAAGGGGACGAGCTTCAGTTCTTTTTTGTTCAAGCTAGTCTTGGCAGCTGGGTTCTACTATCTATGGATGGAAAGGAACTCTCGAGTTTTGCTTGTAGAAGCAGAAGGGCTGATGCAGTGCATGCTTGTATTGAGGATAATGTCAGACTTCGTGTGTGTACTTTGGAGCATTTCCCCCACTCCCTTGAGAACCAAAGATTATGCAGTCTCTGAAATATTTCAAGCAAAGTTCTTGATACTTAATTTTGTAGTTTTTTTGGCAGATTGTAGTGAGGAGTTTCCTTTGTAAATATTTTGTACAGTGGGTGGATCCCCCCTTGTTTTTGTGTTGGTTGGTATAAAATGTGCAACTTCCCAAAAAAAAAAAAAAAAACTTCTTCACTATCCTTTAGATTTCCCCAAGTCAATCACTTGGGATGTCCATTTAAGAGCAGGAGGCCCCCTTCCACGATCGAGATTCAATGGGAACCAAACCACACCGCTCTTGCCCACAAACAATCAAAAAGCAAACGTTCAATCGATTCTGGAGCTCCATTACAAACTAGGCACAAAGCCGACCGCCCATGACCTCTTCTAAACTGATTTTCTTTTGTTGCCAAGATTTTTTTACACACCTTCAATCATAACTTCTCAAGTAGTGACATGCAATAAAAAAGCAAATGAAATAATGGATGGTGAATATTTCCTAAATCATATAGCACATGAATCGCATGCATGTAGTCCATCAATTTCCACATTTGGGTTGTGGATTCCACTATCTCATGCTAAAAAATGAATGGGAATCGAGTGAAGAATAAATGAACAACAATAAAGGCAACAATGAGTTGTTCAAATTCTTTTTCTGGTTATGCATTACAGCTTTTAATTTATGTATATCATTTTTGCTAACCTCAACTCACTAGGTAGTGGATAATCTAGACTTAATAACAAAAAAATAGATGTATTATGAGTGTCTTGTGGGGTTGTTTCTTGGGATGAAAAGAACAAGAAGTTAGAAACGTTTCTTTACTATTGAGATATTTTAGGATGTTTTGAGATCATTACAGTTGGCCACCACTATCGCAGAGTGGAAGTGTGGTGATAGAGGTGCTGACGTGATGGTAGTGTAGGTGATCAAGTGATCATGGTGGTGGAAGGATTGTGTTACGGCAGCATTGTTGGTGGCGGAGGGGTGGTAGTGCTCCCATGACATTTTCAGTGGTCTATATTCTACCAATTTTTCATGAACTAAAACTTCATTATTTTTATGGTTGGATTCTATTATCTTTTAGTACTTTAAAAACACTCTTTATCGATATATAACGAGTCTTTATCCATTTTAAAATGATGGTGATGCCAACGTTAATTAAAGGAACGATTTACTTTTCGACTCACTAAGGGTAAAATAGTCATATCATTTGGAATACGAACAATATTGGATCCGAACTACTTGGGTTAAAAAGTAGACTCAACAAACTTTCTATTGGTTCAAACTTTGTGAAAATCGGAGTTCGAAAGTGTTCGGGAGAAGCCCGCAAAATTTGACAAATTTTTGATCTTCAATGCGCCTGAGACGCATCTTATTGCGCCCAGGGCGCACAAAATGGAGCCTAGGCGCGGCGCCCTCATACTCCATAATTTGTCAAACTTTCCAGTCTTGTTCCGGACACTCTCGAACTCCGATTTTTGTAAGGTTTGAACCATTAGAAAGCTTGTTAATTCTATTTCTAACCCAAGTAGTATTGATCCAAAGTTATTTGTACCTAAAAACAAGTTATTTTTTATCATCAAAGCTTGTTTAGCATTTCTGAATCAGTTAACCAAGTAGGTGCGCCTGAGGCGCATAATACAACAATGTCACCTCTACTCTGTCTTAGCCCTCATCCACCATGCCTCTTCTCCTCCGTCTCACTCACTCATCATCAACCATGACTTGTCTCCTCATCCTCCCCTTCCTCCTTCACCACCACAACCTTGCCACCCAAACCAAGATACAGTCCATTTTGTAGAATTCTATGAGAATCCTCTTGTGGTTAAGCATCTTCGAATATCCATTTTTATTGAACTGCAAGTAGTTTCACCAGGCACCATTAGTGCACCTATGTTTTCAATGAAAGGCCCTTCAATGGTCCAATCCCTGTATCCTACCGCATTTCTCCTGAAACATCAACAAAAGTTTGTAACTAACCAAGATTGTCGGTGTTGTGGCTTGTATAAATCCGCTCTGCCATTTTAGTGCAAATTTTTATGTAGGAGGACTTGCGGCTTGCTCTAGGATTAGCCAAATCTGTTTCCCAACCTGCACAGACTGCAGCCCCAACAAACAAACTGTACAAGGTGGGTAAATCTTGCGGCCTTAGTGACAAGGACTTCTCAGCTGTCACCGAAGCACTAAAAGTAACTTTGAAAAACCAATCAAAGGATTAGAAGTTGTTCTCCTTGCAGCTCTTGGTTGATTGTGTTTTTTTTTTTTCCCTGCTTTGGGTTGGGCATGTACTTTGCAAGTTTCTCTTCTTGTCTCCCATGTTTGTAGTAAGGACAAGTACAAGGTACGAGCAGTCCTTTTTCTGATTGTAAAACAGCACTTTGCTATTGTGCAGTTGTGCCTATGTGAAAAGTTTGAACTAATTATAACTTGTACAGTCACAGCAAAATCTTCCTCAACCCCTTCCCAGCAATGCCTTGTACTTGGGTTTTCCGTCCATAATAGTTTGACATTGAACCCTTACTATGTAGCAAGTGATTTAATGGTTTTATAGGTTCGATAGGTTGAATCCAGGATAAATAAATCATCTCCCAAAGAAGTAGCTGCATCATGTGATGTCGCTTTTTTTTTTGGTTCAACGGCGGAAATTTCATTAACTGGCTAAACAACAGCAAAGTCATAGAGACAAACATGCAAACTACAAACCACGCCGTTAGGTGTCCAACTCCAAGGCAATCTGCAAGCTCAAACTCCCTCGCAGCGAAGGGAACTTGCTCTAAAACAACTAAGATTTCATTTTGCTCAGCTCCCAAGCGAGCAAGACAGTCCGCAGTTTGATTCGCTTGGCGATATGTAAGCCCAATCCTTGTATTAGTTTTAGCTGCCAGCATCTTTGCATCTTCCACTAGAGGGCGTTGGGGATGATCCATAGGGGCACCATCGTCCTTCGTTGATGAGTTTCACTGAAACACTAGAGTCTAATTCAATTTTAAGTTTTAACATTGGGTAATCCATTCTCAAGGATGATCTTCAAGCCTCCGCAAAAGTGCAAATTGCCCAAATTTCAGCTTCAAGGCTTGAGTTACAGTCCAGCGTCCCATAGAATCCTAGGATCCATGTTGCCGTATGATCTCTGAAAGCTCCTCGAAATCCATCTCTATTGTTGAGGTCATACCAACATCCATCAGTATTTAGTTTTATCTCACCTGCAAACGGTAAAATCCAAACAGTCAAAGGATTGCAAAGTGTATCAATCTAAAGAAGGGCTTTGAAAGCCTCGTCTTAGTTGGTTTAAAGATCTTAACAACTTGATTTCACATTGGCTACATTTTATTGTTTTTCTCTTTTGTTCAGAAGCCATGTGTAGTGTAATTGCTTTTACTGATGTTTTATGTGATTAGGATATTCGAACACCTTCATCACACACAACATTAGTAATCCGCCTTTGTCTTTCCAAGCATCATACCATCCGCAATTTTTTCAGGTGTTTAATGTCCGTGATTTCGTTGGTGTTATGAGAATGTTTATCGTAGTGTATTTTCTCATAATTTTTATTTTTCCAGGAACATGAATCGGCCAGACATATTCCAATGGATCCAGATGAGGATAATGCCCCATGGATAATGAGTCACTCTTCCACGATGATGGCTTTTTTGGTTTTTTCAAGTAAAGCACAATCAACCCCCCAAAGTTGAGTAATTTGAGGGATCATAAGTTATCAGGGAAGTACCATTGGAGTAGTTATAAGTAATAGACCATTTATTAATGTCCAGTCATGCCATTTTTAATTCTAGCGTGGACTGTTTGAACTATGGATAGGAGTTAGCCCATCAATTTATTTTTTGAGCGAGTAAGGATTTGATTCAACTAATTAATTTTGTCTTTGGATATAGGCCCATAGAGGGGGTTCGAACTTGAAGCTTCTATCACTGGTCGAATAAAGGAATCATCGCACCTTTCAGCACAATCATTGGTCTGTGAAGTGATCTAAGACATCAGGGCTTATGTGAGCTAATGGAGGCATGTGAGGAAGTCTGATGAGAATAGAATGTTGTGTCTTGATTGGAACATCTCGTGTAGAGTCTTGAGGCTTCCTAGGCTTTGGTTTTTTTTATGTGAAGTTACGAGGATACGCCCGGGCGCAATACAATGCGCCGGAGGCACATTACTGGATCCTTGAATGCGCCCGGGGCGCATGTAACTTTGCCTGAGGTGCATCATACACAACGCCTACTCTCCTCCTTCTCACTCCTTGTCAAACATGCCTCCTCTCCTCTTCCTCCCTTCTCTCCGCCGCCGCCACCACTACCATCTTGCCACCCAAGTAGAGAACCAATTCACCAATTTAAGTTCCCATATCAGGGCATAACCACCACCACCGCTTTACCACTACTACCACCAAATCTCCATCACTACCACTACATCACCGTTGTCATTTCACTACAATCGCAATCGTTTCACCACATCACCACTATGTGGGGGGCTAATTTTACCGTGGTCTTCTTGAACCTTTTTCTCCTTTCGATAAACCGTGGAAATGCTGAGTTGATCTTCGCGTACCTGTAGAAACGGAGGGGGGTGTTCCTCCAGGAAGAAGCTTCGACGAACAAGTCAGTAAGTGGAGGAGTAAGAGGTTTGGTAAGAAATTTGCTAGGAGAGAGAAGAAAGTAGTTGAGAGAAAAGGTCCGATCTCGCCCTAGAAAGGGCATTCCTCTATTTATAGGCAAAGATGTAGAGTGCTGCATAGGCTAGTTCTACAGCCCACGTGCTTTGTCACTTTCGGATGACGTCATATGTCAGGAACATTTAATGAACGTCGCTTCTTGGAGATTGCAGAGCCGTGTTTGTCAATGTCGGACAATCACATCAATCAGAGATGTCACCTCGGTTATCAGAGAAGACACCCACATATCATCAGAGGCTTCTAGAAGGTTCCATAAAGGCAGTGTCCGAACGCTATCCTGAGCAAACACATTTCTAGATGCTTAAAGTTCTACCGATCGTAAACAGCTTCCTAAGAACAATGGAAAGTTTACCAAGTGAAAGGACCTCACCGAGTGATAGAAATACTTCCCGAGCAAAGTTAGTATCAAACGTTCGATTATACTTAAGAGGCTTTGCAAGACGCTCAGAAGTTCGCCTATTGTTCGGAAAACATGTGATGTGAAATGTCAAGATGTGTCTTGACCTATAAATGAACTGAGACAACTGAACGATGAGTCCACAGTGATATCACCCCTATGACCCCTTTGAACCATCTAATATTTCGGCCCACTACACACTACCATGACCACTACCACCACCTCAAAGCCATCATTTCACCACCACGACTATCACCAGCCATATGATGATTTCCAAGTCACTGGCCACTAAACTATTTCCCCCTCACAACCGCTATCTTACTACCGCTACCATCGCTATCATCTCAATCAGCATTTTGGCCATCACTATCAACACCACACTTCCACCACCACTACTACCTAGCTACACACCATCATTTCACCATTACATGCACCTCCAATCCACTACAACCACCTCCAACATTACCACTTACTCACCATGACTTGACTACCACACCTCCACCTTATCACCATGCGCTCATTTCGTCTTCAATGCCATCAGTTTATCACCACAACTACCATACCTCCACCACCCCTACCCTACCACCCCCGCCACCTTACAATCACATACTATCTTACTACTGCCACAACTACCACACCTCCTTAACCACGTTACCTCGCTAACACTGCAACCGCAACACCACCCATCCACCACCATCACTTCACCACTTACAGTACCTTCCTATCACATACACCACCAACACTTTACAACAACTACCACCGCATCACCATCATCATTTATCTACTTCCACTACAACCACCACTACCAAACCTCTGCCTACACCTTTTTACCACAACAAATTTCTCATGCATTTTTGTGGCGGCAGTAGTGGTGTCCGTGAGGTGGTGAATTTTAAAAATTGTAGAATAAAAAAAACTATTTTTTTTCAATCTCTAAAGTATGAAATAGTTCTCAATCTTTTTCCGTTGATCATTGCACCGGTGGTGGTCGTCATGGCAATTGTAATGCGGTGCATTGAAGGAAATTGAAATGGCAAATATTTTTGATATTTTTGAATTGAGAATATCATTGACGTTGTTTTGGTGGTGGTGGTTTTGCAGTGTTGACGATGACATTGAAATTAGTCTCAATCTGAAAAATTCAGAACATTCTCAATTTGTTAGACTTCAAAATATTTTAACTGTATTTTGTCATAGTGCAGGTTGTGATTACAAAATGTTGGTAGATTCTGCTATTTAGAACTTATTTTAAATTAATTTTATGGTCTCGATGACGTGGAAATAATGGTGGAAGTGGTGGTGAAGTGATGGTGGTTGAGTGCTGAAGAGGTTGTTGTGGTGGTGAAGGTGGAGTGGTGAAGTACAATGGTTAATGCGGTGAGTTGGCAGCCACAGGACCCTTGGCATGAAGAGGACATCAAAAAATGGTGGTGGAGGTGGTCTGGTAGTCGTAGGGGTTGAGTGATAGTGTTGGTGGTGTAGACACCAAAAATTGGATTCGTGATAATAAGTCCCACGTTGGGCGAATTTCACTGATTAGATGGTTTTCGTATGCTTTGATGAAGTGTAGAATTATGTATCTTGTGAAACTCTTAAGAAATTACGGATTACCTTCAAACTAGGGATGTGAGTGCTGAAGAACCTTAGAATGCGTAGAAGGTTGCGGAAGCATGTTTCAATCTAGTGGCTCCATTGATCTTTGAATTGTGCTGCGTTTGACCTATTTTTAATTAGAAAACAGTAATTACTTTAATTGTTGAATTCCACCATCTTATATTCCTTGTAAAACCATCTTTATCCATATAGAATAGGTTTTTATCTGATTCAAAATGTGGGTGATGCAAGATTTTCTCGAAATGATTTATTTGTCATGGAGGGTAAACTCGTCATATCATTTCAATGACAATAATTTTGGATCCAAATTTGTGTGGTTAGAAAAAGTAGACTTATCAAGCTTTTTATCGGTTCAAACCACGTACAAATCGGAGTTTGAGAGCGTACGTGGCGAACTTGTGAAGTTTGGCCTTGTGTGCAGTTACAATGATGCGCCCGGGAGCAATACAATGCGCCCGGGGCGCATCTAAGTGCGCCTGAGCCGCATTATACAACATTGTCACCTCTGCTTTGTCTTACCCCTCTTCCACCACGCCTCCTCTCCTTCGTCTCACTCCTCATCAACCGTGCCTTCTCTCCTTATCCTCCCCTCCTCCTTCACCGGCCACCACCACCTTGCCACCCAAACCAATATACAATCCTGCAGTTCTAGTATTTTATACCTTACATTCAGAATGCAGTTTTGCCGTTGCAGCAGATGAAGTGCCACCATGTGTTGGATTTATAGGTCTTGGAATTATGGGTTCACCGAATGGCTCAAAATATCATAAAAGCTGGGTATGATTATCTTTCTTTATTTGATTCGAGCTAATATTATGTGTCACTGACGTCAATACGAATCACAATGTTCAAAGTTGCTTTATCTTTTAGAACTTAGATTATCTGTCTGCGTCTTAGTGATTTCGAGATTGAACAGATAATTGAAATACATTGTCTTCGTATTCCAGTAATTATGTTGTACCATATGCTTGGAAATGATTTGTACTTATGGTGCTATTGCAAACAGTGAAAGATGTTTGTGCAACTACATTTCCTTGCATCGAAATTAATATGTATACAAAAAGTTCATTGGTGATTGGCATGTGTGTAGATACGAAGTATCTGTTCGGAAGTTTGGAATAGGACGGAGAGCAAATTGGTCCCCTTCTCTCGCTGGGTGAAAAGTAAGTAGTTGGAATAAGAACCAAATTTACTAGTGTTTGCAGTTTGATGTATTTTGTTGTGGTCTCTGTTGCATAATTCAATGTGAACTCCTGCTTATCATTTTAATATTCCCCCCAACCCCCAAAGTTTTAGTTTAAAGATGGTTGCTCACGACTTCATGGGGAAGGTATTATTATTTTCCTGTTGCTGCCACCTCTTTGTGCTTCTTTCATCCTATGGATTGGGCTGCTGCATAGCATGGGCTACCCTCTTCTTGTATCCATAAGCTCCTCCTTATCCCTCTTTCTAAGACTTTTGATATAACGCCCCGAGCAGATCACTGGCCCAGTACCCTGATTTTGATCCACAAGCCACACCACATGGCCCAAAAGCTTAAGCCCAAGGTATTAGTAGTAGCCCACAAGATTTGTTATATGCCCAAGATCATCCATGTAGACTTCCGATGTGGGACGGGGTGTTACATTTGATCTTTGCTCCTTCTAGTGGATTGACAGTGTTGAGAATATAAATAATAAAGCTACCCCTCTCTCTAATAGATTAAGCTTTTAGATGAGTTGGTAGTTAACAATCTAATATGGTATCAGAGCAGGCAATAGATCATGGGTTCGAATCTCACCGCCTACCTAATGATTAAAAAATTTGCACGTGTTTATCCCGATTATGAAGGAGAGTCTGGCTACACGTGAGGGGGCGTGTTGAGAATATAAATAATAAGTTATCCTTCTCTCTAATAGCTTAACAATCTTAATAGACAGGAGATACCCCATGAGCTTGGTAGCTTGTGGTTTTGCTTGCCTTCTTTTACTTAGTAACTTATACTTTTGTTTTCTCTTATCATACCCGCTATCACTCCAGTCTAATTCTTTCCTTCGAGATGTGGGGGACGGAGCTGCAATGCAACTCATTGCGAACGTGATCATGGTAAGTTACCTTTTGTTTTCTCCCTCTCTCTCTCACAGGCGTGTGTGGTGGTGGTAAGTTGTGACTAACTGTTTGGAGTGTTTTTTTAACTGTTTGCATTATGATGGCATCTTTCTCTGAAGGATTGCTCCTCTGTGAGAAAGTAGAAGTGGACCTGAGTGTTCTAGTAGAGGTACGCTTTAGTTCGAGATAAGGATTTCCATACCCACATCCCCAATAGGAAAAATCTATTTGGATCCTTTCCTAGTTGAGCATCTTCGACTATCCATTGTTATTAATTCTGCAGGTAGCTAGTTTCACAGGGCGCCACTAGTGCACCTATGTTTTCAATGAAAGAACCTTCAATGGACATGGACACAGTTAGCACTCTATACAATCAGCAATGGTTGCCTATGGGAGTGTGCTGGTCTTCGTTATATTGGCAGAATGAGTTTGTGCAGTGTAACCTGAAGATCATAGCGTCTTGTTACGAATACACTATGAAGTACTTATCTTCTAAGGCGCATTATACAACAATGTCACCCCTACTCTGTCTTACCCCTCATCCACCATGCCTCTCCTCTGTCTCACTCACTCCTCATCAACCATGACTTCTCTCCTCATCCTCCCTTCCTCCTTCACCACCACAACCTTGCCACCCAAACCAAGATACTGGAGAATTCTATCAGAATCCCCTTGTAGTTGAGCATCTTCGACTATCCATTTTTATTAATCTGCAGGTAGTTTCACCGGGCACCATTAGTGCACCTATGTTTTCGATGAAAGGCCCTTCAACGGTCCAATCCCTATATCCTACTGCATTTCTCCTGAAACATCAACAAAAGTTCTTAATTAACCAAGATTGTCGGTGCCGTAGCTTGTATAAATTCACTGCGCCATTTTAGTGCAAATTTGTATGTGGGAGGACTTGCGGCTTGCTCTGGGATTAGCCGAATCTGTTTCCCAACCTGCACAGATTGCAGCCCCAACAAACAAACTCCACAAGGTGGGTAAATCTTGCGGCCTTAGTGACAAGGACTTCTCAGCTGTCACCGAAGCACTAAAAGTAACGTTGCAAAACCAATCAAAGGAGTAACCAATCAAAGGAGGAGAAGTTGTACTCCTTGCACCTCTCGGTTGACGATCGTGTTTTTTTTTTTTTTTTTCTACTTTGGGTTGGGCATGTACTTTGCAAGTTTCTCTTCTTGTCTCCCATGAGGTACGAGCAGTCCTTGTTCTGATTGTAAAACAGCAATTTCGTATTGTGCCTATGAGAAAAGTTTGAACTAATTATGACCCCTTCCCAACAATGCCTTGTACTTTGGGTTTTCCCTCCAGAATGGTTTGATGTTGAACCCTTATTTATGTAAGTGATTTAATGGTTTTATAGTTTATAGGGGACTGTTGCACATATGTTTGATAGATTGTATCCAGGATAAATAAATCATCTCCCAAAGAAGTAGCTGCATCACGTGATGTCGCCTTTCTTTTTCTTTTTTTTGGTGCAACGGAAATTTCATTAACTAGCTAAACAGCAGCGAAGTCATAGAGACAAACATGCAAATTACTAACCACAGCGTTAGCCACATGCTAAAGAGCCTAGGTTCTAAGGTGTCCAGCTCCAAGGCGATGTGCAAGCTCAAACTCCCGAGCAGCAAAGGGAACTTGCTCTTAAACAACTAAGCTTTCATCTCGCTAAGCTCCCAGGCGAGCAAGACAGTCCGCGGTTTGATTCGCTTGGCGATATGTAAGCCCAATCCTGGTATTAGTTCTAGCTGCCAGCATCTTTGCATCTTCCACCAGAGGGCATTGGGGATGATCCATAGGGGCTCCTTCGCTGATGAGTTTCACTGCAACACTCAAGTCGGATTCAATTTTAAGTTTTAGCGTTGGGTAATTCTTTCTCAAGGATGATTGTTAGGCCTCTGCAAAAGCTCAAATTGCCCAAATTTTAGCTTCAATACTAGAGTTAGAGTCCATTCTCCCATAGAATCCTAGGATCCTTGTTGGCATATGATCGCTGAAAGCTCCTCCAAGTCCAGCTCTATTGTTGAGGTCATACCAGCATCCATCGGTATTTAGTTTTATCTCACCTGCAAACGGGAAAATCCAAACGATCAAAGGATTGCGAAGTGTATCTGTTTAAAGAAAGGCTTTGAAAGCCTCCACAATTTCTTTGGCATAAGCTTTGATGATATTGATGCGCACAGATGTGGGAATGTCAGCATTGTCAAAGCTTCTTTTTTTTTTGTTCCATCTTTCCATATCTGCCAAAGAGTGCCCACAAACACCACTCTCCCGGGGAGATCACCATCTAAACGAGAGGGACGAGTGGATTTCGCATCAACAGTGACCCAAACATGGAGATGTCTTTCAAGCAAGTTTCCATTCCATCCTGCTCCAGCTATGTTGGACCACAGATCTATGATTTTAGGGCACTCACGGAAGAGATGGTTCATGTGATTGATGTCACATTTGCCATGCTTGCTAATCCTGAAAGTGCAATGCGTATGCAAGGGTATTGAGATTGATGGCAGCTCTGGATGATGACACATAATTTCAGTCATATTTGTGATCTCTAATCTCATAATAGCGGTAGGATATAAGAGATCTCTAATCTCTCAAAAAGAAATTAAAAAAAAAATTTGTTGTTTGGACTTGTTTGAAAAGAGGGTGATGACCTACATAATCAAAATGCGATTGGTGAACATAAATTAATTCTTAAAGACAAAATGCAACCGATTACATAAGTTCTTAAAGAAAAGAGTGATATGGTCTAATTAATATAATTGTTTAAAAAGGTTGTTATTTCTTTGTGTTTAGCGAATTTTTTTAGGCTTTTGAAATTTTTAAGACTTTTCTTTAAAGTAATCATATCAACGAGCAATAACAAAAGTATGAAAGTATGAACCTAGATCGAAAAAATTTCAAAGAATATAGAGAGATGGGATTTGGCTTTGGGTTTCTTTTTGTGATGTTTGAAATTATCTGTAGGTAGGTAAAATGAGTTTGGTGACTAAAAAAAGGGTAGAGAAAATAAGGGTAAAGTTGGTATTTAAAAATTGTTTGGTTGAAAATGTGGGTTTAAGTGCTACACAAATTCACAAAAATAATAAGTAGGTGTAGTACGATTTTGGAGAAGAGAGAGGAATGCAATATAATTTGAGTTAAATCCAGGGGTGCCAGTGAAGTTTACCCTCAATGGAACGGACGCGAGTTTTTTGGATTCGATTCAATGAAAACAAACCTATCATTATAAACACAAAAGCTTCATTTTACTTCTCGATGAGATATCGATTCGAATGCGATTAAAATGAATTTGACTAGGATTATTGTTCTTGATGATTTCCACAATATGAACGATTTCGATCTGTGAAATAAGCCCTGTGTAAGTTTATATTTAATTAGTAATGTAGCATGGCTGTGTTAAAAGATTTCAAATCTTTATCTTGCGAAGTTTATTCGACTAGAACTCGTGCTTGAACAACGTGATTTCACTGAATGGAACCGTTGCGAGCTTTTGGAAAGTCTAATTAAGTATTTATGTGTGGTTGTAGCATTATTGGTATGTTATTGTTAAGATTTTGGAAATCTAATCAAAGCCGTTGAGGTTGAGAATTGTGGACTAGTACAACTTTTTTATTTTGTTTTTATTTAAAAAAAAAATTGCGCTTGTTAGTTTTGAGCCAATTTTTTTTATATTACTAGTTTGTCTCGACAAAATGAATCAAAAAAGTAAAAAATTAACTTTTAAACAAATATTTTTGAAAATATATATATAAAAAAAAAAAGCTCAAAATGCCAGAAATGACTTTTTGGATTTTTTCTTGAAAATTTTACATTTTCGATTCCTCTCGTCAAGACGAACCGATAATGCATGAGAGTTTGGCATAAAACTAACGCAAAAATAAAATTTAAATAAGAACAAAACAAAAAAGTTGCAGTTCAGATTAGTGGAATCACCCTCGAGTATTATTTGCACCTAAAATTCTAACCCTGATAAATTTAATTTTTTCTACTATATGAATTTACGTCCAGAGCAAATCACATTTATGCCATGTTTTATTGTATTGGAATCGAATCAAATGTCTGTTCAAGTAGCTATTTTCATGTGATGTTTCTCATGTATAAAAAACTGAAAAAAATTTGTTAAATTGAAATAGTCATTCTCGGAGAATATTCTAATATGAATCCGAACTTGCATTTTTGGCGTCGTTGATCAAATAAACCATTGTAAATAAGTTTATGTCACGACACAATAAGGTTGAAAAGTGAATCATACGTAAATCACTGTGAATGATATGATAATGACAACAGCAACGACAGATCAAATAAATGACAAGGTGAACTTGATCAACTGGGTCAGTTTCGAATTGAGAAGATTCTAATATGAATCCGAACTTGTGGGACACGAACATGACATGATGTCGAATCTACATCCATCCACCCTCCCTCCTTGCACGATGCCGAATCTACATTCAAGTTTTGTGGCTTCGCACGTCCGAGGAAACAGAACAGAATGCGGCTTGTTTCTCCATCATCTAGCCAGGTATTACCATTTGCCGATGCACTTGCCTGGTTATGTCGTGAAGTTATCAAGCTCTGAGAGAACCTGCTTACTAAAAGAATAAGCTATCGGACTTACCGACCAAGTCAACCCTTTTTGTGGCGATATCGAGCGATGAAGGACTTGCTTGCTAAGAGTGAGGCACAAGAAGTTCGTTGACACATCAACCTATGAAAGTTTTTTTTTTTTGGCTTAAAAAGAGGCTCACTGCGCAATCACAAAGAATCATCATCATCTTCTTGATCTGGTATTGTCAGTCAAGTGACGATCGAGATCACCTCTGTTTGTACAAAGAAAATGGCCCTCATATCTCTCTTTCGCCTAACTAAAGCAATTCACATAAATTACACTGCAAAAGAATACCCAAGTAGTAACTCCTATTCTGGCATTTGTAGCCATGATGCCCTCACGTGATAGAAGAGTAACCGAAAATCACTCTTCCTCAACAATCAAGAAGAGGAACCTGGGCTTCTGAGCTTGGCAAGCCTGCAATCACAAGTGCACAGGCTTCTAGATTCTTTCACCACCCGCTGCGATCTCCAAGTGTGAAGCTTGATGTTCACCAACTTACCAGCCATCTGTTCACACCAGCAAAACAACGGTAAATCAGATTATTATATGCGTATAAAAACGCCAAACAAACAAAGTTATCCTTTTTCTTGACAAGCATCTCATTGATCCATTTGCACTGTGACTGTAGTAAAGACAGAAAACGGACCACCAATTCAACTTTTAGGACAACTACAGTAAAACTGGTCCATAAAGGAGCAACTCAAATATGCAGTATTTCTACAGTCCGCCAAAATGAACTGTACTTGTTCTATACACAGATAAAAACTGATCGATTACAGTACTTCCCGACAATATTATGACATTAGCATTTGGCTGTGTTGCTGTCAAATTGCCAAAAGAAAAATGTATCAAGAAATCATCATGACAAATCCTACTATTAGCAACATCAGAGGTATCTGGAGCTGCACCAAAGTAGCCGTAATTAGCGATTGCCCTGTCCACAAGAGCAGAGCTCATGTGGGGCAAAGGTCTAATATGTATAACCATCACAACCAAACAGAAACAACATTCGCACAATAGAGCACATCACAATACTTGTACAAAGTTACTAAGCCCACAGACGGACTCAGATTTAACTAATGCCCGCGAAACTAGTATACTACTGTGAAATCCTACTGTACCTTTATCTGTCGCAGCGTCGATTTAGGTGTTCTGATTGCGTGGTCACAGAGGCATCGACTTGGAGAAGTGAACCAGTGTATCAACTGTCAACTTCTCTTCATCTCTTGTTCCCCAGAGAAACAAATAAAATGAGGTTCTCTGATTGATTTTTTTTGAAAAATGTAAAGTTTGTGAGTAGAATATGTGTAACAACGTTGGTCTATCTAATTTTCCTCCTAAACAACAAAGCAGAAGTCCTTGAATATTCCAGAAAGAAAGCCTTCCCAACAGGTTTGTAATAAAATTTAAAAAGTGCAAAAAATAAAATAACAGTCAATCAAGAAACTAGAAGCCAGTGATGGTCAAACCAGATTCATTTATTCAATAGGACTTCTTAGAACATACTAACTGAATCAAACTCCAGATGAATGTACACAGGGGAGAGAAGCAAACCATTCGCCAAACCAAATCTTCAGGACCCAAAGGTTGAGCAGGATGGAGCACAAGAAATGCCTTGCGTACTGAGAAAGGATAAATAATAATAGAATCAGTCCTCTACTTGTGTGCGCATTACAGAAGAATCCAGACATTCATATAAGAATGGTGACAAAAGGAGCACCAGGAAAGAAAAAAGTTTCCAAAAACAAATTGATAGTAAATTAAAGCGAACTGTATGCAGTTGCACCAAATAAATAATTGGCTGGAACTGTAAAGTTCTAGCTGCACATTACCCAGACAATGATTTGGTACACAACACATGAACCATTGCAAACATTTTGATTCCTAAGAGCCACAAACCTTAGCTAGATTGGTTCTCATTTCTCTGATCTGAGAAGGACTAATACTTCTAAGGAATGTTAAAAGCCAGCCCGGCTGCACAGCATCACTGGAGGAAACAAACAGAGCTATCTGCTTTACCAAACAAACCACAACCAATTAAAACCAAGAGCTCACATCGTACATTGGAAAATCATGTTTATTGCTCTGGCCCATTCTATCAATCGTGAAGCACAACCTGAAAACGTGTAAGAGTTAGACCTTCATAAAGCATCAACTAAAGCAGATTCTGCCAACATGAGGGTCAATACAATTCACACAAAACTTTCCAAAAGAACCGGATTTTTCTCTACATATGCAATCGAACCTCAAACTTTATCATCACTATCTTTTCCTTTATACTTTATTTTCCATAGGATCCTGACCTCAAAAGATGCATCGAACAAAGAAACTAACAGAAAATCTTAACGACGAGATACAAACCTTCCGATAATCAAGTATTCCTTCAAAAGGAAGCTCTAGTTCATCACTAACTATAACAGGGATGCACCCACTCACAATAGCATCAAACAATCTGGCAGATGACAGAGTATCGCCAGCTGGACTTAGGCAAAAGATGGACCTGATACCAAAAGGAAAATTACTTAAGAGTGCACCACCAAACCTACAGTCTGAAACAGAATTCATAATGTCTTTTGTAATTTACTTGCGCATGCCATCCTGAGCCGCTTCTTTGCCTGCTTCTCCAACCGTCCCTTCTTCTATTTGGACACCCTCAGCGCCACTAAGCTCAGCCCCAAGTTTAGAACGTATTTTTCCTCCCTGAAAGTGAAACAAGATAGATTAAGAACCAAGAAAATGAAAGGACACACAAAATAAGTACAAGCCAATCAGATGTCAGAACTGTCACAACAATCAACGAAAAGAAGCAATATATGAAGTTTCCTTTGCTCTTAATAGAAAAGAAAAATCACTGGCTATGATCTCTGACATTGCTGGCTCTACTAAGCACTCAAATTACACAATCATACTTTGTGTGCCCACGTGATGAACTGAAAGGACAAACCACTGGATACGGATCTCCTCATACTATGGCTTTTATGGTTAATTTAACTACTCAAATTGCAAAATCCTAATTTGGTCCCGTCATTTTTGTTTCAATTTCGTATTTCTGCATTCAAAAGATAAAACAAATCACCTAGATATGAGAAAATGGTCAGCTCCAATCTTATTATGATTGCATTGAAAATACTCCTAATGACAAGTGTACAAACACCACAAAGACAACCTCCAATGAGGTGGCATTGCTGAGGCTCACCAAATGATACATCCAACACTCTTTGGATTCTCTAACAAGGATCTCATATAGGCCACGACCAATTACCAATCTTGTTATCATGCCCACTATTACGCTTAAAAATAAAGTCACATCTAGCTTCTTCATATCATTCCTCTGAGAAAGTCCCATTTGTTGGCCTTCAAAAGAAAAGTTGCCATCTTTTTGGCCTATATGTGTGCTATTCAATTTTTCCAGAACGAAACAAAGCAAACTCTCATCAAGTACTTCTTAAGGATTCACTGCAAGTCTATAACTGTGTCTGAATATTGCCAGAACATCATATCACGTGATCTTTGATTCCACATCTAAATAACTGACCAGGATTATCTTTAACTTTCCAAAACATTCTCTTAAATGAATCAAAATAGACAAATGGTATTTCACTTCTTAGTCTGGACCAAAACTCTTACAGCATTTCTTTTAAGCCTCCCTCGAAAAAATAACAGTGTCTTTCTGTTGGCTTTACTTTCAGATAAGCATTTTTTATCACACAAATGAACATTGGGGACATATGGAAGTATCAAGTCTTTCTCAAGTGAAACTTGCCCAGGCTTGTACCTGAAACTTGTTACTTTAATTAGTCATCAGCAGCCCAAAAATACGAGACATTAGACATATCCATTGCAACTTGATTCAAATACTAACCGGTTCCCTGTGGAGTCCACATCTGGTAACAGCCAAATTGCATTCTTCATATATCTGATGAACTGGAAGTATATGGTCTCTTCCTTCAGACCGCTTCCATGCAGGCTGATCTGTTACCCACTTCAAAGCTTCCTATGAGATTAATGAAAAGTAAATCAGATTTTTACAACACGCAACAGAATAAAATTGTACATCAAGTGTTACAGCTATCTCATTAGAAAAATTTTAACAAATGCCTACTAGAACCGAAAACTGAAATATTTTAGTTATTCTGTTGTTTCTATATAAGCACCGGAAGAGAACATAACAATGTAAATACTTAAAGTAAACATCAGGTATTCACTCACACCCTATAAAGTGCCTTGCATTGCTGCTTCTCCATCAAGAAAAAGCTGATGGTTGTGAAAATTGGAAGGTAGAAGAGGTCTGCTTCCTCCTGACGATTAACTCTTACAACATTTTTCAGAAGCCTTTCAGATTCCGGTGCAATCAAGTCCGTCCACAGCCAATAGTCAATAGAATGCTGCATAAACAAAAAGATAAAAATGATTTTTAACTTCAGATGGAAGCAAATGTGGTTAATAACAATAGCGACTCACATACAGGCAAGAAAGGCTACATTTAGCAGTTATCCAAAAGGACACGTTTGGCTTATTTCTGCAAAATGATATCAACTAAAAAAATGGAACAAAAAGGAATGGCTCATAAGTTCATAACAAAGTGCATAAAATGTCAGCATAACTATAGCGATTTCAAAAGGCAAACAGTGAATTGGCTGTTGGGGGTCAAAGGTCACACACACACACACAACCCAGACACAGAGATGTAACTAGGTTTGGCCCGCTCCAAGGAGAAATCCCTCAAATTCGATACAAACAGAAACAATGAGAAAAGGCCAGAGGCACTCAAGCCTCCGTCAACAAGTTGGTAGCAGCAGATGGCACCGAACGGCACAGGTTGGGCAGCTTGACTGATAGCTGGAGACCCATGAGCCATCTCTCCACGTCCTCTCAAACCTCCCACACTTGGGAGGTAAATCAACAAACTGGTACCTACCACAACTTCACGTTGATTAGTGAGTTCATGGAACCTAACACAAAATGTTGGAGATATGAATACAGAAGAAAAAGAAAACAGAACCACAATCTTAAAGGAACACTGGATTTATGTGGGTTCATCCATGAAGGCTTCAGCCACCATAGCAGCAGCAGTTTCCCTATGATAAAGAAGAACTACGGAATGCATTCCTCTCCCTAGAGTGTATATAGCTAGATGTAGAATATCCTACTGTTCCCTATGTTACTGGATTCAAGAGACATGCCTTGCTATACCATACTATCAGGCTCCACACTCCATAACAATATCAACGAACTTAACATTTTCAAAATCAAAATTCTGGAACGACACTATAGTAATCTCTAAATGTCCCGGATTTTTCCCAAATCCCATAGCTCAAGGAAATTTCTTACCAGCCTGAGAAAATAAATTAAAAACACAAACCATTCGTGAGTAGCTCGAGGCTCGTTAAGGGCTCATTTAGTAAACGAGCCGAACTCTGGTTAACTATAGCTCGACTCATATGTATGAACTCTGGTTTTTGGGCGAGGAATTTCTCGAGGGAGGCGACGAAGGAGTAGTCGGCGCCGGGGTTAGAGTTTGGGGAGGAGCGGAGCGGGAGGGAATCGGAAGGAGATGTGAAGAGGGAGATGGTGTAGAAGAGGAGAGAGAGGGGTAGGAGAGAGCGGAGGAAAAGGAGGAGTCGAGATCTGGTGCGGGGTGTTATGGAGGAGGAGTGTTTTCCGGCCATTTTTGCAGAGAGGAGAGAGAAGAGTGATGGAGTTCTTCTTCTTCCCATAAGCGCATCACTTTTTTTTTTCTTTGATCCGCGGTACGCATCACTTGGAAAGCGCGAAATAGAACCACGCTTCTATTATCAGCGGCCATTTGTAACTCCACGCGGCCATATGTAATTATTTGTAACTCCACGCGGCCATATGTAATTATAAGCGGCCAACTATAGTTTGTAACGTCCAAGTGTAATTATAAACAGCCAAGGCACATGTAAATACAAGAGATTCACAAATGGGAATCACGCTTTCAATAATAGGCGGCCATTTGTAATTACACGCGGTCAAATGTAATTATAAGAGGCCAAGTGTAGTTCGTCGCGGCCAAGACGCATGTAAATATAGGAGATTCGCAAATGGTAATCACGCTTTTAATAATTGGCGGCCAGTTGTAATTACACGCGGGTAACTGTAATTATAAGCGGCCAAGTGTAGTTAGTTTCGGCCAAGACGCATGTAAATACAGGAGATTCGCAAATGGTAATCACGCTTTTAATAATTGGCGGCCAGTTGTAATTATACGCGGCCAACTGTAATTATAAGCTGTCAGGTGTAATTCGTCGCGTCCAAGAGCTGTAAACAGATGAGATTCGCGAATGATAATCACGCTTTCAATAATTGGCGGCCAGTTGTAATTACATGTGGCTAATTGTAATTCGTCACGGCCAAGAGACATGTAAACACGCGAGATAATCACACTTTCAATAATGGAGTTCTTTCTATAAGTGTAGAGACAGAAACAATAACACATGAGACTTGTGATAGCAAAATTTTTGGGTAAGTGACACACAGTTGTACATATATAAATGCACGCATATGTGTTTGTATTTAGGGTGGGTTTGGATTTAAAAATAGGGAGTGACTTTTTTTCGTCTTTATTCAATTTTTTTTTTGCATTTATTAGTTTTGCGTTAAATTTTTGACTTACTGGTTCGTCTCGACGAGAGAAACCGAAAAAGTATAAATTTTGTATCGGAACCCATATTTTTTTGAAAAAGACAAAAAATGAGTCAAAAAATTGTCTTTTTTACTTATTTTTTGTAATTTTTAAAAAAATTATGAGTTTCGATCAAATTTTTTTTTACTTTTTTGGTTCCTCTCGTCGAAACAAAGCCATAATTCACAAACGTTTGACGCAAAACTATCAAATGCAATTTTTAAATAAATAATTGGGTTAATGGGTGGGTCAAGTCGGGTTTTAAACAAATGGGTTGGGTATAAGTAATTAGACTCATAACTAATGAGTTCTACATGGGTCAATGACCCATTAAAGACTCAACTCACTTATAACTTACCCATTTTGGCCCAAATCCGCCCATTTGCCACGCCTACGAAAGACTAACAAATGCAAAAAAAAAAAAAAAAGAAGCCATTTGACTTATTAGGCCGAACAAACCCTTAATGTTATTGATGTTTGTGGTCTTCATGACTGGGACTTTTCCAGCATTTCTCTCTCTTCCCCCAATATTCTTAACCTTATTTTACCCATCCAACTTCAGAGGTTGGACCCTCAACCAGATGCCATCGTCTGGAAATCCTCTCCTACTGGCATCTTTTCCTCCAAATCCGCTTGGCTTCTTACGAGAAACTTTGTCTGTACTCCTCCGTTTGACAATTGGAAATGGATTTGGAAAATCAAAGCTAATCCCAGAATTTGCATTTTCTTTTGGCTTGCTGCTTAAAACAGACTAAAAACTAAGGACCTCCTTTTTATGTGCAAAATTACTCAAAATGATCTTTGTGAGATTTGCAATGTGGACAGTGAAAACTCGAACCATGTTCTTAGGGACTGTCGGCCTGTCTGGTGGCTGACAGCTTTTGGTTAGGTGTGTGAGTGTGCCCCCAACAGTGCTATCCTATCCTTCTACCCTTTTCCCCTTTGGCTTAAAGAAAATTGTGAGTCCATGGCTAAACACCGATTGGGTGTCCCGTGGTGTGTTGTTTTCCCTTTTACTTGTTGGAACATTTGGCTCCTCAGGAATAAAACTCTCTTTCGTTCTGAACCTTATGGGGCTAGAGAACTCTTAGAATCCGCCATTGCCTCTTCTATTTGTGGGGTGAATTCCACTTAAATCCTTTCCTCCTTCTGTTGAATGGAGTGGGGGCTCGCCGAGTATACCGAGATTGGGGTGATTGTTGCCGAGCAATGGAGGCATTTTGCCGAGCTTGGTACCTGCAAACCGGAGGGGGGTTCCTCCCGGTAGAGCCTCCGACGAGCTAGTTAGTACCCGGGGAAGATAAAATGAAACATAAAGCAAGGAATATAAGCCGTTTTTGTAGAAGAGGAGAGTTGTATTGTGTACTTTAGTTGTGGGGAAAGCTTTGCTTATATAGAGAAAGAGGTGAGTAAAACTTAACGACTAAGTAAAGACTATTAATAGAAAGTTACTATAAATGGAAAGTAAGGAAGCTTATGGAGTAAGCTATGTAAAAAGTCTAAAGGAAGCTTCTAGAAACTTCTAGAAGATTACAACTTACCATGTCTGCATACCGAGCAATAGCAGTACATTCCGAGCAATAGCGAGCGACCGTATATTTTACCGAATGATAAAGATGTCTGTTGAGCTGGTGAAGTACTCTGAGCAACATAAAGAACCTTTGAGCGATACAAAGAGCTGCCAAACGATACTAAGAACTGCCGAGTAATATAAAGAACTGCCGAGCGTACTCAAGACAAATGTTTGGCAATACTTGTGGGATAATACTTTACTTGTTGATATTGTTCGGCTTATGGTCCTTGCGAGATATGACGGTACCCCTTTTGGACCTTATGAACTGAGGGAAATTTGGCCCCACTATATTGTTGCCCTGGCAGTTGGATGGAACCATAATGTCTTGGAATTGCATAACTAGAGCAGAATTGATTGGTGGTGGTTTTGCGGGACTTGGATTCGGACAAGCTCTGGACCCCAATTCGCATAAGTAGATCCGGCCGCTTTTATTGGGTTCAGTTTGATCTAGTTAAAGCATAGTTAATAAGAAAATTCAAATCGTTCATAATATACAACCTTCTGGTTTGATACTCCTATATGTTAGAACTTTGGTTCACAAATATCATTTTATAACAAGAATCATTGGACTACATGATCGCAAAGACACAAATAAGAAAAACATGAGAGTACGAAAATAGTGAAAGTAGGAAAGATGTTGCCTGTGAGATTGAGAGTCGTGTAGTCACTGTCTTAAGGCTAATATTCCTCCCCTCGTGAAGGTTCCACCGGAGTGTACTAGCCCCAAGATTAAACCCAAGCGCTCACAAGCATTCCTCATCCGATGTTCACGACCACCGAGAGGTTGGAACGAGTCACGAACCGAGTTGCCCAATCAACATAGAAAATATAGAAAATAGAATGTGAACTTTCACACAAACATATTTGTATCTCTCTTTTTGTACATCTCTAAGAACATGAGTTTTTGTCTTTTCTATTTTTTTCTCTTAATTCCCTTATATGAGATACACATATATATAGGAGTAATAACCATTAATATAGAGATAATGATAGAGCATAAATACTCTTTATTTTGTAATCAATATTTCAATACTACATTAATATTGTAACGGTAAAACACTAAAGGTGAGGAGTTAATACTAATATTTATTTTATTAAAAATATTCCAACAATCCCCCACTTTTAATAAAATAAATATTATATAGTTTGACTTTTAAAATCACATGACTTTGAAAATACATACTAAACACAAAATTGGGCAACTATATACTGTGCAATAGGTGAAGGTGTCTTCCGGACTTGAACCTCACTTAGTGTTAATAGTTTACCTCTGAAGGATCATAGTGAACTATGTCTTGAACTAGACCCTTTGAGTCAGAGTTCAACATATCACACACACAGTACCGGTATTGGACTTTCATTCGCGGGTTAGTGCTATTAATGGCCATGCACTCGACCTTGATTCTCATGGGAATTTCTATAGGCTAGCCCAAGCCTCATAGTCGCGGCCTCACGACAACTCCCACTTAGGTGAATCCTCCAAGGGTACAGTGACGGAATGTACCTTGCGAAAGAATCCTCGCCTTGGATTCATTAAGAGTTAAAACTCATCCTCAACCTCTCACTTCTTTAGCACTGTGCCTTAGGAATGAGCAAGAGAACAACTCTATATGGTGTCTCATACTTTTTTTTTTAGTGCTGATATCAAGTCACGCAATATGGATTGTTTTTACCCATTGAATCTCCTTCATGGGATCTCCAGTCACAGAGATTGGGTTACCTCCCTAGGTGACTTCCTATAGGCTTTGCTCATTCCCCTCGACAATTTTTAGGATCTAGCCTCGTGCTAGTCCAGAGGCAACAACTCCTCTTGGGAGTTCAATAAATGCCTCAATTTTTATTTTACTTTGCATGCATGCTTTGGCTTCTCAAGCCTTTATTCTCCTTATAATGGTGCAAATTTCAAACTTCGTCCTGTTGGCTTACAAAACGCACCTGTATAAATTTCAAACACAACTCGCCAACACAAAAATTAGTATTATGAATTTCTCAGTAAGAAATATCCAACCAATATTCACAAAAATTAGAAACCCCACATGCATTATCTATTTTCCTTAAAAGGAATAAAGCAAGGGCAAGTTGATATGAGCAATCAAACTGGTTGCTAATCTTATAAACAAAATTCACAGTCTATCAAAATTAATATGCCCCCACAAAACACTAGCAATATACTTATAATTTTAATACCCACGTAGCATGCATATTAAAGAGAGTATTGCGTACCTTTAAAGAATTTGGTCAATACACCTCCAATAAAACTCTCATAGGAGTTGTATCCTATGCAACTGGAAATTTCTTATTTCACAAATGAAATTGGATTAACTAACCACTTATTTTATTACAAAAATATGCATCATCAACAAAAGGATTTTGACGCACGTTACTCAGAGTACTCCTCCATAGATGGTGAGTAAAACTCAACTTAATCGAAAGAGATATGACTCTTTTTGATGTTATAAATCTTGAAAATGCATGTTCCCAAATCATTACATAAATATTGTCCAAGGAAAACCTTTTTTAAAGCCTCAAAACTAAAACATTTGAAACCTTTTAAGTGATAAAAACCCTTGATCAATTCTCCACCTAGGACATTAAAAACATTTTCAAAGATAAAAATCCCTTTATGCCCTTTATTTCTTCCCCCCCTTTTTTTTTTTTCCCTCAAATGCCCAAACATTGTTGAGAGCTTTATAACATTACACAAATTCACCAAGAATACAGAACCCATTTTTATTTATAAATAACCCCCACATTTCCATTCATAGGTATGCAACTAGCTTTTGTTAAAGGGAAAACTTGAATACTGAAATATTATTTCGAGAACGTATACAATGGTTTTAAGAATCAATAAATTCATATAATAAGTTTTGAAACTTACACAAAATAATTAAGTTTGACCATCCCCCACAAGTTTCAAAACTCCAATGAACCAATGAGACTCATACTAGTAAATATGATAGAAAATACACTGCCTTATTAAAAAGCAATTTAAACATATGCTCACAAACGGTCACAAAATAATACGAGCATTTATAACCATGGTTTAAAATCTCATTATTGAGGTAGCAACCAAAATCAATCATCTATTAACAAAGCTTAATCCTGATAGCCATGGTTGTAATTTATTTTGCCTTTCTACAAAACAATATTTGAAAACTAGTCACCTATTCCAAAACAAAAACCTTTTGAAAAACCAAGTTTACAAATATCTACCCAAACAAAACACATTACTCATGGCAACAAAAGGGTCATGAAATATGACAATAGACTTGATAACGAAAAAATTGAACATGACATTTATTTTTTCCGTAAAGAGATCATCTATAGACATAAATCTTTTCCACCGAATTGGGAAACCAAATCCAGCACAAGACTTGGAAAAATAACCGCGTACATATGCTTATTACAATGTGGATTTCAAACAACCATACACAAAGCAATAGTTTTAACCCATTGATGGCGATTGAACACAAAAACCTTGGCCATACTTCTACAAGTAACCACCATAATAATTTCCCCCCATTGGGTTCTAACTGTGAAGACTATTGTTAGAAACTGGGCACTAAAGTGATAAAATCCCAAAGAATGCCACATAAGTATTCACAACCCATATGCAAAATAGTTACGCTAACCTTTAACCGTGCAATTTACGTGATCTTTTAGAATAAAACCTTTTGTCTTCCTTATAAGAAGAGCCGAATTAAGTGGGCTTTTTTTTTTTTTTTCCTTTCAAAGCCACTAACAGTTACTAGTACTCCCACAATGACACTTGTAAATCCCTTAAAAACAATGGTGACCATTAAGACAATTAAATAGGGCAGTTATTACACGGGAAAATGAATAGCCAATCATTTCTCCGTACAAAGCCAATCAAAATCTCATGGTGTATGCATAGATACTTGCAATATAAAGTACACAAAATCTTTTACTTACAACCATGATAACCCATGAGCTACAAAATAATCACACTCTAAATGATATCAAACAGTAATTTCACGGCTCCAACCTGTAAAATGAATCACCAAATACTTCCACCAACAAAAAATAAGTCCAAATCTAGATCTAAGGAATTGAACCTCTCTTTTTTTTAATAAAACAAAATACACAAGCTATTTTTTTTTTCTCCTTTTTTCCAAGAAAATCCAATCACATAGCATTAATCATGCATTTTACGATCATCAATCTTATGTTTGTAACTGTCACAATATGCAATACTTATACGCCAATTATCACCGCATTCATTTATAATATATAAAAGAGTTCTTGTCAGTTACTCTTATGTATATATGTTGATATTGAAGGTGTCAAAATTTATTAACAAAATCACACTTAGACATTTCAGGTGAAACGTTTTCCTCTCCTATTAAGTATGAACCAACTTCAATCATGCACTACATACACAAATTATATTGCAATCCCAAAATAAATGCTGTAACTATAACCAATGTGTTTGAACAAAGACAAGAAACTTGTCAAATTTTCTAGGGTTTTAGCAACACTTCTAAATAAATCTGTCTACTGGAAAAGTAGAACCAATGTTTCTTCTTCCACGGAAATCAAGTGGAATCCAAAACTATTCCGAGGTTTTTTTTTCTCGAAACATTATTAGGCCACCTTTTATTTACTCTCAAACTTTGTTTAAAAAGTTGGTATTGTACTAGAGAAGACAAAATCCTCCGTTCTTTTTTAAATGTGAAAATCCAACTTTCCCACTAGAACTATCTGATTATACTAGTAATAACAAAGTAGCGTTCTCAATATAACTTTGTGAAGAAGATACTGTTAACAATATACAAACTGAGCTTATTAACCGTTTAGTTTCCAACAAAGCTTTTTTCCATCCAAGGAAAGGAAAAACAAATATCTCTGTTTTATTTTCCTTTTGTTCCACCCTTAGGATATCGATGAAATAGTATAATGCAAAAATGAAACCAACCAAACTCTTGTATTAATAAGTTGTCATTTTTTTTTTTTCACACTAAATGGATCACCACAGTATATGCAACAATGAGATAATGCCATTAGCAAATATCATGTGAATGTGAATCACCTTTGCTACCATGCAAAAATTGATTAGAATGTATGAATGTCTCATAAATGTACCATAAAGCACATGTCAAGAATTGTCAAAAAGTAACTGTCCAAACAATGAGTTGTAGTAGTGCAATAACTGTAAATCATGTTCTAAACAAAACGGAAGTCATTATAACTATTCAAGAGCCTAGACCTTAACTTTCACTGTAGTAACCGAAACTTAAGTGAGTTGATTATCATCTCGGTGCCTATAGCTATTAATCACAAATTTACTACTCCCAATAAATAAAGAGAGGCACCGAATTCTAGTGGCTTAGAATATTTGGTCATGAATTGAGGTTAATAATAACAATGGATTCATATCTTTAATGGCTACACAATGGACATGTGTATTATAAGATTCCACCACCGTGTCCTTAAAGTAAAATTTTGCAAGAACAACCATTTGATCGAGCTTTTAAGCAAATAGATATAACAATAGATACAATATTTCATTTGGCTATTTGGTTAAGGACGTTAAGCTCAATAGATACACAATATCAATTTCCTAATTCATCGAGGGTAAATATAATATTAGCCTTAAATTGTTAGAACTTTGGTTCACAAATATCATTTTATAACAAGAATCATTGGACTACATGATCGCAAAGACACAAATAAGAAAAACATGAGAGTACGAAAATAGTGAAAGTAGGAAAGATGTTGCCTGTGAGATTGAGAGTCGTGTAGTCACTGTCTTAAGGCTAATATTCCTCCCCTCGTGAAGGTTCCACCGGAGTGTACTAGCCCCAAGATTAAACCCAAGCGCTCACAAGCATTCCTCATCCGATGTTCACGACCACCGAGAGGTTGGAACGAGTCACGAACCGAGTTGCCCAATCAACATAGAAAATATAGAAAATAGAATGTGAACTTTCACACAAACATATTTGTATCTCTCTTTTTGTACATCTCTAAGAACATGAGTTTTTGTCTTTTCTATTTTTTTCTCTTAATTCCCTTATATGAGATACACATATATATAGGAGTAATAACCATTAATATAGAGATAATGATAGAGCATAAATACTCTTTATTTTGTAATCAATATTTCAATACTACATTAATATTGTAACGGTAAAACACTAAAGGTGAGGAGTTAATACTAATATTTATTTTATTAAAAATATTCCAACACTATATACATACCACATGGAGGGTAAATTTGTAGTCTTCTCTGTATGCGTTTTTTGGGTAACCTATGCTACCCATATTTAAGAGGATTTATGTTTCACTTTTTTTGCTTTTAGTCACACAAAGGAAAGCAGACTCTCCAAGTAAGCCATTCTCAAGTGTTTCCATGACCTTAAATGGTGGTTGTCTAGTCACAACCAAGCCCATAGTTTCTCCACACTCTCTGGAGACCTGTTTTTGAGGATTCAAAGTGTTTTCACATGCCCACTGAACGGGTTAGCAGAGGAATCGCTTCTGTGGGATTTTGTCGATGAACAATTCAAATCATTATTTCGTGAGCAAGCAACGGTCTCAAGTGGAAGTGGAAAGTTGAGATTTGCCTTGGTGCCTCTAATTCTTATTGCAGCGTTGTCATAAGCCAAAGCAGCTTTTTTAGCTGTTTAGTCCCTAACCAAATCCGAGCTCCTTTCCTCGTTGAATCTCGTATCTCTGCCGCATATTTTTCCCATGGCCTCTTTCTCACTCCCCTATAACGTCTAGTCACCACCTTGTCTACTCTTGTAGCATTTGGTTTGGATTTCAAATTTGCATCACTGCCTTTTGTGTCAAGACCAGCTGACTGTCCTGTATTGCTGGGAGGACAAGTACTTATTTTGCTTAGAAGTTCTTCCCATGCCTCGACCCCCATTGATATCCACCTCCCAAGGCTCGGAAGCCTTTGTAAGATCTCCATTGATCCATCTTTGACATCAAGACTCGGCAATTCTTCCCATTCTTTGGGCAATTCGGATGTTTTTTTCGTGATCTTTTCTTGCTCATTTTGGGCAATGAAACTTGCCCATGCCTTTTCGAAGATATCTTCGGATGATGCTTAAGGTGCTGCTTGTCTACAGTCATGCTGCCTCGCATCAACTGAAATCTCCCTCGACTTGTATGAACTGGAGGATTAAGGAGATTTTTACGCGTAACATATAGTACCACTTGCATCTCTCATTTTAGAATTATAACCGCGAGGATATGCTTCTTCTACGCGGCCGATGTGAATAGGAAAACAGTTAGAAACTTGTTTTGCAAACTACTAAAACAAGCTAAATTGAAGGAGGCTTTAACATTTAGAGCGCATACTTTAATGGTCCTTTGCTGAATTTTGGTTGTACTCATCATTTTTTAAGGATTTATTCTGTGTAAATACCCCACAAATAAAAATCGTGTTCGAAAAAATCCATTTGAGGGAATGTTTACTCATGTTGCTGCAAATTTAAGGGTTATTTGTTGCTTGTGTACTTATGACAAACAGGGGAGAGAGGGAATGTTTGATGTTTTTTTTTCTTGTTTTTTAAACCGGATTTGCGGGCCAGCTTACGTGTACCTTAACTAATTATAGAGCCTTAAACGTAAGGATCGGACATGATCCCAGTGATCTCAAGGTTTGGAATGTTTGCCCTATGTGGTCATCTCGAGTTCAGTTGAACATAAAAAATGGCGCACGGTTTAAAAATTTTACTTCTCGTATCATATAATTTGGTTTGGTTTTTCCCTGGTTTCATCCTCGAAAATTGAATTGTTCAACCAAGCACATGGTTTGGATTGGTCCGCTTCTCCAGAAAATTAACCAATAATAAAATATAAAAAAATCCAAATGCCAAGATATTAAAAAAGAAAATCATCAAAATGCATATGGACAATTTACCCAGAAAGTGCAACCCAGAGGGGTCATCCATGCTTCAATCCCTTGATCTTATCCAGTTCATGTATTTATCTCCTCCTTTAAAAAGAAGACTTCAACAAGAATACTAACAACGAAAATGATAAGATACGTGAAATCAAGGGCGGAGCTATGTTGGGGCCAGGGGGCCTGATCCCGACCCTCTGAGCGTTTGAGTTTTAAAATTTTGATTTTGTATATACATGATTTTGAATATTATTCGAAATTATTTGCGTATAGCTATTTAGAATCTCAATAATTTTGATTTGATTTGATAAAAAAATTGATTATTTTACATTCTTATTTCTCAATTTCTTTCACAAATAAAAAATAAGCATGTGACGCGCAGTTGAAATAGCTTTAAAAAAAAAAACAATGATTGGTGTACTTTAACATCATTAGGTAGAATCATTTCAATGTAGAAATTAATGTAATGTATTACAGTAGGAAGCAAAAATCTTGTGATATAGTAATAAACATACGTTCCGATAAAAAATATATCTCTATTAAGCCGACCCTCTCGGAGTTCTTATCCTGGCTTTGCCACTGCATGAAACTGTTCAGAAAAGAGTGAATCTGAACCGTTGAGGATTCTTTCCCGGATAGTTTCATGTATTGTACCAGGCCTCTACTAACAAACCGTGACAACACATTTCTGAAAACAAAACATCCCCATGCGCAATAAACTCAAATACTCAAATAGGATAAGAGAGCTTCGGCCAGAGGTCCATAGTATAGGGACTAATACTGTAATAAGGACATCAATAATTTTGGTACTGCCACCAGGACAATTGGACCCGGTTTCCAAATATAACCTTGTTTTGAAACAAAAGCGGGCACACTTTTCCCCACTCTATTCGATCAAAAAACGTTTCCAGAAGAAAAGAGAGAGAGAGAGAGAGAGAGAGAGAGAGAGAGAGAGAGAACGGTTCACGATCATCGTCGTTGCCGTTGTCATCGTCGCCATCCTTCGTCGCCTGCCACAGTCGTCGTTGCCGTTGTCGTCGTCGTCGTCGTCGTCGTCCCCTTCAACGTCATTATCAGCATCTTCCTTCGACTGGTTCGTTCTGCAAATTTACGTTTTGTAATGGTTCTTTGTTCTGCACATTTACGTTTTGTTTCTTTGTTTCTACACATTTAGGGACTACGAACTGCTTTCTTCCAAAAAATTTAGGTTTTGTTCCACATGTTGTTATGGTTTATTTAGGGTTTCTTTGCTACTGATTATGTTTTATTTACGGTTTGTAGTCCATTGGTTAGAGCTTCTTTGTAATTTTGCAAGATCAGTACTCTGCATTTTATTTGTTCTTACAAATCACTTGACAAATGTTGTTATCTGTTGCATACTCTGCGTTTGTAGTCCATTGGTTAGGGTTTCTTTGCTACTGATTATGTTTTATTTACGGTTTGTAGTCCATTGGTTAGAGCTTCTTTGTAATTTTGCAAGATCAGTACTCTGCATTTTATTTGTTCTTACAAATCACTTGACAAATGTTGTTATCTGTTGCATACTCTGCGTTTGTAGTCCATTGGTTAGGGTTTCTTTGCTACTGACTATGGTTTATTTAGGGTTTGTAGTCCATTGGTTAGAGCTTCTTTGTAATTTTGCAAGATCAGTACTCTGCATTTTTTTTGTTCTTACAAATCACATGACAAATGTTGTCATCTGTTGCATACTTTGCGTTTGTAGTCCATTGGTTAGGGTTTCTTTACTACTGGTTATGGTTTATTTAGGGTTTGTAGCCATTGGTTAGAGCTTCTTTGTAATTTTGCAAGATCAGTACTCTGCATTTTGTTTGTTCTTACAAATCAGTTGACAAATGTTGTTATCTGTTGCATACTCTGCATTTGTTGTCCATTCTTAGTGTATTGGTACTCATAGCACTGAATCCAGAATGATAACGACATTTGTCTGTTTTATTGAGGAACATCCATAAAACACAAGTTGACTGATGTCTCTCTTGTCTGTTTTATTGAGGAACATCCATAGAACACAAGTTGGCAGATGTCATTATTTGTTCATCTCTGTGCTATACCATATTTGAAGATTCTTACATATAACAACATCATCCGGTGATTTTGTTCAAATTTTCTGCTGTTTTGTTACAGGAAATGGTGAAAACAAAGAACTCTAATAAAGAATTGGTACTTGTAGTAGATACTATGAAACCATTGCAAGTTATTTTGCCTCCAGATAGGATGAGAATGAAGAAGACACCACGGAAAAAAACAGCAGTACAGAGTCCAAAAAAGATAGCAGAAAAAGATGAAGTTAAACAGCCTGCCTCTCGAAAGAGAACAAGAACAATAGAAGATGAAGAAGAAGATGAAGCAGAAAAAGATGAAGTTAAACAGCCTGCCTCTCGAAAGAGAACAAGAACAATAGAAGATGAAGAAGATGAAGTTAAACAGAGTCCAACAAAGCGAATGACAAGATCTGTCACACAACAAGAGAGAGATTCTCATAAAATGGACAAGAAAGAGAAGAAGAATGACAAGAAAAAGGGACTTAGCCCTGTTAAACAGAAGAAAAACGACAATAAAGAGAAGGACAAAAAGAAGAATATACAAGAAGAAGAAGTAGAGGATGAGGACGAGGAAAAGGAAGAAGAAGAAGAAGAACAAGTTCACAAGCCAACGAAAAAGGAAGCCAATCAAAAATCTAGGTATGGTTTATGACTAGAATACTACAGATGATGAAATCTGTCATACTACAACATATGGTTACTTTGTGATAATCTGCATATACTGACCAAAAACTTTGAAACTCATGCAGGTCTAGTCCAAAGACGAAGCGACTTAGCCCTATTAAACGGAAGAAGAATGACAAGAAAGAGAAGGACAATGTGAAGAAGAACAACAAGAAGAAGAAGAAGATACAAGAAGAAGAAGAAGAAGAAGAGGAAGAAGAAGAACAAGAAGAAGAACAAGAAGAACAAGAAGAAGAAGAAGATACTGATGATGATGATGAAGAAGAAGAAGATTACAAAGAAGAAGAAGAAGAAGAAGAAGAAGAAGAAGAAGACGAAGAAGAAGAAGAAGAAGAAGAAGAAGAAGAAGAAGATCTTCACAAGCCAAAGAAAAAGGCTGCCCATCACAAATCTAGGTATGGTTTATGACTAGAATACTACAACATATGGTTACTGAATCCATTCAAATACTGAATAAAATTTGCAAATTACTTTGTGATAATTTGCATATATGTATCCATTCATATACTGAATTAAAATTTGAAACTTATGTAGGTGTAGTCCAAAGACGCGCGGTAAGCAACAGAAGCAACAGAGGCAAGTGGCAAAAAGGACAGCAGTGAAGACGCAAAAGAAAAAGGGGAAGAAAAAGGTCAAGAAAGAGGTCAAGGAAGAGGTTAAACCTAAGCCTAAACAAATTCAGTACAGGTAATCTAAAAATTTCGACATTTGTCTGTTTTGTTGGCAACATTCATATAAAATAACGACATCTGTCCTATCCCAACATCTTCCTGTTATTTTGTTCAAATTTCACACAGGTCGAGTTTTCAAAGTTTTGTGAAACTCTTGAAGGACATAAAGTTCACAACTCTCCAGAAAGAGAAGATAAGAAAAACGCCATTTGCTAATCTTATATTTGCTCTGGTTGATGAGAGCTTGACTGAGGCGTACCTGAGGAAAAGCGACCTGCATGCTCTTTCACTGATAAGACGATATGAGGGATCGGGAGGGAGGTTCAACCTAGGAACTAAATCAGTCAAGATAACAGCACAAGAGTTTGCACTTGTATTCGGCATCCCGTATGGGCCCAACCGAATTAAACCAACAACAAAACCAAGGATGCCAGAAACAAGGTTTGCTAATGAAATCTGTGTTCGAGGAGGTAGGATAATGACGAATTCAAGTCTGAAAGAATACTTCCAAAAAGCTGTGAAGAAAAAGGATGAAGAAAGTGCAAACGACGTAGCACGTGTGCTAACACTGTATCTTATCTCGACAGTGTTTCTCCCAAGCACAGCTTCAAGGGTGAGCTGGAATTTAATCGAGTTCATTGAAGACTTGGATAGGATCAGCTCCTATGACTGGGCAACATTCTTTACGGATGAGCTCATAAGGCAACTGAACGACAATATGGAAACACCGGCATCAACCGGGGGCTGCATATCAGGGCTCCTGGTAAAATTCTACCCTCTTATGATATCAACTTTTTATCTGTGATAAACTGCCTATATATATACTGGAAGATGTGGTTATCTTTCATAATCTGCCTACATGTATACTAGAAGATGTGGATATCATTGGTCTTCTGCCTATTTTGTGTATTTAAACTAATTTGTATTTTTCATGAAATACAGTATTGGTTCTGTGAGCACGTGAAATTGGTAAGCCAAGGAGATCCAACAAACTTCCCGAGGTTCGTCAAGTGGAGGCTTACCGACCTTAGTGTTGGTTTGGCAAATAACCCGTTGGATGTTCTTGATCCGTTAATCGTGAACGACTCAAAGTTGGAGGCAACGGAATTGGAGAAAGAGATGCTTGGATTTGTTGAGGTGCCGGAAGATGATCATGTGAAGCCAGAAGATGGTGATGACCCAGACCATGATGATGCAAATACAGAGCTTCAAAAAGAAAATGAAATCCTCCGAGAAAAAATCAAAAGGTTGACCGAGGAGAATGAGCAAATCAAAAGGTTGACCGAGGAGAATGAGCAAAAAGATGCTACAATTGCCCAGCTTCAGAAAAGAATTTCAGAGCTTCAAGACGAGACATATGAGGAAACAGTTGCTGAACTCAATTTTGAAGTGGAGACTGCTCATGTTGAGAGGGATTTTTTTGTGAAAGAGGTTGAGCATAAGGAAGTTGAGATCTGCAGCGTGCTCGTAGAGAACGACATTATAGCTGAAAAGCTAGAAAGAGCAGAGGGAACCATTGACGACATAGAGACACATATTATTACCCAACAATTCAAGGTAATATAACCTAATCTTATTTCTAAAACACATCTTACGTTATATGCTTCCTGGGTTTTTTTTCCCTTTATCTTTCCACAGAACCACACAGATAACCTAATCTTATTTCTTTATTTTCGAAAATAGACAAGTGAAAGTGTGGAAGAAGAAGAAGAAGAAGAAGAAAAAGAAGAAGAATGTGGTCCTGAGCATCAAATGGTACCGGATGAAGAAGTGGAAAGGACAACTATTGAAGCTTTCACGGGTGAACTAGCTGAAAACAGTCCAAAACCAACCAAGAAAAAGAGGAAACAGGTGGACCCTTCATCTCTTGTACAGAACGTGAAAAATGAGACAAGAATAGAGAAGAGGGAGGATGGTTTCGTCTATGAAGACCTAAAGAAGGTAAAGAAGAATAAACAGGAGGAGATGGATGATGTGATACCAAAATGGAAAGTTGAAAAAACAAAATTGGGTAAATTGCTGGAAGAAGAAGACAAAGCGTTGCTGAATCTGTTTTATGACCTAAACCAGGGGCAAGTGAAGTAAGTAAAGATACACTTATTCTCTTTCATTAATTCCCGATTCCATTCTCTTTGTATAATTCTTTCCTTTTGACATCACAGTGAAGAAGTCTGGACAGACAACGAAACAACTTATACCATAACTTTCAAATCAATAATAAAGCTTTTGGATGAACTAGACATGGGGAACGAGGTAATAGACGGGTACACATCAATGCTGAAAAGGGAGCAGGAAGTTAAACAACTGATGCAAGGAAACAGTGCGTTCTTCACATCCACCTGCTGGGTAAGTACATTGCCCTTTGCCCACAACAAAACACTGTTATGTTCACACTGTTTTGATGTCATTATTTGTTCATGTCTGTGCTATACCAGAAATGCAGATTTTCACATATGTTTGTGTTTATCTAACTAACATACTTTATTCCCACAGACACTTATCACAATGGCAAACCAGTCCCCCAAAAAGTTTCTCATTGATAGCAAACTTGAACAACTCTACAACGAATTACATGACAGGAGCTTAGATTACTTTCGGTACCTTGTTTTCCCGATGAACTCTTCAGGAAATAAGACGAACAAAAACAGTCCATATCATTGGACTCTGCTTGTTTATGATATGCAAGAGCAGGAATGGAAGCATTATAATTCATTGAAACCAAGAAAGAAGGAGAAATCAGGCGACCCTTACCTTAAAGATGCTGCAATAGTGGTAAAAAACCTTCACCTCTCTCTTATTTGCTTATTTAATCGCTTATAATCAATGACTGCAACTAACATAAAAAATTTACTTTGAAAAAATAGAAAGATGCTGTTGAGAAATTCATGAAGCAATTGGAAGAAAGAAGGAGTAGTCAGCCACAATTCAACTTGCTAACTCCCATAGAGTCAATCTTTAAAGATGGTGCTCAACTAAGAACAGTGCAAGAAGCACCACAACAGAATATTGCTTCGTAAGCTTCAATCAAACTTTCCATAGTTAAGCATATGACGACATCTATTGCAATTTACTAAACTCTATCTCTTGAATATATGCAGGGTTGATTGTGGACCTGTTGTTTGTTATGTCATCAAAAAGATTGCAGAGCTTGAAGAAATACCACAAAAGATTGAAAAAGAAGATGTTTCAGCTTTTAGAGTGCATTTGGTCCACAAGATTTTACATGATGAGCCAAGATCATGGACGAAAGAAACGTGGCAAGACAAAAAACTAGCTCACGATTTTACTTCTGATCAGTAGAGAAATCTGGATTCAGCACTGGTTTAGGAGCAAATTCTCCTCTTTTGTTTAGGAACACAAAATGTGTTAGTGGTTAGTTTAACACTTTGTAGATGGCAGAACAGTGTGTAAGTTGTTGGTTTGACAGTTTGTAAGTGATTCGTTTGACAAATGTGTTAGTGGTTGGTTTAACACTTTGTAGATGGCAGAACAGTGTATATCTTGTTGGTTTGACAGTTTGTAAGTGATTCGTTTGACAGTTTGTAACTGGTGACAATCTGGATTTTGATAGTTACATAAAACTTTCATTTTGGCTATGATTGTTGATTGTGGTTGTTGGCTATGATTGTTAACTGTGATGACAAAAAGGCCCGGTGTGGGTTTATTTGTGAATTTCTATTGTGAATGGTAATTTAGGATGAGAAATGCCCGGAGTAGGCTGATATACACTGTTGTTTGTTGCTGTTTTTATTAGTTTAAGACGCAAGGCGTCAGGCTAGGCCATAAAGCAACGAAACCCTGTCAATTTTTTCCCTTGTTTGCTGCACATTTTCTGGGCTTGGCTTCTTGAGTTGCCATGCTTTCCAAAAATGACATTAATATTGGTACATTTGCTGGATACCTAAGCTGCTGCTGATTTGGAAACTGAAATATGTACATTTGTGTTCATAACACTGATGTGAATGTCCAAACAGATGATGAAATCTGTCATATTCTGTTCGGCTAGGCCATAAAGCAAGGAAACCATGTCAATTTTTTTTCTTGTTTGCTGCACATTTTCTGGGCTTGGCTTCTTGAGTTGCCATGCTTTCCAAAAATGACATTAATATTGGTACATTTGTGTTCATAACATTGATGTGAATGTGCAAACAGATGATGAAATCTGTCATATTCTGTTCTCTGTATTTTGGCAACAAAACATACAGGACTGAAAAACTGTGAAAATTAGTACGCTTTATTACACCAACAAAATCTTATCTATCATGCTAACAATCAATATCCTAAGAACAAGTTCAAATCGAACGAATCAAATAATATTCAGCAATATCCTAAGAACAAGTTCACTCAATTGGCTCTTTACATCTCTTCCTATTGTGGTTTCCCAACTTTCCACACCTCCCACACCTTATTTGTCTCACCTTCTCCCCCTTTGATCGAATTCTTTGAACCTTAGGTCTACCCCGCGGCCTTCTTGTCTTAGGAGGAAGAACTACACGGTTCTCTTTTGTCACTTCTGGAGCTCCGAGAGTGGGAATAGGATTTATCATACTATCATATGACAATCGGAAAGCTTCAACGGTGTAAAAAGGATCTATGTAGTTTGAAACTTGGAGGCCAACCTTTTGAATAGCCGTCACTGCATGCACACAAGGAAAACCGTTCAACTGCCATCGACAACATGTGCACGTCCGTCTCTGAACATCAACTACAACTGTCGGAAGGGAGAACACTTCAAAAACATCTTCACTTGCCTTTGCCACAGTCCACGACCGACCTTTGTTGAAACTTGTGACCAACTTCTTATCCATTTCAGGACACACAATGCCATTCCACTTCCATGACTGTTGCCTCCTATCACACATTTGCTCCATCAGTTTAACCCTTATCGTGTCAATTGCATTCAAAATTGGCAAATGACGGGCTTCCAAAATCCATTTGTTGAAAGACTCAGCTGGATTTGAACACATGTCCCCATATCTTCTACCTTCAAAATATGCATTTGCCCACTTGTCAAGTGGCAACGATTCAACAAAATCCTTAGCTTTTGGACCACCAACATTGCACAGTTCTTTAAAAGCTTCCTCATAATCAGAAATCGATGGTGCATACGCACAATAAGAAAACAACTCGACTACTCTGTCCCTAAAACCATTAGACAATCTGCCCTTAAACTTGTCCCTCAAATTACACTTCAGATGCTGCAAACAATACGCATGATATCCATTGGGAAAAACCTCTGGAATACCTTTCAAAAGCCCAGAATGACGATCTGTTATGAATGTTATTGGACGAGATGACAGAATTGTTGACAACTTTCTCAAAAACCAAAGCCAATTCTCGTCAGTTTCAGAATCAGCAATGCCAAAAGCCACTGGAAACAGTCCTAATCCAAAAAAAAAGAAACAAGCAACATTAATCTACATTAATATATTCATGGTATAACATAATCAATGCAAATTAGTCCTTTGTATCTTAGAATCTAAGGGAAAATATAACGTTATCTGTATTTATTTATTAATCTGCTATGACTGTATATCAACAGAAAACAATAGATGTTGTTATCTATATTAAACTTGTCTCCCAATCTTCCAAATAACATAACATAAACAGAAAACCAATATTGAATAGACAAGAAGACGAATAAAAATAACTAACCTTGATCGCCATCTTTTCCTATAGCTCCGAAAAGGGTTCCAATGTACCTCCCCTTCAAAAAAGTCCCATCAAGCGCTAACAAAGGACGGCAGTAATTGAAGCCTTTGATACACGCATCAAATGCTACAAAAATCCTTCTAAAACAATTAGTTTTGTCACAATACTCAACATCAATAACACTTCCTGGGTTTTTCTCCTTCGCTACCTCAGCATACCACCTTAGTAGGTCAAAAGACAATGCATAATCTCCATACAGCTCATCACCTGCCTTCTCAACCCCAAACCAAGCATGGTGATAACTGATTTTACTCCCATAATACTTCTCAAAAAATTTCACTGCTTCTATTGGTGCATAGTTTGTCTTAGTTCGAACTTCCTCCCTAATCTGTTTAGCAACCAACTTTGAACTCATCCGAGGATTCTTCGAACTAGCAAAAACACCAACACAACTGTGATTCTTCTCAAACTCCCTAATACAAAAGAAACTGTTAGATCTCTCAATGGTTGCATGAATAAACCATTGACAACCAGATTCTGTATGTTTTTTTGAACATTCCGCCGTTACTCTAGTCTTGTCATTCTTCAAAAACTTATATACAAATCCGACTTCAATAGCATACATTGCCAGACAATCCCTAAATTCTTTTACTCCGCCTCTAAACTCTTGGCCAACATGAGTAATCAACTTAGCCCAACCAGCAGAAAGACGGACAGTCTCGTGGTGCTGACAAAACCTCTCAAGTGGATCTTCTTCTACTTCATGCATAGTACTACTTTGACCAACTTCAAAACTTCTTCGACATTCAACACTTTCAACAACAATACTCCGATTATTATGATCAGCACAAGAAGAAAGCACTTCAACAACTACATCAATGCAACTAACCCCATACGCACCAGCCAATGCGAACATATTTACAAAATCAGCATCATTATCTAGAACGCAATTGTCATGTCCACCTACAGCATACAAAAGTTGAAAACTAGAGGTTTCCAAATTTGGCCACTTCTTAACCAGACTACGGACAACATCGTCAAAGCAGAAATCTCTTCTAACTGATACGACAAGAGTTTTTGAACCATATTTGCACAGAAGAACAATAGAAGATTCCATACTGGAAATTTAACACCCTCTGCAAGCAAAAAATGCAAAACAAATATCATTATCTGTCCTATTAATCTGCTCCAAAACTCTGAAAAACAAAATATCATTGTCGACATAGATCTGTTCTATCCATTCAGTCCACAAACCGCACAAATGCACACACACTCAAAAGCTGACTTGTAAATTGGATTATCAAATAAACGAGAGAGAGAGAGAGAGAGAGAGAGAGAGAGAGAGAGAGAGAGAGAGAGAGACCTTCGTCAGATCACAGTGAGAAACCTTCAGCTACAATTCAAACCTTCCAATCGCAGTGGGAAATCTTCGTCAGATCACAGTGAGAAACCTTCGACAGCAATTCAAACCTAAATCTCCAAACCAAACCAAACGAGAGAGAGAGAGACAGAGAGAGAGAGAGAGAGAGAGAGCTCAACAATTGAAACCATGAGAGCGAGACAGAGGAAGCATTGATCCTGAATTTGGTGGATCGTGAATTTGGTCGTCCCCAAATTCACCAGTGACGACAGCGAGAACTCCTCTCTTCTCAGAGTTTAAATCTGGCCTTTATATACTAAGGGTAGTTTGGTCCGTTAATGGACCTAAGGCTGCATACAAGTGACTATAATGGATCCGCAGCCTGTTAAAAGAATTACCCGGACTAGAAGGCCCAATAAGTCTAGACTGTGGACTCTAGCCCAATTTTCTGATAGGATAAAGTCCTAATTTTTTTTTTTTTGGTACCGTAACAATTATTGAACACAAATCAATCCATCATCGATCCTAAATATCGTGCAATTTATATGAGGATTATAAACAGCTATCCTCCTCTGTCCTCTCTCTCTAACCCTAGTCGTCGCACCTCTTTGTTTCTTTCTTCCCCTCCCTCCTCCTAGGGTTTCCATCTTAAAATTGGGGGGGGGGGGGAACTCCCCTATGAAGTTTTTCTCTCCGTTAGCCTCCGATCGGAATCTCTTTTCCCCTCCTTTCATCTCTCTCTACCCTCACCCTCTCCTCATGCCTCCCAATGCCTTGGCCGTCCCGGTTCCTCTACCGTCGGATCTCCTCCATATTCGCCGTTTGCCAATGACTCGTCTCGTGGTGGGTTCAGATGTGCTGCTGTAAGTGCAGAGCTTTTTGTGCATGTTTGGATCGCCGGAGTTGGAGATCTAGGTTGGGTATTGAGTTGCGATCTTTTGCTTATTCTTCTTCCTTTTGTGGAGGTTTTCTCTCCGGTTTTTTGCCGTGAACTTTTCTCCCGATTGGGTTTCTCCCAGTTGGGTGGTTTCTGGTTTCCGCAAGAAAATGGTTAGTTGGTTTGGGGTATAGTCTATGGGATGAATTCCCACCCGTTTTGGTCACTTGGTCCTTTGTCTAAGGATGAGTTTGATATAATCTTTGGTTGGAGGTATAATATCATTTATTATTGTTTGACAAAAAAGAAAAAGAAAAATGAGGATTATAATAATAACCTCAAAAATCCCCAAGGAGCTCTAATTCAAATCGCTTGATTAAAATCTTCTTCATAAATCCCGTCATGTGTTTTCATGAATCACTGATTCGTGTATGTGGCATTCACGTTGGTTTTCACAAAGAGCTACGCCTTAAGAAATCTTTACGAAAGTAAATTGAAAAATATGGACTTGATGGGTTACAAACATACTATAATGAATTCTAGACAAATTTTTTATTTTTCTTATACGACTCGACCGCATTCTTCTAAAAGATACACTTTTACGAATTATAGTTGTAGTTTTGCATTTAGGTACGTAAATCAAACATAAGACAATTAATCAAGCCTTTTGCAATAATAATAATTATTACACCCAATCATTTATTTTGGTCCAACGGATCGCATGACCGCTAATATAGAAACCATCAGGCCTAGCCTCCCAATAGCACTCCGGACCACGAGAACTACAATATCTTCTTACTATTCTTCGATCATAAACAGCGAAACTTCTGTCTTTGGAATCCCAGTAAAAATGACAGAAAAAAAGAGTGGATCCAAAAAAATTTGGTCGGAAAGACCAACTGAATTCTTGACCATCATTGAGGGTGTGCATGCCGAAATCATCATCTCCAGATTGACAACGAACTTGCAGTGGAGACGGTTGGTTTGGAACACGACTGGTAACATGAATAGTAGTTTTCGCATAAACATGGTGAAATGTCAAGATGACTAAAAGAAGAAAAAACCGGCTCATTGTAAGCTAAAGAATGTCGAGAATGACTGATGCTTATGTTGCTTGAGTTTGACTTCCTCACCTCATTATATAGAGGCTCAAGGCTCAAGCAATAAACTTTTCTTGTTGGGTATGTCAAACAAAATTGAATATATTTAGGAAAGTAACTGAGGTCAATCTGTATTTGGAAATAACTTAAAAAGATTAGGAAATTGATTGACGCAGGCACTCCACTTTTAACGTAAAATTTAAACTTCACGTTAAAAGCGGAGCGCTTGCGTACAGAAATGGAGCACCAAAATCAGCATTCAAAAGATTATTGTGATTGTCTTTAATTTTATGGTCAAATATTTTGAAGCAAAAGTAATCATAAAAGGAAAAATGATAATGCAAATACTATCTTGTCTGTCCATGTTTCGATTGTTGGTTGATCTCCGTCCATGTTTGCAGAATCCACCAAATATTAGTTCTGCTTAGCAAATTAATTAATAGGGTTGACCAATGCAAGAAAATTTGGAAGGAATTAATTTAGTTTACTATCTAATGCCAGTTTAATTGCCTTTCCATGTGGGCCGGTGACGAAGAATTTGCTGGAAATTTATTACACGATAATCACAAAACAACCACAATTAGGAAGGAAATTTATAGAAATGATCCTCCTAGTTTCACCCGAGTCTCATTTTCGTTCTCCAAGCATCAATTGCAACGACTCTTCCAAGTTGGTCCAATTAATAATAGTATCTGTTAGCCAAAATAGATGGAAAAAATCAAATTAAGGTTAGACGTTATCAATTCGACCAACTTGGTATGAACTACAACGTCCAAACTGACATCAATCTAGTTTTTTCCATCCAGGTTAGCTGACAAAAGTTATCAATTAGACCAATTTGGTATCAAAACCAAAGTTAAAGGTTAAAGAAGTTGTAATTGATACTTGGAAGACAAAAATGAGACTTGGATGAAACTAGGAGGACCATTTATATAAATTTCCCTAATTAGAAATGTTATCGAACATTAAAATCATGAACGCAATTAATTAAGCAAATATATTAGATAGTTAGAGCTAGGAAAATAGCCGATGAGATGGATGAGAGGCACGTAGTCGCAGTCCGAAAGCCATATTTGCCTCCCTCTTGTGTGTAGGTTCTAGCGGCTGAATGTGACTCTAAGATAAAACTCATAAATCTCACGGTATGTCTCCATGTAACATGATTAGTGGAAGATGGGGTGCCAAGAATGAATCAAATTGTCCATAAAATATAGAAAATAATAGAGAGATAGAATGACAATGGCGATGGAGGGGGGGATCCCAGTATATACCTTTCAGTCAATCTCTTCTTTTGGTACGTCAATATCTGCATACGCATCAAGTCACCGTACAGATGTCTTAGTCAGTGGCGGATCGAGGGGTGCAAGCGGAGACCCGGGCCTTGCACACCTTCCAATTATCCCACTAGCTATACTATATTTTCAGGTTAATTGATAAAAGTTCTATAGGATTGGCTCTTGTCTTGAATGAATTTTTGTTTGATAAGTTTCTAAAAATGTGTGAAAAAACTCCCTAAAATTTTTAGTTATTGACCACTTTTCGGTCTTGGTTATAAAATTAAATGCTATTATGTATATGTGCGCAATCTCGTCTTCTTCTCAGAACTAGTAAGCATCAATATTTATATTATAGACTATATTTTCGTTATAAGTGTAAAAATACAGAAGATTCGGGCCCCCGCAGAGTACAAATCCTACGTCCGCCACTGGTCTTAGTATTATGAGAGAAGAAAATCTAGGGTGTCGCTGCAAACCTCCATTTTTGCATATTAAATTGGTTTTTTGTTGGTTCATATTTTGACAGACTTCCCCCGTTAAGTTTTAGTGTCTTGTAAATTATGTAACAGAAGTAGCTTAAGTTATGAGTCCTGCTACATACACAGCAGATCTGTGCACAGATTGTGCACAGATTTCGTTGTGGGGCCACCACGGGTCCCACACAAATCATCCGAGCCGTTCATTAAATGTAAAACATTTTTTCAAGGGTCCACATGAAAAATAAACTCAATCCGATACCAATAGGTGCTTCATCAAACCATTTAACTTTTCATTCAGATTTTCGGATAATGAAAAGTTATATAGTTGGATTGAGCACCTATAGGTATTGGATTGAGTTTATTTTTTACGGGGACATTTGAAAAAATGTTTTACATTTAATGAACGGCTCGGATGATTTGTGTGGAACCCGTGGTGGGCCCCACAATAAAATCTGTGCACAATCTGTGCACAGATCTGCTATGTGTGTAGACTTTCTGTTAAGTTATAGAGGCATATACCCTGAAACAGATTATAGTCATTTGAAATCAATCTGTGTAGTATATGTTACTCATTTCTCAATGCAATGAGTAGCATTGTTGACTAATTTCCAAAGATACAGTAGCTTATTTCATGACGTCGAAATCTAATGATCACTTGTCTCACTTTGCATACCTTTGCCTTACTCATCTTGGATGTTGATTTTTGATTTTTTGATGAATGAGCAGTGGCTTCTTGTAGTAGAGTTACTCTCCATTAGTTCTAAAGAATTTCCAATTCATCGGGTGTGCTGGTTTGTATTCTGTGCTGGTGTACTAGAGAATTTGACGATTTATGTATATGCGATTTGTATTCCAAAGAAGTTGGTGAACCACTTCGTCCAAAGATAGAGGGTTGGAAATCTGATACATCTGCTGAACAATCTAATTGTCAACCAGACCAGGATGTTTTGCAGGTATTCTGCAACAATCCGGATCCTCAAGCACCACCATATTAAAAATACCATAATCTGTCTTTTATTCTAAAAAACTATATAATTTACAACTACCGATCTCTAAAGTAAATTAACAACAGCTCACTTTCGTAGCAATTCGAACAAACCCACACCACCAGCACCTGGCCCGCTAACCAACCTGCAAGTTGAAGTCCAAAGGACTCCAAGAGTGTGTAAGACATAATAACATGTACAATATCAACACTAAAATAACTGCACAGCACCAACCACCACGTATTAACACCAACCACGAATATAAAACATTCCACATAAATGGAACCACATATCCGGTCCTCCTTAGTATAGGACGGGTGACGTACCACCTCATTAGTCTCACCACAGCCCATTGGCCAACTTGTCTTTTGGCATAGCTTATTAGCCTAGTTACCCCGTCACATACCAAACAGTTCCACGACATACAGTCGCCGCACATAGTACATCCAACAAGAACCTAACAATAATATTGTACAAAAAAATATGTATCTCGCCTTGCCATCAGATACAATCCCACCTTCAAAGAACGTCGTCCAAAATCTCATCCGAACAACAACCCATGTTCCTCTCGGCTCACTCTGAAGCACCCTCAACTTGCTTCCTTTTCCATTTAATCTTTCTTATCTATATGAAGTAAAAAATCAAGTGCTTGTGACTCTTCTCTACTGGAACTTGACACTTGCTCAATAACATGACAAACCATCACATGAACACAAGCACGTGTTCTACACCTAAAGAAAGTGCTAACCAAACAGTAAAAGTTATTTTTTACAATTATGACTTATTCCAAAAATACTTGAAAAAGCCTTCTTCTTTTTTTTTTTTAAAATACGGGGTATTACATATTCTGTCCGTTGTATTCTACTTTAGATATGAAAAAGTCAGCTATATGAGTTTGTGTAGGATATGTTTTCTGTGTTGAAGTTTGGCATACCATACGACTAAATGAGACTTTCATGTGTTAGCTCCGTGCACAATGCATGTTTTAGTGACATTTGTGGTATTAGTACGTACTTTTGGTATTCGATATTGAAACAGGCAATTGGCCCTCTGAAGTTACGAATCACTTGGGCTCCTTTCATTTCCGTGTAAAGAATTTTTTTTTTTTTTTTGCATTTTCGGGTGTTTAGATGTCACAATGTGAAAGGATTATTTTTTTTTATTTTAGGGGTAAAATATTTTGCATCAAATAGGCGTAAAACATTTTTTGGAGTAAACTTCCAGTAGTCATTTACCAAACCCACGCTGTGGTGCAATTGATGTCCTCTTTCTGCGTTCAACCAAGAGGACAGCTGGAGGGTTTCTAACTGTTAGGTATACCGGGGATACCAAACCCCATGGTATCTCTTTCGGTCCGTTTCTCATTTTTCGGCCATTTTCCGATCACATTTGGATGATCGGCTCAATTCATTTTGTAGAGTTTGGTGAGGACCATAACCATACCAAAAATTGTGTTCATTGAACTTTATTTGATACATGTTTAGCACAAGTGAATATTGAAGAAAACCAAAACTGAGTCCAAAAACACATTGAATCAAAACCCAGTTTTAGTTTTTTTGCGATTTTTACATGTGCCGATCATGTATCAAATAAAGTCCGATGAACACAATTTTTTGAAAGATTATGGTCCTCGCCAAACTCTACAAAATGAACGGAGCTGATCATTCAAATGTAATCGGAAAATAGCCGGAAAATGATAAACGGACCGAAAGGGATACCACAGGCTTGATATCCCTGGTATACCTAAAAGTTTCTCGTCTTTGAAACCACGTCTTGGTGCCATTGATTTTCTTATGTCGGTAGTTTTATCAAATGCATCTTTGTGGCTTAACCTAAAATGCACTTTGATAAGTTCTCTTTGAAAGTCTCTTTTCTTAATATTTCAATTACTATTTGTGTAAAGGAGAAGTCTGCCACGTGTACAACTGGTTCTCAGCTGTCACGTCTTTGTGATTAGTTAGAGTAATTGGGTTGTTGTAATTAGTGGGAGGATTAGCTGAGTTGTTTAGGAAAAGCTATATGAGCCAAGGGGGTTCTACTTTGTAATCATCGAGAAAAACAATTCAGTGAACACAAATGAGAACACTTTCTCTCTCTCCGATTCTCTCTATCTCATTTGCTTTCCTTTGATTTTGTTTTCCCTCTGGATTAAGAACTTCTTCAATTTGAAAGCTTTTTTGTTCTTTTTCGAAAACTTTTGTCGAGTTCTCAACCGAACACTGACAAAGTTCTACCATGAGACGTTCTACGTGAACACTGACAAAGTTCTCGTGAGCAAGCAATGGTCTCAAGTGGAAAGTTGAGATATGCCTTGGTGCCTCTAATTCTTATTGCAGCCTTGTCATAAGTCAAAGCAGCTTCTTCAGCTGTTTCAAAAGTCCCTAGCCAAATCCGAGCTCCTTTCCTCGTTGAATCTCGTATCTCTGCCGCGTATTTTCCCCATGGCCTCGTTCTCACTCCCCTATAACGTCTAGTCACCACCTTGTCTACTCTTGTAGCATTTGGTTTGGATTTCTAATTTGCATGCATCACTGCCTTTTGTGTCAAGACCAGGTGACTGTCCTGTATTGCTGGGAGGACAAGTACTTATTTTGCTTAGAAGTTCTTCCCATATTGATATCCACCTCCCAAGGCTCGGAAGCCTTTGTAAGATCTCCATTGATCCATATCTGGCGTCCAGACTCGGCAATTCTTCCCATTCTTTGGGCAATTCAGATGTTCTTTTTGTTATCTTTTTCTGGTTCATTTTGGGCAATGAAACTCGCTCATGCCCTTTCTAAGATTTTGTAGTAGACCGAACCAAACTGTTCGAGCCCACTGACATGTGGATTGGGACCGAGGCCAAGACCGGGGATGATGGCCTTAAGAAGTCACCGAGTGCGGCTGCAACTGAGGTTCGGCTACAGACAACGTTGCCTCCAATCAATGGCCGACCAGGTGGGAAATCTTCTAGGTTCGGCTACCTTCATGAAGGTAACTGACGATAAGCTCTCCTCTTGTATCGCCCATTAAGCTCGGCCAAGTGTGGGGCTCGGCCACTCTCTATGTCACGCGCTCTCCCACGTGTTGGAGCGGTTACCTCAAAGGATAATGATGAGCGCACATGGGAGGTGCCAACTCACACCAAAAACGGTTACCGGATCTATTCTGTAATGTCACGATGACATCACCTCACCCATGCAGGTCACATGCCGGTGCTTGGGGAGCAAGTCAAGCAGACTCTATAAATATTGAAGGATAACAACCCTAAGAGGTACACACTACTCAAACCCTAAACCCTAGTCTCTCACTTTGCTCTCTGCACACATACTCATTCTCTCGCCGGAGGGCCTTGCCGGGCAACCCCGGCCAGGTCTTAGTTGTGCGTTCATTGTGCAGGTCAGAGCGAGAAGGCTAGGAAACCCACAAACCAGCGGAGGAGGAACTCAAATCAAGAATCACAGGCCACACAGATTTCTTCGGATGATGCTTCACGGTGCTGCTCGTCTACAGCCATGCTGCCTCGCATGAACTGAAATCTCCCTCAACTTGTATGAACTGGAGGATTAAGGAGATTTTTACGCGTAACATATAGTGCCACTTGCGTCTCTAATTTTAGAATTTTAACCGCGAGGATATGCTTTATCTTCCAGGCCGATGTGAATAGGAACACAGTAAGAAACTTGTTTTGCAAACTACTAAAACAAAGCTAAATTGAAGGAGGCTTTAACATTTAGAGCACATACTTTAATGGTCCTTTGCTAAAAATACCCCAAAAATAAAAATCGTGTTCGAAAAAATCCATTTGAGGGAATGTTTACTCATATGTTGCTGCAAATTTAAGGGTTATTTGCTTGCTCGTGTACTTATGACAAACAGGGGAGAGAGGGAATGTTTGAAGTTTTTTTTTCTTTTTTTCTTTTTAAACTGGATTTGCGGGTCAACTTACGCATATCTTGACTAATTCCAAAGCCTTAAAGGTAAGGACTGAACATGGTTCCCAGTGGCCTCAAAATTTAGAATGTTTGCCCTCCGTGGTCATCCCGAGTTCAGTTGAACATAAAAAATGACATGGTTTAAAAATTTTACTTCTTGTATCATATGCTGTAATTTGGTTTGGTTTTTCCCTGGTTTCATCCTCGAAAATTGGATTGTTCAACCAAGCCACATATAGTTGTTAGGAGATGCATACGGTTCAGATTGGTCCGGTTTTCCAGAAAACCAATAACAAAAAAAAAATCCAAAAATCCGAATGCCAAGATACAAAAAAAGAAAATTAATGTAATGCATTGGAAAACAAAAACCTTATGATATAATAAGTATACGTTCTGATAAAAAATATATGTCCATTAAGCCGACCCTCCTGGAGTTCTAATCCTGGCTCCGCCACTGCATGAAACTGTCAAGGAAAGAGTGAATCTGGACCGTTGAGGATTCTTTCCCGGATATTTTCATGTATTCTTTTTCATGTACTGTACCAGGCCTCTACTAACAAACCATGACAACAAATTTCTGAAAACAAAACATCCCCATGCCCAATAAACTCAAATCTCTATTATCTACCTAATAAAACAGGAGGGTTTTTGGAGATATTTCTAATGAATATTCTCTTTCAACAGTTCAGATTTCTCCCTGACACAAGTTTTATCTATTTATACAAACAAATCCAACGGTTTAGATTTCTCCACCCTTCACATATAAACCAATGGCATCTTCGTAAATAGCTTACATTGTTTGGACAAATTACATCTTCTTCCCAAATCCAGAGCCACGCCTCTCTCTCTCTCATCTCTCTGCGTTTCCTTTCTCTCTCTTCTTTCACTTTTCGAAGTTCAACGCACGCTCAAAGCTCGATGCCAGCTCTCAGAGATCCAAATTATTTGTTGGTATCCCTTCAGTGATGGGTTTTGAAGAGTATCACAGAGGTTAATTTATTTCTACTGGGTATATAAGTTGATTTAATCAAGAATATATCTTGATTTCTGGGTACATGCGTGTATTTCCATATAAAATGATTTTGGAATCATTACCCGCTGGCATCAGGGAAAAATTGACCGAGACAGACTTCGCTTGGGACTCTTCCCTCTGCGCGGTCTACTGTGTTTTTGGATGCTTAAATTTTAAAATATTGATTCTTATAATCTTACTCTTGGACTAAGGTTGATATATTGAGTTTAATATCCAGTATTCGTGTATAATCTTATGTTGCGTCGTGCCTTCACTAGGCACCCGACTGAAACCCCATAGAAAAATGATTTATTTTTATAAGCCAGGTACCATGGTTTCATATGTTTAGAAGCCAGGTTCCATAGAATGGAGTTGCACTCTTGACATGCATTTTTTTTTTCCCGAGTCCATTGTGGGCTTCCTTCTGCCTAATTTTTGCTTCTTTGTTTAGGTACATAAGGTGCAGGAAAAAAATAGTACAATCACAAAGGTGCGTTCTTTGCGAACTGCTGAAGTTATTAAAAGGCATAATGAAACGGGCCACTCACATTTGGATATGCAAATGTTTAGAAGTTCGATGACACGACATGATACTTTGGCTAGGTGACTCCATAGCTAAATTTGGTTTTCAAATGATTGACAAATCTTGCTTATTTGTGTCACTTGCCCCTTTGAATTCATTTTAAAGAACACCTATATGTGTCCATTGTGGGCTTCCTTCTGCCTAATTTTTGCTTCTTTGTTTAGGTACATAAGGTGCAGGAAAAAAAATAGTACAATCACAAAGGTGCATTCTTCGTGAACTGCTGGAGTTATTAAAAGGCATAATGAAACAGACCACTCACATTTGGATATGCAAATGTTTAGAAGTTCGATGACATGACATGATACTTTGGCTAGGTGGCTCCATAGCTAAATTTGGTTTTTAAATGATTGACAAATCTTGCTTATTTGTATAGTTGGGTGCCATAAGCACGGGTAATTCTCTTTCGTGCCACTAAGAAGAAAATCACATACTACACACTAATGTTTGAGCCACTAGCTAGCAAGTGCCGTGGGCACGGACAATTCCAACTAAGGTGTGTAGTGCCGTAGGCACGAGCAATTTCAATTGGGGTGCATAATGCCATAGGCACGGGCAAGCACTAGTATTTTATATATTATATTATAAAATAAAAGGGTGTGGGGACAAGTTGTTACAACGGCTCAGATTTGTTTGATCCAATGGTTGAGATGCATTTTTTCACATTTTATGAAAGTATTCACATTTGCCCATCATATTTGTCACGTCCTCAATTTTCAACCTAAATAATAATCATTTTTAATGCATACAATCAATATTGAAATACCCATAATACCCAAATGGCTTGTTTTCCCCAGTTCTCAAAATTGAATTCAAAAGTTACAATCCTGGCTCGAAGCCCCAAATTATACAAATACCAAAATAATATAACAATTTTCATTATTCATTCTTCCGAATACTACTTCCAAATAAAATGCAAATTCAACTCTTCCTTTATACCTCCGAGGCACATAAACAACAAGCACGAGATGAACGCCATGCCAACTTTCTTGCCTTTTTTTTTTTAACCTGAAAATGATAGGTTAAGCTACACTAGCCCAGTAGAAAAATCTATACTCAAGTTATATGAAAAAACGATGAAATATGCACCAAACGTGAATGAGACTCAACAAGCAAATATGAGATACAAGAGGGGTTACCAAAATGAACTGACAAATTTAGACTTCGGGACTCCGGACATCTTAGAGATAACCCTAATCATCCACACGTCAACTAGAAGTAGCATTAAGACTCTTATCAACCAAAAGAAACAACAACAATAGTTCAACCATCTAATAACTTTTTGAATGAATGTCACAAACCACTTCATCTTTTCATACCATCCACCATTGAGCCTCATTTCATAAAACTTTCCTTTTAGATTTTCAAAACAATTTAGAGAAAACTCAAGATCATCACGGGTCAAGCTCCATTGATTCGAGCTTGAATGCCGGAGTCTGTTGATTTGTGCCCAAATACCGAATCCGTTGATTCGCTCAAGAATACCCTCTTTTCAAAACTTGAATTTCTTTCTTTAAATAAACCTTAATAGGATCAACCGTTAATTCCCTTTCTCAACAGCCACAATCTCAAACAACCAACAGTACAAATATCAATGCAAACTTCTAAAGTCAATCATACTTCTTTTTGCTTGACGGATTCCTAGACCTAAAATAATGGGTTGCCCCAAGTGTAGGGCTGAGACCAATGTAGCACAATACCCGGTAAAATAATGTGTGCTGTGGAACTTCGGGTTGTAGTATTAAAATTAGCTCTTAGGTAGCCACCCCTTGTCTTTTAGTTGATTAATTAACATATACTAACAGATAACTTGCTCAAATGGTAAAAAAGAGAGGCACGGTAGTAGAAAATTCGGCACTCGCTACCCAATCAGAATCCACTTGCTTTTCAAGGTTCTAAAAACAGTTAAATTTTAGGGAGAATTGGAAACTCCTAAGGATGCGAATCCTAAGGTTGTTGGTCCCGTACACAGCGGCAAACAAGTTTTGGTCCCCCGTTCCCGCTCACATGAGTCCAGGCAATGCCTCGGATTCGTCCAACGGACGTAGTTTTCACCAACTAAAATTATTTAATTAAATTAATGTACAGAAAAATTGCGAGGCGAATCCTAATTGGGTCGCGGCGCGCCTTTACCCAGCGACCAATACCTCAGAAAAACTACTCACTCATATTTAAGCAATAAACAAAGGAAACCCTAGATTGAAACATGCTTCTATTACTTGAGATGAAAAATAAACTCGAGATATAAACTAATCGAATTCCAACGAACAACTTTTAATAAAGAACGGAAATTAAAATAAGTTACTGGAATGCAAGAACTTGAATAAAACTCCAAAACTTCAATAAAAAAAACTCTGAAAGAAAAAGAATGTAAGAAAAAAAACTGCTACTAATTAATGGAACTTCTCTGTTTCGTCGTTGAAAAGAACGCAGCCTCCTTTGTGATTCGCGTCCTTTTCTTTTTTACGGCAGCAGCAGCTCCTGTTCTTTCTTTTCTCGTGTAAAAAGTGATCCCCTTTGTGCGCAGCTTTCTTTTCGTTTTATAGTCTTCCGTAGTCGGTTCCCAATTGCTGCTTTTAATTTGTTTCTCGAAACAACTATTAGTGGGCCAATTTCATTTGGTCCAATTACTATTCTTGGGCCCACTTAAACAAAATTATTGTCAACTTCCTGGTCCAAGCAAATTACTAGTACATATATACCTTGACCAAATTTTCAACCAAATTAGTACGTGGACCACGGTCAAAAATATGTTGTGGCCATAACTGGTGCTTCTCTTATTGACCTCTAATAAGATCCACCATTCGAATTAAGTTGTTCACGGGCTTCACTTTGACGCCAAATTTAACTTCGTGCTTTTAACTCCAAATTTTATCTATCGGTATCGAAAGTCCTGAAACGCAATTAACAAATATCAAATCCCAAGTAGCGCGCTAAACGGACATAACAAGCGTAAGTTAGGGGTTGCGCTAAACGGACATAACAAGCGTAAGTTAGGGGTTAGGGGTTGCGCTAAACGGACATAACAAGCGTAAGTTAGGGGTTGTAAATAAGCATATTTACGCACCCATCACTTTTCATCGTGTGAGACATTCAACTGTGCTACCACCCCTTGAGTTACATTGAATTCTCTCCATCTGGGTTTCCGCATTTCCACACCTTGCATTGCGGGCCCTCTAGAGCTTTCGCATTACTACACCTTGCGTTGTAGGACCCTCAATTCAATGTTATCAACTCACACGTACACACATGCATTTTCAATCTGTAAACGAGAAGACAACATTTCCCAATGTCACATTCTTTCATTCATTATCAGATAATATATTACAAACTCATAAACACGTCCGTTGTACATTGACAAATACCATAAGTTCACGCTATTCCTCAAAGTCTATCACGATGCCCTTCGTCACATACCGAACCCATAATGACTCACACACCACCCGCTTGGTTCTAACCGAGAATCTTATAGAGCGAGAGCCAAGAAAACCTAGGAAGATCAACGAGACGAAGTACGAGGATACGAGTTACCCTATTCTCATCTGGACTATTAGACAGGTCCACATCAACCAACTACACACCCCACGTTATACCGTTAGCCTACGATGTCCGATAACAACTCTGCGGTATGTTTTCCATTCACTATTACACTAGGATTACGTTTGTCGAATGTCAAAGGAAAGAGAACGATCAACAAGTACGGAGGGATCATCACGAGGCAAAACTACCCAAAATAAGGGATGGTATCGACACCTCAAGATTTTTAGCAGATTTTAGATACTTAAAAGCCGAACCCAACGGCAAACAACTAACAAGGCATGATCTAAGTACATAAACACATACAAGAGTAAGAAATCCCTACCAAAGTGGGTTTTGAGCAAAACCCTAAGTCTACCACGCAAAGGTCTGCCAAGAACAAGCTCCTCCCAAGCTTTACTTCAAGATCTAGAGTGAATATAACCCAAAAACAAGATAAACAAGTAAGGATCAACAAGTGATTGAGAGGAGAGAGAAAAAAACGTGATTGAGAGCCAAAAAGTGTGAGCAAGAACACAAAAAACTTACCGCTTGTTCACAAAATGCAAGAATCAAGTGATTTTGAGGACGGAATCCCTTGGATCTTGAAGATTTGAGGTAGAAATCAAGAGTTTTGGGTGAGATTGGAGTAGGGTAAGTGAGAGGGGATTTCTAGATCTATTTTCGTGGTGTTTGGGTGTGAAAAATGGTAAAGGGGGGTATTTATAGTGGTCCAAAAAACGTGCTGAATTTTCTCAAAAATGACAGCGGGTATCGAAACTGGGAAAATGAAGTATCGGTGCTGGAACCTTCAAAATGTCCAATTTGCCAATTTCTGGACACTGGGTACCGGTACTGGGATCATTACAACATCAAAATATGATCTTCTACATATTTAAAAAAATTTAGAAAAATATAATAATTTACGAGTCTCTACAATATTACATAAATGTCATCCGTTGTCTAAGAGAAAAAAAGAATCGGAATTCAAATTTCACGGCTCTCTCTCTCTGTGAAAACAAAGAAGGGGGGAAAGCAATTCGCCTTGCTTCCTTTCTACGAGACCTTTCTCCCCTGTGGGTTGACTGTCTTCGCGGAAGGGGTTCCCCCCCTTGAACTGTGGAGCACTAGGACCGTCCACTGTCCACTCCTCCTCCACAGTCAAACCCCTCGGGAGAAATCAAATCGTGAGAGGTATTTTTTGTTGCCTATCATGTGTTTGTTAAAATGCTCTCTTCTATTTTGTATACACTTCCTCCAAAATCTGGAGAGATATTTTCTGTTGTCCATCATGTGTTTGTTAAATGCTCTCTTCTGTTTTGTAGAGCTGTAAAGACTTTGGGTGGGGGGGGGGGGTTTCCCCTTTTTTGAACGGCGTTCTGCATAATTTCGTAAATTGTTAATTTCTTCATTACACTATTTGCGTATTCACTTACTTCATATCAATAATAAAATATATCTTCTCCATTAAAAAAAGAAAAAGTTAATTTCCAGCAATTTGTAGCTATCTAAAAATTGAAAAAAATATTTTGAGTCATTATCAAGATTCAAAGGGTAATTCAATTCCAATCGGGGTGAGTAATGTCGTATGCACGGACTGGGGTGAGTAGTGTCATATGCACGGACCGGGGTGGGTAGTGCCGTAGGCACGGGTAAACACTAGTAATAACGAAAGAAGTATTAGCTCGAACACAGATTGAAAGAAGTAATAACGAGGATTTTAAACAGCTATCCTCATCTACTCTCTCTCTAACCCAAGCCATCGCACCTTTTTGTTTCTTCCTTCCCCTCTCTCCTCCTAGGGTTTCCACCTTAAAATGGGGGGAGGCGGCGATCTCCCCTATGGAGTTTTTCTCTCCATCGGCCTCCGATCAGAATCTCTTTTCCCCTCCTTCCATCACTTTACACCTTCACCCTCTCAACGCCTTGGCCTTCCCGGTTCTTTTAATGTCGGACCTCCTCCATATTCGTCGTTCGTCGGTGACTCGTCTGGTAGTGGGTTCAGATTTGCGGCTGTGGGTGTGGAGCTTTTTGTGCATGTTTGGGTCGCCGGAGTTGGAGATCTAGGTTGGGTATTGAATTGCGATCTTTTGCTCATTCTTCTTCCTCTTGTGGAGGTTTTCTCTCTGGTTTTTTGCCGTGAGCTTTTTTCTCGATTGGGTTTCTTCCAGTTGGGTTGTTTCTGATTTCTGCAGGAAAATGTTTAGTTGGTTTGGAGTATAATCTATGGGATGAATCCCCGCCGTCTTGGTTACTTGGTCCTTTGTCTAAGGACGAGTTTTTATCTTGATGTAATCTTTGGTTGGAGTTATAATATCATTTGTTATTGTTTGGCAAAAAAAAAAATTGTGGATTATAATAACCTGAAAATCTCCAAGGAGCTCTGATTCAAATTGCTTGATTAAAATCTTATTTCATAAATCCCGTTATACATTTTCCTGAATCACTGATTCGTGTATGTGGCATTCACGTTAGTTTCCACGAAGATCTACGCCTTAAGAAATCTTTACGAAAGTAAATTGAAAAAAGTGGACTTGATGGGTTACAAACATGCTATAGTGGGCCCTAGACAAATTTTTTTATTTTTCTTATGCGACTCGCGTTCTTCTAAAGATACACTTTTACGAATTATAGTTGTAGTTCTGCATTTATTTTGGTCTAACGCTTCGCTTGACTGCTTTATGCCCAATCATTTATTCTGATTTCAGCAGGAAAATGTTTAGTTGGTTTGGAGTATCATCTAGAGTTTTTTTTGGAAACATCCCTCAAACTATCCACCATGTTTTTACTTAGTCCTCAAACTATCAAAATGGTTTACTTAGTCCTCCAACTATTGGCTTGCATTCTATGTTGTCCTTCTTGCCAACTTCCGTTAAGTTTCAAACGGAAAAAAGCTCGCGTGGGCCGCACATGCCTTAATCCCCAACACTAAAAGGGCAAAAATGCCATTCCACGCAAAAAAAAAAAACCATCGCTCTTTCTCTCTCTCTCTCTCTCTCTCTCTCTCTCTCTCTCTCTCTCTCTCTCTCTCTCTCTCTCTCTCATATACTCTAATTCCATGCACAAAACCCTCATCTCTCTCTCTCTCTCTCTCTCTCTCTCTCTCTCTCTCTCTCTCTCTCTCTCTCTCTCTCTCTCTCTCTCTCTCATATACTCTGCATCTATACGACTAATCACTCCACACGATTCTTACACACACAAACCCAGAATTTTCTGACGATGAAGGCTTAAGGGGTGCAATGGATGATCGATTGAGGCAAGGAAACAAGCATTCCCCAAATTGTAAGTTTGCAATCCCAGTTGGGTTTTCTATTATGGACTGCGATCAAGTTAGGTTTTTTAAAATCTGGATGGGTTTTGTTTAATTTTTGTTTGTTTATGATACACACACACACACACACACACACACACACACACACACACACACATATATATATATATATATATATATATATGCGAATATCTGCACTGATTGAGGAGAGATATAATAATAGTCCAGGTTGGCTCATTCACTATTTGTAAGTCACGAATCAAATGCTGCATAAATTAAGTCATAATTTAGAAGTTGATTTTTTACATTAAATGAAAGTTGGTAAATAGGCAAGAGATTCAAAATTAAATAGGCAAGATATTCAAATTGAACCTGCAAAAACCAAGTCCAGGTACTTGTGTTCTCTTGCTCCACAATTGCATATGCCACAGGAAAAGTCTGATCATTTGCATCTATACCCACAACTGTTAGTAGTTGACCAAGATTATGCCCCCTCTTTCAAGTGAGTTCCATCCTACAAATCCTTTTTTCAATGCTTCCCAACAAATATAGAACCTTTGGAATACATTGGTAGCTATTCCATCTTGGTCTGTTTCAAGTGTATATACACAGAAGTATCAAGATTGGTTCTTTTTATCTCATGGCAGTAATCCCACAATTTAGCATATTGGTCTTCAACTCTACCTTCAATTTTCCTTAAAACCTTTTGCCTTGCCATATAGCACTGAGTTCGTGATACGTTACATGTGAAATTTTCTTGAACCTTTTCCACAAGCTCTTTTGTCTTAATACTAGGACTGATCTTGATATCATCAAAGTAAATCCTAGCCAACCAACTGCTATTCATCAACTTATTATCCCAAATCCTCCCACAATTATGGTTTGGGTTGTAAGCTACAACCTTTAGTGTTTTGTTACTTGTCGCTCTATTAGTCGCAGAAATTTTCCATGTACAATCAACTTTGCCCTCTTCCTCCTTATAAACCTTGCATTTAGCCTTCACCCTTGTGGTCTCATTTTTTAAGAATCTAATTTCTCTCCCTTGCAGAATTGAATGTTGCCTAATAGCTCCAGCCAATTGGGCCCTATTCCTGAATAGCATGCCCATGCAAAAGACTGGTTCTTCTATCCCTTTCAGTGACCTAAAAACCTGTGTTTTATTAGCTCTTTGCTCATCCTCCTATTCAGCTTCATTCAAACTCGAGAAACCATCATCTGAATCTAAAACATCTTCCTTATCCTCATACATTAGATCATCTTCAGAATCTCTCTCATCACCATTAATCATACCATTCTTACTTCCAGCCCATTCTGTGTTCACATCAACATTTTCTTCATACATCATATCATCTTCATCACTTAAATCATAATCACTGTCAATAAAAATGTCATAATTCGCATTAGACTCTGAGTCAACATCCCCTTGCATCCCATCATCTGCCACATCTCCTAACCTTTCTATGGTATTTCCACTCTCTGGAAAGTTTCCACACTCCTAATCCCAATTAGCAACGTCCACATCTTCCAATCCATTGGAGATCACAAGGACTATCTCTACTACATTATGCTTAATATGCCTAACTATATCCATTACATGGTTATCAGTTTGCATAATAATGAAACCTCCATCTTGGACTGAACTAGGGACATTGTAGTAGAAGTCTACTACATCAATTAACCCACATTTTTTGCAATTTCTTTCAAATCAAGAATTGAGACCCTATCCTTATCCTCATAACCACTGTAGCTTATTTGGCCACCAACATAGCATTTCCTACCCCTTTCAACAGAGAAATTTCCCCCATGGTGGACCCTTATTGAAAAGAATTTAGGGTTTATATCTGCAATACACCAACAAACAACCACAAAGCAATAAGATATTGTACTAAGGTGGAAAAAAAATATACAAAATGCATGAGGTGTTGGACCAGTAAGACCCGAAGTGGGGGACAACATATTAGAAAAAAAAAATCAAAAAATGGGACCACTTGTGTTATACAATCCGACAATGCATGGGAATGTGAAAAATTCCAACTTTCATGTTTAAAACCTAGCTCCTCTCCTCAATCAGTGCAGATATTCGCATATATATATATATATATATATATGTGTGTGTGTGTGTGTGTGTGTGTGTGTGTGTGTGTGTATCATAAACAAACAAAAATTAAACAAAACCCATCCAGATTTTAAAAACCCTAACTTGATCGCACACCATAACAAAATACCCAACTGGAATTTCAAACTTACAGTTTGGGGAATGCTTGTGTCCTTGCCTCAATTGATCATCCATTGCACCCCTTAAGCCTTCATCGACAGAAAATTCTGGGTTTGTGTGTGTAAGAATCGTGTGGAGTGATTAGTCATATAGATGCAGAGTATATGAGAGAGAGAGAGAGAGAGAGAGAGAGAGAGAGATGAGGGTTTTGTGCGTGAAATCAGAGTATATGAGAGAGAGAAAGAGAGAAAAAGAGCGATGGTTTTTTTTTTGCATGGAATGGCATTTTTGCCCTTTCAGTGTTGGGGATTAAGGCATGTGCGGCCCACGTGAGCTTTTTTCCGTTTGAAACTTAACAGAAGTTGGCAAGAAGGACAACATAGAATGCAAGCCAATAGTTGGAGGACTAAGTAAACCATTTTGATAGTTTGAGGACTAAGTAAAAACATGGTGGATAGTTTGAGGGATGTTTCCAAAAAAAACTCTATAATCTATGGGATGAATCCCCGCTGTCTTGGTTACTTGGTCCTTTGTCTAAGAACCAGTTTTCATCTTGATGTAATCTTTGGTTGGAGTTATAATATATCATCTGTTATTGTTTGGCACAGAAAAAAAAAACGAGGATTATAATAACCTGAAAATCCCCTAGGAGCTCTGATTCAAATCGCTTGATTAAAATCTTCTTTCATAAATCCCGTTATACGTTTTCCTGAATCACTGATTCGTGTATGTGGCATTCATGTTGGTTTTCACGAAGAGGTACGCCTTAAGAAATCGTTACGAAAAGTAAATTGAAAAAAGTGGACTTGATAGGTTACAAACATGTTATAGTGGGCCCTAGACAAATTTTTTTATTTTTCTTAGGGTAACTTAAATATTCATCTTGTCCCCAATAGATACTTAAGTCTCCATCCTATATAGTTTGAATACTTATGTTCTCATCTTGAATTTTAATTAATCCCCAAAACACCCTTTTTTAATATTTGACCACCAATTTTTTGTTTTTGTTTTAATCGAATTTTCCCATGATAAGCGGTCTGGTTTCCATGGTCCTAATCCCGATAATATCTTGTCCCCAACTTCCAATTTGACCTGCCTTTTTTTATTATAAAAAGGAAAACGAAACAGCAAAACCCTTTCTGTAGTGGCCTCGGTTACCTCCTCGGTAACTTGGCTAGGTCACCTGAGCCAGAGCCCTGTGGAAGCTCGGTCAGCTAATCGGTTGGAACTATGGGTCTGCCGCGTTGCTCGGGTAATCACTCGGTAGAAAGACTGAACTTGGAGAATGCTATCAGCATAGGTTCCTGCTTCGGTGTGCCCGAAGCCTTCTAAGAAAGACAGTTACGCCAAGTGGGTCTTAAAAAGGATCATGCAGCAAGCATTATCATTGGGATCAGATCTGGCCATGTGCTCCATAACCGTTTTATTCCTTTAGTCATATATGATGTCACCTGAGACGGTTACCCGAGCGTATTTACCACACGCTAGCTTGGAGGCCAAGAAAACCTAGATCTATAAATACAAAGAGACTCTAACCTAAAGAGGGACGCCATTCTTTCCTAACCCTAGATCTACACTCTCCCTTGAGATCTAACTTGATCATCGGAGGGTCACTGGGCTTCCCCAACCCTAGTGACTTGTTGCAGGTCAAGCGGCGGAAGCGCGGATCAGCGGAGGGAGGAGCCTAGCCCAAACCACGGCCAAGGTCCCGTCAAATCGAACCTCTACAATTGGCGACTCTACTGGGGACCTAGCCACCCTTTCGGTGTTCATCTCCCTCTCTCCAAAAAGCTTTGATTGAGCTTTCCTACTTCAGACATGGTAGAGATCGACGAAACGCACCGCAGCGACACCACCCTAGGGCTCGGCCCCCTGGGGGACCATAACTTGGCCTCCGGCAGAGCCAACGCCCTGGGAAAAGCTCACATATCTATCGGAGTTGGAACCGGGGCTTCAACACCAGAGGGTGGCCCATCCTTCGAACTCCACACCTACATCCGCCATTTGGAAAGGAAAATCGACGACCTAACAACGGTCGTAGAACAGGACAAGCACGTTCGAGACGAGCTGGCGGAGATCAAACATCTTTTGCAGATCTTCCCATCTCGCTCCTCCGGAAGCCGTGGCGGAAGAAGAAATCATCACAGCCCTCCCCACAGCCACGGAGGAGGCCGCCTGGTGGAACATTGGTCCCGACCCTCAGTCAAAGACCACTTGGAGCCACCAGATGCGGAAGACGGACGAGCCAACTGGGAGGCAAGGCGCACGGAACGTTCTCGTTCCCCTAAACCTCGTCGGAAACCATCCGCCTTCGAGAGACTCGGAGCAGGAAGCGTATCAGCCTCATCCACTCATTCGGTGCGGATCGGTAAGGGGCAGCGTGATTCCACCCCAAGCTTCATAAGGGCTACTTGGGAAGACGACGGTCTCTTGGAATACCAGACGAAGGGATACCGCGAGCGTTTGAAAAACACTCGGACCAAATCCCCCATCGTCTCGTACCCCAAAGAGCCACGTCCTAGAAGCCCGGTCACCGAGCGCCTCGAGCCTCTTCCTCGGGACAGCCACCGGAAGCATCGTCATGAGTGTTCCCCCCAAAAATTGGCCAGCGTCGTTCCGAAGAGAAAGGAATACGAAAGGTTGGATCAACTTGTTCCAAAGAAACGCCCAGCAACCGAGCGTCACGACGGTTTCGACCGTCCGATCCGACCTCATCGCGACCCCAGACTCGAAAGACTCACGACCTTTTCTTTCACCAGGCACATCGACTTGGTCACCCCCCCCAAAAGGATTTACCCAACCCAAATTTGCCAAATACGATGGCAAGACTGAGGCATACACTCACCTGGTGCAATACAAGCTCGTCATGTCCTTTTTCCTTCGGAACGAACCTTCAGACGATGCCTTCATGTGTAAGGTCTTCCTCGCCAGCCTCGGCAACCTGGGTCTCACATGGTTTAACCAGCTCCTTGCATAATCGATCTCCTCGTTCGACTCCCTATGCGATGCCTTCATGGCTCGGTTCGTCACGAGCAACAAGCATGAGAAAGAAATTGATTCCCTCCTCGCCCTTCGAAAACAAAACAACGAAACACTCCGTCAGTACGCCGGTTGTTACTGGGAGTTGTTCAACGAAATAGAAGGCTATGACGGTCTAATCTCGGCCTGAGGGTTTAAGCTCGGTCTCACCTCCCAAGATGAACAGGTTTATGACGACCTTGCTCGCCACAAGCCTAGCTCCATGAAGGACCTCATGACTCGCATCGAGGTTTGGTGCCAGCTCATCGAGTCCAAAGCCGAGAGGGGAATCGGGAAGCCCACAAGCTCAAAAACAGCGTCTGCTTCGGTTTTCGCTCCTACTCCTGTATCTGTCTCGACCCCAAAGAAGCAAGTCAACAACATTAAGCAGTCTCCGAGGAAGGGACCGAAGCCCAATGACTTCAACGCCGAGAAGACTGTCTTTACCATTTCGATCTACCGGATCATAGACCAAGTAAAGGATCAGCCCTTTTTCTCCTTCCCAAATCAGAAGCTCGGAACCACAAACGGAAAGGAGAAAAAGGGTCACTTCACCACCGCTTGCAAACCTTTCAAGGCTTACTTAGAACAGCTTGTCACGGAGGGTCATCTCGGTAACCTCATCGACCACGAAAAAACCAAGGCTCAGGTGCAGCGCGTTGAGAACAACACCAAAGAAGAAGTTCAAATGATCCATGTCATCCACGGTCCTCTCAATTCCGAAGCCGCCCGTGTCCTTCGTACCGAGCTAAATAATGCCACTTCCTCCAAGTGCATCATGTTGGTTGACCCCGAGCCTAAGCACCCAAGGACCGACGACGACTCTAAGTGGACCATCACCTTTACCGAGAAAGACCTTAACCGCGTCCAGCTCCCTCATAACGACGCCCTTGTAGTCACACTACGCATCGGAACCTTTAACGTCCGACGCGTACTCGTTGATCAGGGTAGCTCAAACGAGGTCATGTACTATTCTCTATTTAAAGACTTGAAGCTCTCGGATACCGATCTCCGTCCATCTGAAGTTCCCCTCATCGAATTCAGCAGAGCTCCGGTATGGCCACTTGGCACGCTCACTCTCCCAGTCCGTGCCGGTTTGGTGATCCTCGACATGGAGTTCGTGGTGGTCGACGTTCCTAGCCCTTATAATGCAATCGTCGGGCGTACCTGGCTACACAAGTTGAAGGCCATCGCCTCCACTTATCACCAGGTGGTCCGTTTCATCGATGCCAATGGGCGCCAGGAGGACGTGTATGGAGATCAAACCGCGGCCAAAAAATGTTATGTCAATGCGGTCTGAACCAGTAAGCAGGCTGCCCGGGTCAACCTCATTGAGGTTCCCAAGGCTCCAGTCTTGGAAGACGTCGACAGACCGGCTGACGAGAAAGCAATTGAAGACCTTGTCACTTTTCCAATCACCGAAGACGGCTCTCGTTACTTCCTCATCGGTTCCTCACTCAATGATGCCGAGCGAACCGAAACGTTCGAATTCCTCAAGAAGAACATAGAAGTATTTGCATGGACCCTGTATGAAATGCCCGGGATCGATCCTTCGTTTATTTGCCACGAGCTCAACATCGATCGAGCTAGATGCCCGGTTGTGCAAAAGGCAAGGCGATCTTCCTCGGTCCACTCTGAAGCTGTCATTGATGAGGTCAACCGACTCCTCAACGCCAAGGCCATCCGAGAGGTACAATACCCCAGATGGCTGGCTAACACCGTCGTAGTCAAGAAAAAAAATGGCAAATGGCGAGTCTCCGTCGATTATTCCAATCTCAACGACGTTTGCCCAAAGGATTTCTTCCCCCTTCCTCGGATCGACCAGCTCGTCGACGCCACAGCCGGCCACAGCGACTCAGTTTCATGGACGCTTACCGGGGCTATCATCAGATTGCCATGAACGAGGGCGATGTCAAGCACACAACATTCATCACCCTTTAAGGCATCTTCGAGTACCTTGTTATGCCCTTCGGCATGAAGAACACCGGGGCCACTTTTCAGTGGATGATTACCAAGATGTTCGAACGCTTACTAGGCGACACCATGATGGCTTACATTGACGACATGGTGGTTAAAAGCACGCGCGCCAGTGATCACTTGACCCACCTCGCCGAAACCTTCGAGATACTCAAAAAGTACAAGCTCCGCCTCAATGCCGAGAAATGTGCCTTCGGTGTCAGCTCTGGTAAGTTCCTCGGTCACCTCGTCTCCCGATGCGGTATTGAGGCCGACCCCGCTCAACTACTCGCCATCGAGAAACTCTAGGCCCCCTACAACAAGAGGGACGTTCAACGTTTAACGGGCATGGCCGCCGCCCTAAATCGGTTCACAAGTTGCTCCTCTGACAAATGCCAGCCTTTCTTTGCGCTCTTGAAAAGCAGCCGACGAAGTTTCAATTGGACAGAAGACTGTGACCGAGCCCCCCAACAATTAAAGGCATACCTTTCCGAAGTCCCACTACTTGTCACCCCTTGGAACCAGGAAGACTTGTTCTTATACTTAGCCATCTCTCTGCACGCTATCAGCTCGGTGCTCGTCCGACAGGAAGGGCGGGAACACCAACCCATTTACTATTCAAGCAAGACGATGACCCCCGCTGAGACACGCTACTTACCATTGGAAAAGCTCGTCCTTGCTCTCGTCTCGGCCTCCAGGAAGCTTGCTCCCTACTTCAAATCACATCGCATCATTGTTCTCACCGAGTACCCTCTCAAATCACTCATCCGTAAGGCGGATCTTTCTAACCGAATCTCCCAGTGGGCCGTGGAGCTTGCCAACTTTGAAATCCTTTTCCAGCCTCGGACAGCAATCAAGGCTCAGGTGCTCGCCGACTTTATCGCCGAACTCACTCCGTCCGACACTTCTACTTCAGCTCCCACCCCAAACACCAAGGCAGAACTCCAGGCTAACCCTAGCACAGCTTGGCAACTTTTTCACAGAGATGTTTGAAAAATGTACGTCGACGACGCCTCAAATAGCCGAGGCGCAAGAGCTGGCGTCGTCTTCCTCTCCCCTTCCAGCGTCTTACACGAAAGCTCCCTCTCTATCAACTTCCCAGCCTCCAACAACGAGGCTGAATACGAAGCCCTGATCTCCGGACTCAAAACGGCCGAGGCCCTGGGTATCAAAGAGCTCGTGGTCTACAGCGACTCCCAATTGGTGGTCAACCAGCTATTCGAAGAATACGAAGCTCGGGATGATCGAATGCGTACTTACCTCAGCTCCGCCGTCTGACTCATCCAGAATTTCAAAGCTATAAGAGTCGAACATATCTCCAGGGAACACAATGCCCATGCCGACGCCCTTGCAGGGCTTGCCTCAGCTTGCTCCTCCTCGGGACACCGTTCTATTTCCTTTAGCTCCATTGACAAGCCCAGTTTTGAACTTGAAGCATTAAACTAAGAAATACTCAGCATAAAGCTTGGACCCAGCTGGATGGATGAAATCATCGGCTACCTGCGCGATGATGTCCTTCCCACAGACAAGAAGGATGCCCACCGACTCCGCAACAAGGCAACTCTCTTTTGGCTTAATCCGAACGGAAAGCTGTACCAAAGATCATTTACCGGACCCTACCTATTGGTTGCACACCCACACCAAGTTCCAGGCATCATTGAAGAGCTTCATGCCGGCGACAATGGTTGTCACTCAGGTGGACGGTGGACGGTCCCTCGCTCACCGAGCCATCTCTCAAGGATACTGGTGGCCAACAATGAAGAAGGATTCTGAAGAATTTGTCAAGCGTTGCAGGAAATGCCAGATGTTTGCCCCCATTATCCACCAGCCGGCTCGGGACCTTAGTCCCCTCACTAGCCCCTGGCCTTTCTCCCAGTGGGGCATGGATATCATTGGCAAGCTCCCCGTTGCTCCTGGCGGGTTCAAGTTCCTCTTGACTGCAATCGACTATTTCTCAAAATGGGTCGAAGCTGAGCCCATGGTCACTATTGAAGAAACAGACGTCATCCATTTCGTTTGGCGAAATATCATCTCGCGCTTCGGTGTTCTGTTCGCCATCATTACTGACAATGGGAAGCAGTTTACAGGACAGAAATACCGAGCCCTCCTGGACGAATATGGTATCAAATGGGACACATCCACTCCGGCTTACCCCCAAGACAACGGACAAGCCGAAGCCGCGAATAAGGCAATTTCATCTGGGATAAAGCGCCGACTCGAGTCACGCCGAGGCAAATGGGCCGAGGAGCTCCCTAGGGTACTCTAGGGCTACCGTACTACACCTCGGCGATCCATCGGTCGCACTCCTTTCTCCTTGGCATTCGGAATGGAGGCTGTAATCCCTATTCAAGTCGGGCTTCCAACAATCCGCACTGAAAACTTTGATAAGTCGGTTAACAACGACAGCATCGCTTTGGACCTCGATTTGGCCGAAGAAGACCGTGAAAATGCAAGGATCAAGCTTGCGTCATACCAATAGGAGGTTGTAAAGGGTTACAACCTAAGCGTCCGCCTCAGGTCGTTCAAACCTGATGATCTCGTCTGGAAAAGGTGGTGGAGAAATAAAAAAAAAGAAGCTGATGCCTAACTGGGAGGGCCCCTACAGAGTCCTCAAACACCTCGGTTCGGGGAACTATAAGCTGAAAAAACTGGACGGCTCCCATATTGCTAAAACATGGAACACGAACAATCTGAAAAAGTTCTACGGATAGTACTCCCTCCGGTTGATGACACCCAATTCACTCCTTTAGCTGTGTTTCATTTCTTTTCAGTTTTAAAGGAAATTTGCTTATGTAATGCAAGTACCCCAACAAGTTTGAATGAGATTGTTCCCTTTTTAACACTACTTGCATTCTTTTCCGTCGTTTAAAATTACTTGCACTCAGTTCACCCTCGTCCGGGCCATTTAGCACCGACTTCAGGGATATTGTTCTCTCACAGATGAAACCCTTGGACAAATTTCCCACTAAGTCACCCCAGCCTCTTCGGCCGTCTAGACTTCTGGTCACTCGTCTTAAGGATACTCGGCCTCCTACCGAGCCCCTTATTTCGACCCACCAAAGTCATCCACTGCTCGGACCCGCTGTGTTCCGAACTCATGGCCGAGGCCATATCCCCTTCGGGTCTCTAGCCTAAGTCCCCTAGCAGCCCCACCGCATCATGAGCCTGTACTTTGCTGAATTTATTTTTGCGCAGTAAGAAACCATGGTGCCCTAATCCGACGCAGGGGCGTAAAAAGTTCAACACTACCCCTTAGTTGCTTCGGATTCGATCACTCGGCTCTCCCAGATCCTGCATCAGATGGGGGCTTCGGTCATCAACCCCTATGATTCGGTCATCTCTTGGGTTGATTGCACAAGATGCCCGCCCGAAGCAAGGGCTGCAATGTAAAACATCATTTTCAAACTTTGCATCAATCAGATGCATTTTGAGTAGTGCTTCAGTTAAAACTTGCTTCCCTACTCCGCAAGCCTAACCGAAGCAGGGGCACGAATACACCCTTGCAGCAACCATGGATCCATACAAGCATTTTTTAAAATAAGCAACGATTCGGAAAAAGAAGAGCATCCATTCACTCAAGAAACAAAGTTAATATACAATTCAAAACTTAAAAATCCTACCGAGGATCTGGCTTAGGCCAACTGTTCGGCGCCAGCCCTACTCAACTATTACAACTTTGGAACAGAAAACTCCAAACGTCCGGAGCCGTCCAAACAAAAGCAAGTTAAAAACTACAAACGTTTCTGGGGAAAAGAGAGCTAGACCCGTCCTACGCACCCTCGGTTGGAACAGCGGGGTTGGGATCGGCCTGATTCTCAGAAACCTGCAACTCCTCGGGATTTGGCACGGTATCATCTTCCTCTTTTGGCAGAACAAGCTCTTCGGGGGGCGGTTGGGGCACGGCTCGGAGTACCGAGTCTTCAAGGAGGTCAAGTCTGCTTACCAAAAACTCGTGGCAGAAGCGCACTCCATCCAGAAAGCGATCTCTGTGTAGCTCGGCCTCAATCTCCTGGACCTGCTTCTTATATTCTACGCCGGTCGCGTTCCAACCCTCGTCATAGCCTTTGTCCCTCGCCGTATCGACCTCCCGAGCTCGGGTAACCCTCAGAGTTTATGCGTCTTCCTCGGCCTTTGCGGCTCGGCCTTCTGCGAGTACCCGCTCCCTGTCACATTTTTGAAAATCTACCAAGTAAAGATCGTAGGTCTCCCAGGCCACCTTCAGGTCATCCTCCCTCTGTGTAAGGGCCTGCTTCAGCTCTTCGATCTCTCCCTCCTGGGCCTTGCAATGGTCATTGACTGCCAAAGCCCGAGCGCCAACCTGTCGATTAAAGTCGAAATATTCACCAAAGCGAAAATATCCAGACCGAAAGAGGCAAAGCGTAAATGGTAACTTACGTTCAGGAGTGCCTGTACGATCTCCCCGGTGAGGTCCTTAGTGCAACCCTTCACCGCCCTGGCATCCCTCGGCAAAATGCAGGATCGCATCACCCCAAATGCTGTCCCAAGGTTGGAAACGCTATCGGCATGGTGGATCTGGCGTCCAGCATAATGGAGGAACTCCGGAGTCCATGGATGATCCCGCGCTCGGACCATTGTCTTAGTCTCGGTCCCCACACCGGTCTCATCTGCGCGTTCCTCCCCTTCCTCTTCGGTGATCAGGATGGTCTCCGGGTCCTTATCCCGACCCCTATCTCCCTCCTCGCGTCGAGCCCTTTTCTCCAAGGGCTCCTGCAGAGAAGCGGGTGGGCCCTCAACGTTCCTACCCCAGATGAGCCTATCACGACGCCGGCGCCACGGCCAGCCGACCTTCGACGCCATAAGTTCAGCACCTCCCTCCCTCAGCAGCTCATCTCGTCGCTTAGACCTGTTCTTTCTGAGGTCTCCCGGTTGATTTCCTCTCGGATTGTTCCCAGAGGTCCGGAGTTGCTCCCTTCAGTTTTCGGGGTCCTGACCACACCGCTGCCCCTGCCCTCGCCTCCACCCCTGCCTGTTCCTCGTCCTCGACCTGCCCTCGGAACACCCTGCCGCCTCGGTTTCTTCTTCAAAAAATTGGTATAAGTAGGGATGTACCTAAGCAGGTCAAAGGCGTACCGGTTCCTGATAGGGATGGCATAGGTGGCTATTATACGAGCCCGGACAGCTCTCTCCCGAAGCCCAAATACTACACCTTCGGCTGCAGGAAAAGCATCAAAGGACAAAAGTCAGTACAAACAAATTTTATTGGAAAAATGCATAGAATACCGAGGAAATGATTCAACCGACTGGGGGCTCCGGACTTGAATTGGACTGTGGTGGCGGTATCCATGCTCTCCCCGGGTCCAAACATAAAGTTGCCGCTAACTCAGACATAAATATTTGCCCACTCTTCGGAATCAGGAAGGTGGTCGATGAGGAACGTGTCATACCCCGTTCGGCAGGAGAGGTAATACCGGTCGCTCTCACGATTGACCCCCACCAGGTACACGCCGAAGAGCTTCTCGAGACCGAAGATCAAGTTGTATTGCCTCCTCAGCTCTATGATGCTGGTGATAATTCGGTAAGAGTTCACCGTGAACTAAGAAGAGGTCAGGGTAAGGGTTCAGAGTACCCGGCGGACAAACTGGTGAAGGGAGAATCTAACTCCTCCCTTGGTGATTGCCATCAAAGGGAAAATCAACTCCCCCTGACGGTGGGGGAGATCCCTGGGGCTTCTGTTCTATAGCAACCGAACCTCGACGTCGGGGGGGACACTGTACACTCTTTTGAACTCGGCGTAAGCCGCTGGGGCCCCGCTAAAGTATTGATTCAAGTAGGGGCATGGTCTCATCGGCCTTCTGCGCCCCCGAACCTCCTTGGGAGCATTCGCGTAGGGTCTCGGGCCTTGGTCCGAAGTACTGGGAGCTTCTGTCATTCCGGGATCAAAGGTGGTCACTTGTCGCGGAATTCTTAAAGAATCAAAGGGTTCGATGCAATCCACAAGGGTCCGGAGGAATGCCCTGATCCGAAGCGCTTCAAGAATGTCCTCGGGAATCTCGACGGGAGAGGATCCTGAGCTATTGGAACTGTTCGACGAGAGCTCAATGACCATTCGCCCCTACCTAACCAAAGAAAAGAATGCAAAAACCCGTTAGCTATATGTTCAGGGAAAAGCAAAGGGGTCTGGTGCTCGGGACAGAATGGTCATTGCTCCTCGGAAGTACCTAGACCTCAGTCCCTATCACAGTGCCCCTCCTCGGGAAGAGTCCCTGGGGTCTAGAATTACTTCTAAGGTCTCAGGATGAAGATGGGCCTAGGGATGAATTTAGACCTCGGGAAGAATATGGGCCTCGGGAAAAACATGAGCGGCACCGAAGGAACCCAGCGCCGCCGCGAGCCAGACGGCGGCAAAAGGCGCCTCAACCATAATGCACGCGAGAAATGACGAAAAACTTAACGAAAATGATCAAGAATTGAGGATTAGCACGAGGAATTCATCATACCTGAGTTTTGTGTGAAGATCTGCGCCCAAAACGCTCGAAATCTCGATCGAAAGCAGAAAGCAGACGGCGGCGGCGGTTCGTCTTTGAAATAGAGCAAAAGTGGCCTTCCACCCTTTGTCTCCCCTGATTATAATGGAAAATCCAAGAGTTACGCGAGAAACGAAGCGTCGTGCACCGAGCCGTTGGATTTCTGACACGTGTCTTCATTGGATGGTTAGTATCGAGGGTTCTGCATCGGGGACAGAACACAAGATGACCGAACCATTGGCATCCTGACATGTGTTCCCGAAAAGACGTTTCGTACCAATTAACTAACACGGCTCGTGCCGAGACAGCTTTCAACTCCTGACTTTACGGTGATGGTCGACACGTGTGTAGACACCCCATTCTGGACTGTCCAGATAACGCTATTTTTCGGTCTTTTATTTTCCCAATGATGATTACGGTCCAGAACAGTCTGAGGACGATGGTGTGTTTGAGCTTTGAGCGTTCCGAACCCCATTCAAACCCATTTCAAACCCTTCAAGCCAGAGCCAAATAGCCCCAGCAAAACCCAAACTGGCTTACGCCAGTACTATGGTGACATACGCCAGTTAACTGCCACGTGTCGGTCATCGACCGTTGACTCAGTTATTACTAGCGCATGCAGGTCAAAGAATGGCGCACGCCAGTTCAACCCAGTCAAATCAACTTTATTCAACCACATGGACGAGACTTTTGTGCCACCCTGACGTCGGCTACAGTCTCCCTGATGATTACATTCGGCAGGTTCCCCCACTCTTCTACATTTACCCCATCACCCTTCCTTCCCTCTCAAGCTTTCCCTCCAAAAACCAACCAATCCAACCAGCCATTACTTGGCTGGTTACACCCATCTTTCCTCTATATATACTCCCCCCCTCACACTCTTGAAAAGGGTTACCAAGTTCACAAGGGGTTAGCCACATTAAGAAGAAAAAGCTTTCTCTTCTTCTCTCTTCTTGTTCTCTATCTCTCTTCTTCCATTGAAAGAGAAGGGAGGGCAACTCACTCCCATATACTCTACTGATATCTAGTCACCATCTAAACCTCCATCTTCAACCTTTAAGCTCAAAACCACTTTCAAACCTCAATATAAAAAGGTATACCACCTTTGTGTTCCTTTTTATTTTTCACTTCTGAGGGGGACCAGTAAGGCCCAGGCTAGTAAGCAATACTAGTCCTGGCCTTAAACTGGTGAAATACAACAATCGTATGAGATGAGACATGGCGCACGCCAGTACATCTATGTCGTACGCCAGTCATGGCAGTACGAGCACTACTGGCGTGGGGATCATGGATCATCATTTCTGTTATCTTATCTTTCTGTCAATCACCCTTGCATGCTAATAATCAGTTTACCGCTTTCTGTATATTTCGGAGTCGCTTAGATGTTGTTATTTATGCTTACCTTTTATCTGCTCAAAAGGCCTCTGGGATCTTTCTGGTCATGTTCCAGAGCCCAGATGATGCAAAGCCAAACACTGGATTAAGGGCAAACTGGCGTACGATCTTCTATGACTGGCGTACGGCAGTGTTGCCCAGGATCCAGTGGCTGGCCCTTGCATCTTAGCTTAGTCTTGACCTCTTTCATGTCCCCACATTGTTTTTGGGGTATTCTGTTGTCTTTCGTGGCTTGAAGCCATTTTATCTGGCTGTAACTGTATATATTTTGCTCTATTAATTGCGTAGTTTGTCCTGGGTGTGCGCTGGTCCCTTTCCAGAGCCCAGAGGATTGCAAACAAGGACTGAGAAACCAAGTGAGTGGAGTACGCCAGTTGGGTTGTGGCGTGCGCTGGTCCTATCTGCGTGCACTGGTTCGATCAGTGCACGCTGATACGGAGCCTGTTCACGACCCCCCGGGGCAGCGTACTCCAACTTATTCAGGCTGCTCTCAGTGCTTGTTCTCAATCTATGTTTATTGTTGCAAGCAAATCATCCATGAGCATTTTGTCACATAAATTGCAACTTGTTACAAGTTTTAATCCCCATTAACTGCTCCCCCTCCCTAATTGGCTAAAAAATGATTAATGAGAGAAAAATGTAAACGTTTTATAAAATGCCCGAGTAGAGACCGATCTTCGGATTGGGCGAGAGGGGTGCCATAAAACCCTTCCCCTCTCGTAACCTAGCTCCCGAACCTCAGATATCGAAGGTGACGACGGACCAGTCTACAAGCATTTTTCAAAATCAAACAAACGTGGCAAACGTTTTCGAGTTCGGTTCCTTAGGTGTTTCACCGCTAAAACCCGAGTGGTGACTCTGGATCGAAGCGTTTCGCCGTGCTTTCCAAAAGAGGGCCGCACCCGAATTCTTTTAAAAAGCAAAAACCAAAATTTTTGGGGCGCGTGCCCACAACGTGGCTCGAGTTGCTGGGGCTTGTGGTTTGGTATTTACTGAAGTCGTTCGTCGCCTCGGTGGCGTGGGCGGTTAAAGCTCGAACAAGACGATATGCGAGGAGGATCAACTCCCTAAAGCTGAGCTGTGAGGCCCTAGAGAGTTGAGGGGCTATTGTAGTGGCCTCGGTTACCTCCTCGGTAACTTGGCCAGGTCACCCGAGCCAGAGCCCTATGGAAGCTCGGTCAGCTAATCGGTTGGAACTATGGGTCTGCCACGTTGCTCGGGTAATCACTCGGTAGAAAGACTGAACTTGGAGATTGCTATCAGCATAGGTTCCTGCTTCGGTGTGCCTGAAGCCTTCTGAGAAAGACAGTTACGCCAGGTGGGTCTCAAAAAGGATCGTGCAGCAAGCATTATCATTGGGATCAGATCTGGCCATGTGCTCCGTAACCGTTTTATTCCTTTCGTCATATATGATGTCACCTGAGACGGTTACCCGAGCGTATTTACCACGCGCTAGCTTGGAGGCCAAGAAAACCTAGATCTATAAATACAAAGGGACTCTAACCTTAAGAGGGACGCCATTCTTCCCTAACTCTAGATCTACACTTTCCCCTGAGATCTAACTTGATCGTCGGAGGGTCACTGGGCTTCCCCAGCCCTAGTGACTTGATGCAAGTCAAGCAGCGGAAGCGGATCAGCGGAGGGAGGAGCCTAGCCCAAACCACGGTCAAGATCCCGTCAAATCGAACCCTTACACTTTCATCTACCAACAGTGCATACCGGCGAAGAAAAAGGAGGAGACAACACCGGAACCGCCGGTTGCGATTCCGAATTTGAGCGGCGACAGAAATCCCCAAGTTTTCATCATGAAGCTTTTGATGGTATGTGGTGGTATCAAACCAGACTCACCATTCCTTAGTAGTATTTTTAAATCGAAAAAACTCACCGTTAAAAGTAGGATGATTTTCTCCAAACAATACTCACCTTTCGATTTACGATCTGTGGTGGTATCAAACAAGACCCACCATTTCTTCTTTGGTTTATCCGTTTATGGAGATTTGGGGTTTTGACTTTTGATCATAGATTTGTGGATTTTGATTAAGCAAACCTCGTGGGTTTTGATTTTCTATATATAGATAATTAAGATTTCTAACCTACAATTACGATTTTTTTTTCCTGTTATATGGTGTTTCCCCAATTTTTGTCATGATTTCGGTTTTTAGGTTTCGATTTCTTCAAATTTTGTCCTGATTTCGGGTTATTGTAATTTCGTCTGGACAATTTTACAACTCATTTATGAATTTTTATGTTTTATGGTGGTTCCACGAATATTGTCATGATTTTGATATGTGTTTTTCGATTTTTCCAAAATTTTGTCATGATTTCCCTTTATTGTAGTTTCGTCGGAACGATTTTGAGAAGTGTAAATCGGAAACATGACAAAGCATGATCAATTCACAAGCATGACATAAATCGGAGAACATGGCAAATTTTTAGAAGTGTAGATTTTGATCGAGATAGATGAACAGAACATGATCAATTCAAAAAAATTTGATTATACGATATGTATTCATGATTTTTTCTATTTCATGGTGAGTCCGCTAATTTTGCTATGAGTTCAGTATGTATGTTTCTATTTCTTCATATTTTGTCATGGTTTTGGTTTAATATAATTTCGTCGAGATGATTTTACAATACGTATATTCATGACAATTTCATGATCGGTAATTGCTCTTTCTATCGACCTTGTACCATGTCTTGCAGACTAATGAAGCTGAATTTCGATGTGGGTTTTTGGTGATGTAGCTGAAATGCTGAATATGTGGTCGAAGATTTATTCTGGGATGTGAGACATCTTGGATCGGCTTCTTCACGAATTTGAGTTGAATTTGGTTAATCTATGTAGACTTCTAAATTTGTTGTCTGCTGAATGGTTGATAGCTTCATAGACTTGGTTGCCTTTGTGGGTTTGTAAGGCTCTTTTGACTAGTGCTCTAGGAATCTTGATGAATGGGAACCAATTTTATGCTGGTTTTTTAGATTACTCCATGTGGGTTTTGTTCAATTGTTGAACAAAGATTTTTGGAATTTGGAAGAAGTGAGAAGGGGTAAATTGGCAAAGGATTATTGAGTAGAGATTATCATCGTGTAACTAACTTTGATTTTTCAGAGGAGATCAAAAGGAGTAGGGGTAGGAGATAAGATGATAATTACATAATTGTAATTCTGATTTAGATGACCTATTTTTGTGTGGATGAAATTTAAGGGCATAATGGGGCAACATGACAATTTGAAGATGAGAACATAAGTATTCAAACTCACTATGATGGACACCTAAATAAGTCTTCTAAATAGAATGCTTATTTAATTTCTTCATAAGACAAGGCAATTAATCAAGCCTTTTGCAATAATAATAATTATGCCCAATTATTTATTTTGGTCCAATACTTCGCGTTACTGCTAACATAGAAACCATCAGGTCTAGCCTCCCAATAGCATTCCGAACCACGAGAAGTACAATAATTATATACTATTCTTTGATCATAAACAGCGAAACTTCTGTCTTTGGAATTCCAGTAAAAATGACAGAAAAAAAGAGTGGTTCCAAAATAATTTGATCGGAAAGACCAATTGAATTCTTGACCATCATTGAGGGTGCGCATGCCCAAATCATCATCTCTGGATTGACAACGAACTTGCAGTGGAGACGGTTTGTTTGGAACGCGACTGGTAACATGAATAGTTTCCGCATAAGCATGGTGAAATGTCAAGATGACTAAAAGAAGAAAAAACCGGTTCATTGTAAGCTAAAGAATGTTGAGAATGACTGATGCTTATGTTGCTTAAGTTTGACTTCCTCACCTCATTATGTATAGAGGCTCAAGGCTCAAGCAATAAATTTTTCTTGTTGGGTATGTCAAACAAAATCTAATACATTTAGGAAAGCAACTGAAGTCAATCTGTATTTGGAAATAACTTAAAAAATTCACCTCATTATGTATAGAGGCTCAAGGCTCAAGCAATAAATTTTTCTTGTTGGGTATGTCAAACAAAATCTAATACATTTAGGAAAGCAACTGAAGTCAATCTGTATTTGGAAATAACTTAAAAAATTCACCTCATTATATATAGAGGCTCAAGTCTCAAGCAATAAATTTTTGTTGTTGGGTATGTCAAACAAAATCTAATATATTTAGGAAAGCAACTGAAGTCAATCTGTATTTGGAAATAACTTAAAAAATTAGGAAATTGATTGACGCAGGAGCTCCACTTTTAACGTGAAGTTTTAACTTCACGTTAAAAGTAGAGTGTCTGCGTACAAAAATGGAGCACCAAAATTAGCATTCAAAAGAGGGAATAACTTTGGTGTTCCTAGTCATTTTGGGGACACCGTAACTTTTGGCATAACAAAACTATTATGAGCATAACCAAAACCCATTACAAGCATAACAAAACTATAACATGGCATAACTTGTTTGTTATGCCTTGGTTGAGTTTGGTTATACCTTGGTTGGTTTTTTGAATATTTCTTAGTTATGCCTTGTTTGAGTTTTTATTATGCTTGTAATGAATGAGTTTTAGTTATGATCATAATGGTGAAGTTATGCCAAAAATTACGGTGTCCCCAAAATGACCGGGGACACCATATCATCATTCAAATTCAAAAGATTATTGTGACCGTCTTTAATTTTCTGGTCAAATATATTTTGAAGCAAATACTATCTTGTCTGTCCATGTTTCAATTGTTGGTTGATCTCTGTCCATGTTTGCAGAATCCACCAAATAATAGTTCTGCTTGGCAAATTAATAGGGTTGACCGATGCAACATCATTGGAGTACAAGGAAAATTTGGTAGGAATTTAATTAGTTCACTATCTAATGCCAGTTTAATTGCCTTCCCGTATGGGCCGGTGACGAAGAAATTGTTGGAAATTTATTACAAAAATGCTACTTGCACAACCGTTGTGTTGGTTATGTGTGTAATTCTGACCGTCCAGATGTATTTGGACGGTCTAGATTTTAAAAAAACTCTTTCATGGATAAGTTTAACTTTTATGAGGAAGAGTTTGAGCGAATCCTGACAATTCATTACAGCAGGCTAGAGATTGGTTGTGTGTTGTGTTTTACACAACCGTTGTGTGTGTAGCACTTTTGAATTTATTACACAATAATCACAAACCAACCATAATTAGAAAGGAAATTTATAGAAATGATCCTCCTAGTTTCACCCGAGTCCCATTTCCGTTCTCCAAATATCAATTGTAACTCTTTTGACTTTCAAGTTTGGTTTTCGTTCCAAGTTGGTCCAATTGATAATAGTACTCCCTCCGTCCCTAAATAAGTGTCCGGCGCGCAAAACTAGGCTTTACAAAACATGCATATTTTTTATTAAAAAAATTAATTTTTTTTCACAATCTAATAGAACTCATTGCTATCTATTGATTTGTGAAAAAAATTTAATTTTTTTAACGAAACAAATGCATTTTTTTGAAAGCTTAGTTTTGCGCGCCGGACACTTATTTAGGGACGGAGGGAGTATCTGTTAGCCAAAATAAACAGGAAAAAATCTGATTGGGGGTAGACGTTATCAATTAGACTAACTTGGTACGAACTACAACGTCCAAACTGCCATCAATCTGGTTTTTTTCGTCCAGGTTAGTTGACAAAAGTTATCAATTGGACCAATTTGGTACCAAAATCAAAGTTGGAGGTCAAAAAAGTTGTAATTGAAACTTAGAAGACGAAAATGAGACTCGGATGAAACTAGAAAGACCATTTATATAAATTTCCCTAATTAGAAATGTTATCGAACATTAAAATCATGAACGCAATTAATTAAGCAAATATATTTCATAGTTAGAGCTAGGAAAATAGCTGATGAGATGGATGAGAGGCACGTAGTCGCAGTCCTAAAGCCATATTTGCCTCCCTCTCGTGTAGGTTCTAGCGGCTGAATGTGACTCCAAGATAAAACTCATAAATTTCACGGTGTGTCTTCACGTAACACGATTTTTGGAAGACGGAGGTGCCAAGAATGAATCGAATTGCCCACAAAATATAGAAAATAATGGAGAGATAGAAAAGAACTCAAGACTTATAAAACAATGTGGGGAGACATCTTATTCATAGGATTACAAACGTACACCCTTTTCATAAGAGTCATGAATTTTAATCTTTTTAATCGTTTATAAAGATTATTAAAAAAAATTACTGAGCAAAAAATGAGTCAAGTCTTTTCATTCAAAATAAAAAAATGTTACACCTTTTTAGACAAAAGATATGTCTCTAATAAAATATTTCTTCTAATTTATAAAACTTACTCCTTCCGTCCTAGTTTATTTGTCCAATTTTGAGATACGCGCCTTTCAAAAAAATGCCTATATCTCACAATCTAGCTGTCACATTTTTCTGCTAATTAAGATTCCTATTTGTTTAATTTCTTTGTGGTACAATACTGATTAGTTGCATTCTACTCCTGGTGATTACCAAAGAGAGATCATAGGGTGTTGGTCTTAAATTATTATTTGCAGGTGGGCTGTTCTTGTGCACATGGTCAACACCAGCAGATCTATGATGAGCTTTATTAAGGGCACTAGTAGTCCGCTTTTCCAATTTTCTAGCTTTTCAGAGGATAAGAATGACAATGGCGATGGAGGGGGGATCCCAGTATATACGTTTCAGTCAATCTCCTCTTTTGGTACGTCCATATCTGCATACGCATCAATTCACTGTACAGATGTCTTAGTCAGTCGAGGACTGAGGGGTGCAAGCGGGAGCCTGGCCACTACACACCTCCCGATTATCCCACTAGCTATATTATATCAGAAATCCTATTGGTACCGACGGTACCCATAGGGAAAATGTACCGACGGCCACTGGACGGCCGTCTCCGGTCACCGGACGGCCGATCCGAGCCGTCCAAAAATTTTAAAAAATAAAACCGAGTGGCCTTACGCGAGAATCAATGGCATCCGAGGTGTGTAGGGTACTTGATCCGAGCACCCATTTTTCGTGTATATTTGTATATACGTGTATATACACGAAAAAGGGGTACTCGGATCAAGTACCCTACACACCTCGGATGCCATTGATTCTCGCGTAGGCCCACTCGATTTTATTTTTTAAAATTTTTGGACGGCTCGGATCGGCCGTCCGGTGACCGGAGACGGCCGTCCGGTGGCCGTCGGTGCATTTTCCCTATGGGTACCGTCGGTACCCATAGCAGTACTCATATTATATTTTTAGGTTAATTGGTAAAAGTTCCGTAGGATTGGCTTCTGCAAGTCTCTTGAATGAATTTTTGTTTGATAAAGTTTCTAAAAATGTGTGAAAAAACTCCCTAAATTTCAAGTTATCGACCACTTTTCGGTCTTGGTTATAAAATTAAATGCTATTATGTATATGTGCACAATCTCGTTTTCTTCTCAGAACTAGTAAGTAGCAATATTTATAGGAAAATTTTAAAATCAGCCCAATGGGCTGACAATAGTGAGTGTGTGAATGTGTATAAAAATGTATAAAAAGTACACAGAAATACATATTTTTTTTATCTTCTAGTGTGCTTATCGTCAGCCCAGTGGGCTGACAATAACAAGACCAATATTTATATTATAGACTGTATTTTTGTTATAAGTGTAAAAATACATAAGATTCGGGCCCCCGCAAAGTACAAATCCTACATCCGCCACTGGTCTTAGTATTATGAGAGAAAATCTAGGGTGTTGCTGCAAACCTCCATTTTTGCATATTAAATTGGTTTTTTGTTGGTTCATATTTTGACGGGCTTCTCCCGTTGAGTTTTATAGTGTCTTGTAAATATGTAACAGAAGTAGCTTAAGTTATAGTGGCAGATTATATATAGTCATTTGAAATCAATCTGTGTAGTAGATGTTGCTCATTTCTCAATGCAATGTGTAGCATTGTTGACTAATTTCCAAAGATACAGTAGCTTATTTCAGGACGTCGAAATCTATGATCACTTGTCTCACTTTGCATACCTTTGCCCTACTCATCTTCGATATTGATTTTTGATTTTTTGAATGAGCAGTGGCTTCTTGTAGTAGAGTTACTCTCCATTAGTTCTGAAGAATTTCCAATTAATCGGGTGTGCTGGTTAGATGAGCTCTATATATACTGGAGAATTTGACGATTTATGTATATGCGGCCGATTTGTATTCCAAAGAAGTTGGTGAACCACTTCGTCCAAAGATAGAGGGTTGGAAATCTGATACATCTGCTGAACAATCTAATTGTCAACCAGACCAGAATGTTTTGCAGGTATTCTGTCCGTTGCATTCGACTTTAGATTTGAAAAGTCAGCTATATGAGTTTGTGTAGGATGTGTTTTCTGTGTTGAGGTTTGACATACCATACGACTAAATCATGTGTTAGCTACGTGCACAATGCATGTTTTAGTGACATTTGTGGTATTAGTACTTGGTATTCGATATTGAAACAGGCAATTGGCCCTGTGAAGTTACGAATCACTTGGGCTCCTTTCATTCCCGTGTAAAGAAAATTCTTTTTGCTTTTTCGGGTGTTTAGATGTCACAATGTGAAAGGATTATTTTTTTTATTTTAGCGGGAAAAATATTTTGCATCAAATAGGCATAAAACATTTTATGGAGTAAACTTCCGGTAGTCATTTACCAAACCCACGCCGTGGTGCAATTGATGTTCTCTTTCTACGTTCAACCAAGAGGATAGCTGAAGGGTTTCTTTGAAACCACGTCTCATGGTGCCATTGATTTTCTTATGTCGGTAGTTTTATCAAATGCTTCTTTGTGGATTAACCTAAAATGCACTTTGATAAGTTCTCTTTGAAAGTCTCTTTTCTTAATATATCAATTACTAATTTTTTGTTCTTTTTTGAAAACTTATGTCGAGTTCTCAACCGAACACTGACAAAGTTCTACCATGAGACGTTCTACATGAATTTGTTATTCCTCATAGAACATTTCTATGGAACAAACAAGCCTTACTATCATTCAGCCATGCCCGAATCAAGTTGAAATGGCGATTTCGTGTTATGGAGGTTATTTTCTTTCAGTCACATGAAGTTATCCTAGAGAGGTAGAAACTGAATCTTGTGAAGGTGGGGAGAACTTGCTATGGGTGCCCCACTCACGTAAATGGATTCTTTTCTGTTTCACAAGTTAAGTTTTAGAAACAGTGTCAAGTGGCCATCACGTAGATAAAGATGGAATGTCTGGCTAATGTTACCAGTTTGAGCGCTCATACCGGAACCTCCTAGTTCTTGGACTGAACAGTTTTTGTTCTTTTTTTTTTTCTATTTCAGTTAGATCCTTGGAACTTCGCTGTTAAGGTAGTGGAGAACATGTTGAAAGATCAGTTATTACTGTGCTCCTTGTCTCCAAAATATTTGAACTACTACTTGTTTGAGTGGCAGGTTTACTTAACAACTTGGCTGGCAGAGGTGAACATAGATTTCATACAGGTAATGTAGAACTAAATCACCAACACCCCTAATTGTTTGTGTATTTATAACAGCCCGAACCTTCAAGCACCACCATGTAACACTATCACCCTCAGGTCAAATTTTAATCGTTAAGACAGAATCCAAAACCAAAATTTTGTGATTAACACCTTAACATATATGTTGTGTAAAATTCCCAATCAAAAACACCAAGACCTCGATCAACCCCGTATAATTCCCTTGAAAACTTTCTCTCAACCTTCCCTTTGTGCCACAAAACTAATTCGGAAAAGAGTTTTCAAAACTCTCCCCTGGCACTCGGACAAAAAGGAAAACTGAGGTGAGGAGAGTACATTAAATTGCCACTCCCCTTTTTAACCAGTCTTTTCCCCCTCTTCCCCAATGCTCTGTCCACCTTCCCTTTTTATAACTCTTACGGAGTCATCTCTCCAAGAATTATAAATTGGCCACATGTCCATATGATTAGCCAAATCCCCTTTTTTTTTTCCTTGTCTTGTTATCATTTTATCTTCAAGACACATGCTCGAAAGTTTATCAGATACTCCCTTCACGTGCACACACACTTACCAAATACTCCCTTCACGTGCACATACTCTCACCCAGTTGACACTTAAACTATGCATGCAAAAGATCTCATTTTAGTTTACACAATATACCAATTAAACCTTCCTGCACATTTATCTCCAGCCACATATTTCTTCTCCAATTATCTATCTTGTAGAGACCCGTAAATTTCTTTATTAAATTTTAATGTTTTATAAAGGATAAGTGATGGTTTAATGTGAAAATGGTGGTTGTGGGTGAATGTGCAAGAATGTGGGAGATGTGGGTGTCGGTGTAATTTGGTGCATATGTGTGTGTGTGTGTGGCAGGGGATTTATTTCCCCTCTCCATCTCTCGGTCTCTCCCCCTCTCCCGACTCTCTCTCGGCTCTCTTCATCTCTCTCACCCGAAAACTCTCCTCCAAACTCAAAACCCACAACAATCAACCTCAACTCCATCTTCTACTTGCGTATTCGGGCTCGTATTGCGTTGAATAGAGCTCGGTTCGGTGTATTTAGCTCGGTTGGAATTCTGGAAGCTAGGGCTAGATTAATCTCTTTGGTTTCGGCTTGGATACTCGAGGTAGGGAATTCTACCTCTCTTTATATGTTATTTGAGTGTTCTTATATTATTTTTGAGCTTGTGTTGTTGGTTATTGAGATTGGATCGAAATCTGAAAATCCTATCAAAAATCGTCTGGAAAATACTCTCCCTACCGGTAGGAACTTCTTGCCTACCGGTAGGACAAGTAAGAACTTTTTCCCTCAACCAGCTCAAACGTACTGCAGTAGCTCAAAAGCTGCTCAACGTTTCAAGTTCCTACCGGTAGGTCAAGCTGCTCAAGGTGCACAACGTATTCATCCACCTACCGGTAGAACTTGTTTGCCTACCAGTAGGCCAAGTACAAAGTCGTTTCGTTCAAAATGTTGGCTCTTCTGTTTGCAATTTCTACCGGTAGGACTTCTACCGGTGTTCAAAATATTGGCTCTTCTGTTTGCAGTTTCTACCGGTAGGACTTCTTTACCTACCGGTAGGTCAAGTGCCGAATTCTTCTCTTCTACCGGTAGGATTCAACCACCTACCGGTAGGTGGTTGAGCTGCCACAGTGTCTTTCAGCAGCTTTTCATACGTTCTTCCAAACCACTTTTTGGAGCCTTTCATCAACTCTATTGGGTTCGTTTACGCATCATTTCTAGTGTTTGGAGAATAATACATATTTCATACCTAAAAACGTGCCCGATGGACTTGAATGAACTTAATGGGTTAATTATCACGGAAACTAGGATCGAAGGATTGACGTTAATGGATTACGGATAAAATGTGATATGTTACCACCTAAATTGAACTGAAAACCGCGGTGAGCAGTTGATGCGTGGGGTATGGGTTTAACTTGAAGAGAGAGGTTAGTAGATTGCCCAAAGGAGAATTAATGACGGTTTCAGAACAGATGAAGAATACAATGATATAAAGGGTAGCTATTCGATGTAACGTGAAGCACGTATTGTAAAGGTTGATATCTTTGAAACCTGAAACTGGGAACCAAACGTGTGATTGGATGTACGGGATCTCAAGAACCCGGAACTAAAATTGGATGTACGGGGTCTTAAGAACCCGGAATGAGAATCGGATGTACGAGGTCTTAAGAACCCGGAATGAGAATCAGATGTACGGGGTCACGATCACCTGGAATGTAAACTGGGTATACGGGGTCCTAATGCCCGAAATGTCTTTAGATTGATCTCGTGGTGTGACGATGTGAAGGGTTTCTTGCGTGCCCATCTAGGACCCATAGGGAACATATGAGACACCAAGCGGTTGGAATGTAACCACATGTGGTGGATGTGTGAAGATCGAAAGATGAGTAAAAAAAAAGAGGAATTCAAAGGACAATGATAGGTTGATTGACAAGAGTGAAGTGTTCGTTTACGTTCTGAATTTCTAATATAGTGCTTGTGTCTTATCCATGCTCCTTTGTTATCCGAAAGTCTATGTTTCATCGGCATCCTTCGTCTCATTTGCATATAGAGTTTGCGTAGACTTTTCTACTGGGCTAGTGTAGCTCAGACCTTATATTATTTTCAGGTGCTAACCCGGATCAGTAGCTTGCATGACTGGAACGCTTGAAGTGTGGACATACCCCTTTTTGAAAGCTATTCGACGGAGTTACCTAGTCATCTTTGAAAATTTATTTTGAAAGATGTATTTGTAACTTAAGTTGTGATTCTTTTGATTAAGGAATATTTGTAAACTCTTAACTCTCTTGACACTTGATACTTAAGTTAATTTGAGCCGTTGAGCCAATGATGTAATATTTCGGGAACTATTGGACTTTGGAATGCAATTACGGAAATGGGAATACTAGACTCTTTGGGTTATCGTACGAAATAATTGTGAGGTCTTATTTATGAAAATCATCTATAATTATGTTGAAAATTGAGGACGTGACAAATCTTCCCATTATCCACTACAACAAAATACATAATTCCCGACTAAACTTTCCCGACTAAAAAATGTTTAGTCGGAAAATATAAGCCAATCACCGACTAAAGAATTTTTAGTCGGTAAAATATAAAACAATTGCCGACTAAATTATTTTAGTCGGCCAAAACATATATTTGCCGACTAAATATAAATTTAGTCGTGAAATATCATTTTTTGAATTTAATAAAATAGAAAATTAATTCCGACTAAACTAAATTTAGTCGGTAATTTATATTTTTGCCGACTAAATTGAAATTTAGTCGTGAAATTTCATTTTTTTGAATTTAATAAAATAGAAAATTAATTCCGACTAAACTAAATTTAGTCGGTAATTTATATTTTTGCCGACTAAATTGAAATTTAGTCGTGAAATTTTATTTTTTCGAATTTAATAAAATAGAAAATTAATTCCGACTAAACTAAATTTAGTCGGTAATTTATATTTTTGCCGACTAAATTGAAATTTAGTCGTGAAATTTCATTTTTTCGAATTTAATAAAATAGAAAATTAATATCGACTAAACTAAATTTAGTCGGTAATTTCTTTTTGTGCCGACTAAATTTAATTTAGTCGGCAAAAATCATTTTTTTCGAATTTAATAAAATAGAAAACGAAATTATATTTTCCGACCAAATATATTTTAGTCTGGTAATATCATTTAATCCGAATTAAAAAAAATGAAATTCATTTCCCGACTAATAAGTTTAGTCATGGAATATCAACTTTTCTCTCTTTTTAAAAATTTGAAAGAAAGGAAATATATTTGTTCCAACGATATTGATCACGATACAACCTTTCCGATCACTACCGCTCATTTTTATTTTCCTTCTTAATCATAAGATTCTCCTAGAATTTTGGCTCGATCGGGCCAAGGAAGCCCCTTTATCGGCACAGAAATTCTTAAATGTAAAGAATTTTGTTGTCCGATTAAATGCCTATCCATATGCGGCTAACTTCACTCTTGGTACGAAATGTTTAAATTCGTATTACGTCAAAGATAGATGATTTCGATCGTGAAAAAATACCTCAGGCAGGGCTCGGTTAGTTCACTTTAACACTTAAACATCTTCGAACGTATTAAATGCCTTTTGATAATGTGGTCGCCAATACCAAATGATCTCCGATTTTAGTGACAATGCTATATTAAGTAAGACGTGAAATCCTAATAATTCAGATCAATCATTATAAAAAATGATTTGGCAATTACCTTAACTTTATATATGTTTGATGTATTTGATAGTTAACTAATTATTATGTTGTACTTGTTATTACAGTAGCCACAAGATCCCGAGACAATCTTGACGACTAAATTGATTACAATGCAACTTGTCTTATCGAAATTGTTCATTTTTTTTAATTACTATAAGATTCTCATAAAATTTTGGCTCAATTGGATTAAGGAAATCCTTTTATCAACACGTAAATGCTTAAATTAAAAAAAATTTGTTGTCCGATCAAGTGTTTATCCATATGCGGTTAACTTCATTTTTAGGATGAATAATTTAATTCGTATTACGCCAAAGATAGATGGTTTTGATTGCCAAAAAAAATCTCATGCAGGCTCAGTTAGTGCAGTATAACACTTAAACGTCTCTGAAGGCATAAAATGTCTTTTGATCACGAGGTCGTTGATATCAAATGATCTCCGATTTTGGTGATAGTGCTATAATCGGTAAGACGCGAAAACCTAACGATTCAGATCGAGTATTATAAATAATGGCTCGGTAGTTACCTTTATAATTTATACTTCTAATCTAATTGATGGTCAACTAAGTCTTATGTTACACTTATTGTTGCAGTAGTTACACAATCGCGAAACAAATCATGACGATCAAGACCGTTGATTTCGTTGCACTTGTCAAATTATTCATTATCATAAATTTGCAGCTCGACCAAGTTTAGGAAATTCCTTCATGGAGACATGGACTTATTAGAAAAATAGTATTTTCCATTTGATGAGTTGTCTAATTAAAAGCGATCTCAACTATAACTCGGTAAGAATGATCTAATCCATATTAAATTCAAGATGGATGGTTTTGATCTTGCAAAAAGACCTCAAGTGTGACTCAGGTGGTGTGCTATTAGACTTTAATGCTTCTGGAAGTAGTAAAACTATTCCGATCATGTGGTCATTGATACTAAATGATTTTCGATTTTGGTGACAATTCTATAATTAATAAGACATGAAATCCTAACGATTCAGATCGAGCATTATAGAAAACATCTATGGTGATAAAGTTTAGAGTTTATATGCAATGGTGGTGTAATTAAAGCTCACTATATTTTTTCCCGAATTCTCAAAGTAGATAATTGCCGACTAAATTAGGTTCATTAGTCGGGAAAATTGTAATTTTTTTTGCGGGACAATTGAAATTTTCGCGAAAATTGTTGGCGGCAGTCTCTTACCAAAAAATCCCTCGATCATTCTCAGTAATACAAGGTTCCAAAACGCGGAATCACTGCCCCTTCACTCTCCCACCGTCCCACGATTGAAACCCTCCCCACCTCTCTCTCTCTCTCTCTCTCTCTCTCTCTCTCTCAAATTCTCGATCGATGAAGAAGTTCTTCTCCCCCTTGCCCCCTTTTACTCTCCTCCTCCTCTGTTTTTGTGTGTGTGTTGTGACACATGAAAACGAGTATGTCAGCACCACTGGTCTCCACCATTGGCAAGAGAGAGATCCCACGAGGAGCAACAACACGTGACAGATACAACAACCAGGTTGATTCTCTCTTTACTTATCTCGCTTTGTCTATCTCTCCCTCGTTTCCTTCCTCTCTCGCTATACATTTATGCATACAACCCCCAATTTCAGAAACCCTAGTTTTTTTGTTGAAAAGAAACCAAATTCAAAAAACCCTTAATTTTTTGCAGAAATTAAACCCAATTTTGAAATTCATTGGAGCTTTTGTTTATTCTGATTGTTGTTTTGTACAATTTCTTGGAGTTTCATTTGATTGAAGATCTTCTCACTGGATTCCGTGGAAGTCCGGTGTCGCTGACGTAACATTCGTGCTCTGAGATCTACAAAGGTGTGGCCTTAAAGTGTAAAATTCTTCATGAAAGGTATGCAATTGTCCCAAATTCAGAAACCCTAGATTTTTGTTGAAAAGAAACCAAATTCGAAAACCCTCGATTTTTTCCAGAAATTAAATCCAATTTTTAAACACTAGTTCTCTTTATCCTGCCCTAAACAAACTCCTGGTTTGTATAAATCTGTATATGTGGCTTGGATTTCATTATGTGCTTATGAGTAATTAACTATCAAGTCAAGGAAATCAAGCAACACGTTGAACTCACCAAGTATTGTGTGGTTCATCGTCACTTGAAAATTATCAAGCTTAAAGTGAAAATTGAGCTTAACACCTTTAGTTGAGCCTATTTAGAGTAGCGTGCTTACTGCCCAAAAGTAGGGCTGGAAGTAAAAGCAACATGATTCAATTTTGGGGATCCTCTAAGAACCCCAGGTTAGGTAAAAGATTAGCCTATTTAAAGTGAAAATTGAGCTTAACACCTTTAGTTAAGCCTGTTAGTACAAATAGGTTGTTTGTGCCTTTTTCCTGTGAGGGAGATTGATTTTAACAGGTTTCATTTCGGGATGGGAATCATAGTAAGGCAAGCTGGATTGCCCATACGTTGTTCTTTTTCCACACTATGTGACTAACCGACGATGGTGGGACTAGTAGACGCAGCAGACTGGGATTGACCTGAAACTGTCTTCTTTGATTGAGTTGTTGTGTAATCGAAATCTTACAGTATAATACATATTGTTAGGCATTTGGGGGATTGGCAATCACGTGGTAGCAATGCTTCATTTGGATCTCCTTTGTTAACTTGCCTTTTCGTGTATATATGTATACAACAGATTTTGGGACTGGTTATATGAGCCTCCGTTTTTGGGCAATTTCTAATTCGTAAACTTGAAATTAGGTTTTGGTTTCTTCCTGAGATCAGAGGCACATTGAAAGACTGTTCTTTTGGTGTTGGAATCGTCCGAAACCATTGAGAATTCGATTTACTATGAATTTTCGAAAACTAGTCTGTTTCCTGGAAATCTGCTCCCAGACAGATCTGTAAATCCACTGTATTTGTTCATCGCCTCATCCTTAAAGTTCGAATTTGATTTCAGTTCCTTCATGGCATTCGAACTTCATTCTCTTGCGCAACTTTTGACACCAAAATCACTCAAAAATATTAAGAGCTTGACTAATTCGAAGTTGGGCTATTCTGTGTTGTTCGTGGCTGGACATCAGTTGCTTTTTGGACATTGCGTGATCTCGGTATTTAACCTAATCGTGTTCAACTATTTTCACCTCCAATTGAACCACTCAGTCATTTTATGGCTTGTTCAATACTCATTTTTGGCATACTTAAAAGAGCCAAATGTTCCATGATCGAAAAGCCTTCATTGGAAACCTTACTTTCAATTATCTTGACATATAGGCGGGCGATTGAGTTCAATTGCTATAGTTAAGTTTACACTTAGAGCACATTGATGGTAGATATAGCTTGTTGACGGTTGTTTGTACTTTCCATTCACATTAGGTTGGTGCCTACTTGGCGTTGATTAGGAGATGGAAATTCTCACGAATACACAATGTAATGTGTTGATGCCATGCACGGTTAAAAGACTTTCCTACTTGCTTGTCAAGATTGCTTAGTCCGGTCTGTTCAACTACACACAAATAGCATAAAGTTTATTAACAGATAGAGGAAACACAAGTGAAATTCATTTATTTGTGCTACTGTTCTAACTTTCCTTCTATTTTTCCATTCATCTTTTAACTTCTGAGTGTCATTTGAGTACTTACTTTAAACTAAATCTTTCATTTTTGGCAGTTGGAATGTGTTGGGTAGGAGAGAGGAAAAGGTGATGACATGATACGGAATTGAAGTGGAGAACTCAATATTTTCTTCCAACATGGACAGGTATGGCAAGAAAAGTTTAAGGTTGGCCAACGAAAGTTGCACATTTTTTTTCTTTTTTTGGGTTAAAACTTAAAGATCAGGCATTACATTACATGTTTCTTGTGGGTTTTACACATTTTGTTTGATATGTTGATCTGTTTTCCCTTTTTAGATTTTAGATTATTGAGAATACATGATTGCCATCAAGTTTTAAAACGAGAATTAGCTTTGGGATTGACTGGTCTGTCTTCAAACGAGTAATGTCTTTAGCTTTGTAGTGTCTATCCTATTCTAGAAAGTGAAACACGTCTTCTTTTTTGACAATGTAAAAAGAAAGACTTTTTAACAAATTCCGTGTTTTAAGAAATAGTTCAGCCTCATTTTTTACAGCAGAGCATGATTACCAAAAAGATGAAATGATAGATGAGTGTTGCAAGGCTATCAAAATATGAGTGTTTAATTACGTCAATTTCAAGCCCATTAGTGGAGAAATGGAAAGTGGGCAAGGCCATGAAAGATTCAAACAATGCCTGTTTTGCAAAATAGAAAGAAGACCCCCAAACAAGGTAATATGCAGTGTTCCCCTTCTTAGTTGGTTTTCTTTTCTACTAGCTGTTCTTAGCTGAGGCTCAGTTGTTTTTATTTTTCCTCGTTCTAGAGGTTGCATAGCCTGTTTTAGGTGTTTTGTTTGCTGTTTGTTTTGGATTGTACCCATGAGGACTTGTTGTAAGGGTTGTTTGGTTTGGTGAAAAAAATGAAAGGTTGCACTGTAATCATTCTTCCGATAAGACCATTCTTTTTTTTTTCTTCTCCCCACATTTTATGAAAGGTAGCATTGCTAGATTTCATAAAGCATTTCATGCATTTCATTTGCTTTTGGGCATGAGCCTTGCTTGTAAACCTTATGGCTGGAACGTTATTCATATTTCTAGGTGGGGATATCATAAGGACTGTCATTGTGACGTCCCCTGCTCGTAGGGAATAGATTCGGTACGGAGTCGGTGTTTTTGTAAAGTGAGAATGTACAGCTTCAATACAAATTCACCAAATTCTCACTTCTCTTGATTGCTTGTTCGTTTTGAGTGGACAATTGATGCACCTCTCCACTTAGCTTTTGTACAAGGTTCATCAATGATTCAATTTCCTCTTCATTTTCTACAACAAAGGTCTTCAGTAACTAAAATTGGAATAGGTGAAGGGAGAAGTAGATATTTAACCCTTCTTTTTTGCTGTTGCACTATCCATGTTGTAGGTTATGTGGCTAGCTCTAATCTTATAGTTATTTCTGTATGCATAATTATGTCAAGATAATTTTTCGTTCTAGCTTCTAATTAGTAAATATTTACTATGTTCATGCTTTGTGCAATGGGATACACTAATTCATAAATACTAATAATAGATTGTTCTTTTTTTTTTTTTGGTTTTTTACAGGGACGACATTTTAATAGAGTATCGTGCAGGATGTTGGTTATTGACTACGAAGATCGAAGTTGGATTTTGGCTGTGGACGTGCTTGGATTTTTTTTGGTTATCCGTTTGTTGAAGTTGAGTATCCACGGGGTTTGGATACATTTTGTTACAGAGCTTGGATTGGATTTTTTTTTTTATTTTCCCCTCGTGGTTGACGTGTTGTTATTTTGCACTCTAGAAATTTGAATACAAGTTTTTTAACTATTTGGTGGACACCTCTATTTATGAAAGTTTGTATTTATTTCTTGAAATTTTTATTTTGTATTAATTGCATTAGGTTGGCAATTTTGTGGATTTAATGGTTGTTGGCTGAACTGTGGAAAAAATTTGAAAAAAATTTTGGAATGAGAAATTGGTATGGAACATTTCCCGACTAAAGTTTAGTCGCCAATAGGTTACAAATTAGTTGATTCGAAATGACATTTGCCGACTAAACTATTAGTCGGTGATAATTAAAACACATTCCCCGACTAAACAATTAGTCGGCTAATAGGTAACACATTCCCCGACTAAATAATTAGTCGGCCAATAGGTTAAACATTTCCCGACTAAACCATTAGTCGGCAAATAGGTTAAACATCCCCGACTAAACAATTAGTCGGCCAATAGTAACATATTCGCCGACTAAAAAGTTAGTCGGCAAAGGTGTATACTTTAGCCGACTAAACTTTTTTTAGTCGGCAACAACCTTTGCCGACCCTCTTCCACCGACTAACTTGCCGACCAAAATTTTTAGTCGGGGAAGGCTTTTGCCGACTAAAATGCCTACATTTGCCGACTAAACCGTTAGTCGGGAATGGTGTTTTTTCTTGTAGTGATCCCATGTAAAAAAACAAATCAATAAATATGGATAATTATACCATTCTATAACAACCCGAATACTCGATGGGGTATTACAGTATTACTCTGAAATAGAGATTTGTGTTGTACATCACAATTTTCACTTTCTTCAAATCTGTTAGCTTGCCAAATGAAGGAGAATGGAAAACGAAAAGTGAACTTCGACACGCAAATTTAAAATTATGACTAGCGAGCGGTCCCTTATACCTGCAATACCTTTTTCTAAGGACTGCAAATCTGAAAATAGATAGAACTTGAGTTGCGTGGTTAAAGATCTTTTGGGAGCAGTGATGTTGAGATAATAGCAACTAGTTTTTACTAGTCTAGTTCGGAATTCAGCCTCAATAACATTGACTTTTGGTAATTTCTTGTTCCTTACAGGGTGGATGAAATTTTTGCTACAGTTGGAGAGGAAATGCATGTTAGCCTTACTTGAAGCTATGTCTGTGGCACTTGTACAAGAAAAAAGACAATCACAAAGGAGATTTTGTGTCTGATTGTTGTATAAACCAAATAGATGTCACTCACATATGTTTGATATATTTACCATGTATGTGTTGACAATGTGCTTGAAATGTTATTCCAGCAAGGTTAGCAATTTTGGGATTCTAGCAGGCTTAGGAATGTATGTCCCATGACTTTAAGTTGTCATTTTGAATGTATGTATCCCAGGGCTTTAAATTGTCGTTTTGTACGTTTCATTTTTTTCCTTTTGGGAGTTTGGGAGCCAATTTTGGAATGGATTTTGTCAAAATGAATGAAACACAACTTCCAAACACCGTAACCTATGAACCATAAACCAAGCCAAGCCACTTAGGTACTAGTATTGTGTTATGCCAAAGTTACCAAGTCTAGTGACCCCATCAACCAGAATGGAAAAAATTGTACCTCCTTCATAGACAAAATTACTATTCATCAAACTTGAAGCTGTATTGTTTGACCAGACGCCCATTCTCTCTCTTAGACAGAATTACTATTCATCAAACTTCAAGCTATATTGTTTGAACAGACGCCCATTCTCTCTCTCTTGTTTGAAGCCTCTGCTAGGATCTCTTTTCTGGTGATTTCTTACCACCTACAAAGCAAAGGGAACTTATTTTTTAAACACACGAGACAAATAATTATTTTAATTCAAAAAACAAATAGTACTTATTTGAGAGGTGGGATAAAGACCAAAATAAGCCACTTATTGGCTTGTAAGAATCCACAAAAGAAATTGATGAAAAAATAACAAATGCGAAATTTTTTTGAAACAAATAAACAAAAACGTAGTACACAAAAAATTAGGGGGAAGGGGGAAGGGGGAAGGGGGCAAGGCCTAAGACTTAATTAAGACTTTATTCGGTTTAGATTTTGAGGGAAATTTCTTGAATAATGAGTTGAGAAACACAGATGAAGAATGTGTTGCGATGTGCATATCCTTTGCTTATCTATTGAATGGAAGCATGGAATCGAATGACAAATTAATCAGATATGGTAATAAACAAAATTTTGGCCCTTTGATGAACATTAAAACCCAACTCATGCTTTATAACACAGATAGATGGAGATAGAGATTAATTGCATTCCTGTCCTTTTAGACTTGTTATACCCAAGTTGGAAAAAAAAAAAAATTCCATACAAACACAAAAGGGATTTCATCATAGACCCCAAATCTAGAACCTCCGTTAATAGTAACCCAGTAATTGGAAAACCATATGAAAATCCCCTCCACGTCCCAACGCCCCCACTTTCTGACCCGACTCATTATCGCCTCCGACCCCAATGATGATAATTTAATTTAGCCCTAATCAGTAACGGAAAAAAAGAACTTACTGTAATTAATAACTAATAACTTTACCGGTTACGCTTGCATGTAATATTAAGGCAATCATCATCTCCTCTTCTATTTCTTTGCTTTTCTTGAATCTCCCTCGCCGATTCCTCTGCATATCGACTGGACTGCTCAATCCTAATTTCGCGAAGTTCGTTTAGATTAGCAAAATCAATCGGGATCCGCTTCAGTCCTCCACACCATAGAATCACTAAGACCTCAAGTCTCGGAAATTGATCTTCAGAAGCATTCCACTCCTTGATATTCAGACATTCAAACTTCAAGTACTTGAGTTGAGAGAACCCCTCCTCAAGTTCACTTGTGTTCCAAACTGGTCCCTTACAGGCATAATCTAATTTGAGAACCTCAAGGCTCGGTAGGGCTTGGAGGATTATTGACAGCTTCTTCCACTTCAATCTCGTATATTTCAAAGTTAACCGCGTAAGAGTAGGAGGAAGCTTCAGCCCATTAATGCTTCTGGAGAAGATAGAGAGTATCTCAAGGCATTTTAAGAATTCTAGGTCGGCGAGAATATAATGACCTCGATCTCCACAAAGTCCTAGCTTCCTTAGATTGGGAGTCCTTTCCAAAAAATATAGGCAATGCACACAAATACACATTCGGTGCAAGGTTTGTAAGCTATCCAACATATTCCCCACCTCTTCATCATAATTAGAAACATGATGATATTCGAATACCCCATTTACAGTATATAGATGCCTCAACTTAACCATCTTAACTATATAGCGAGGCAACGAAATCATGCCCCTAAATGTACCTGGTTGGAGGATAAGGGTTTCTAGGTTCGAGAGGTAGTGAAAAGAATTTGGTGCATGGAAAAGTACTTCTATTGGTAACGTATACGTAAGTGCTAAGTATCTCAATTGAACTAGATCTCCTATTCCTATTTCTCCTAGCCTTGTAGCGGGGATAAAATGCAACACCCTGGGAAGTTTAAAGTTTTCAACAAAGAACGGCTGATTCTGTTCAAGCCATGAACTTGGCAAGGAGAGGCCCATAAAAGATCGAAGGTTTCGAGCACGAGGCCATGGGGGAAGCTTACAAAAGAACTGACGGCCAACGAAGAGGCGACGATGCTTATTTGTAGCGGAAGGTGAAAAAGAATCATCCCTGTAATTTTGCACAAGAAAATTATCCTCCTCTGCTTTTTTCAAACATAATTCACGCAAAAGATCATGGATACGACATGCTTTAATTCCTCCATGGGATTTACTTTTCCTAGCTACCATTACTAGACTTCTATCAATAAGATCGATTAAGTAATCTTGTGCTATGGCCTCCAAGCTTTTCCCCTCATCACTCTGCTGAATAAATCCCTCTGCAATCCATAACCATATCAAATTGCGTACGAGGATTTCAGAATCTTCAGGGTGTCCTCCAATGTAAAGAAAACACGCTTTTAAATGAAGAGGCAGGTGATTGTAACTAAGTTCTAGTATCTCCATGAAACCCTCTGAACTTTTCGCAATGATTGAACTTAAATTTTTGAAAACTTTCTCCCATACGTTGAGTGTCTTGTCTTTCATTGCCAGAACGCCAGCTATTGTGATAACCGCGAGTGGTAGTCCTTTACATTTTTCTGCCATTTGCTTACCGATGTCCACCAACTCCGGTGGGCATTGTTTCTTCCCGAATACCTGTTGGATATATATGGGCGATATTAGATGTCTATAATTTTAATTACATACAACTTGACCCAAGTAAAAGGAGTTTAAGAATTTATATGACAAGAATAAGAAATTTTTCAAAATAGAAGTACTTGAAAAGAAATTATAAATTGGAAACATACGACAACAACATAATGATGCACTTGTTTTAATCACTATTTCTAGTTATATTATGCACAACATTTTGTTTTAAAATAAGGGAAATGATATTGGCACTCCAAAAATTGATGCAGACACTCCAAAAATAAAGGAAAGTGGCTTTGGAGTTACACTGATTTTGGAGTGCCTGCATCAATTTTTGGAGTGTCAATATCATTTCCCTAAAACAAATACCTTCTTTTGTAATAACTCCCAACTGTAACTTTTTGGTAAGGGATCCAAAAAATGAGGGACGTAGGGGACGCTATCTGGTTGAACACGTAATCGACTAGTTAACAACACTTTACTCCCCTTGCATTCCTTAGGGAATGATCTTTGGATATCATTCCAAGCTTCAATGTCCCATATGTCATCCATGACAACGAGATATTTTTTGCCCCGCAACCATTTATATACCTTTTCTCCCAACTTATCCTCACTACTCTCCCTGTAATCTTCATGTTTTCCTGAGGAAGTTGATTCCAGAATACTAATCAACAAATCCTTCTTCATGGTCTTGTTATAGTCTTGAGAAACATTGGTCCATGCACGAATTTCGAACTTCTGTGATGTCAAACAATGATCATACACTTCTCTGGCCAACGTGGTTTTGCCACCTCCACCAATGCCGATGATTGATATAATCTCCAGCCTTCCGCCCTCTCCATTATCATGAAGCTTCCCCATTAATGTCTCTACCTCATCCTTGAAACCGACCACCGTCTTCTCTTCTACTTCTTTGGATGTGTTTCTCCCTCCTGATGAACTTGAACCTCCTTATGGAAATAAAAGGAAGGGTATCGATCAAGGGAGAAGCCAAAAGTTATGGGGTAGTAAATGTAACAAGAAATAATTGATCTGCGTTTTGGAATTGAACAATTTCTCATATCCCATGATTCCCATTATGAATAACTTATTTCACAGGACTCTCATTAAAGTAGTTGTACGTCTGATTGATATAATATTGCCGAGTGAAAAGGAAAACAATTTTGGTTGTATCAAATCAATTGAATTAATGCTAAATTAAGGGTTTATTGTAGCATTAGCCTGCATATTTTTTGTGGTTCATGTTACTCATTATTATAGTCCATGTTGTGTATTGTTCTGGTTGATGATATGAATGATAAGTTTTTTTTTTTTATCAGCAAAAAAAATTCATTTAAAAAACTCGATAAGGGTACATCGAGCAGTGAACAGTACAAAATTTTGACTCTTAATTAACCAAGTCAATATTCATCCCTAAAGTCTAGGAATACATCTTGAAAATAGAGATCCGGACACAATGGTATCCAAAACAGTCTATATATCTATGATTAATGTGTGCATAGGTGAGATTTTTTTACTATGTGTTATTTTAGCTTTTTTGAGTTGTAACATTTATTGCAATTAAAAGTGTTCCCTCTGGTAAGATAGATTTTGAGTAACACTTGCCCAAGGTTTGTGGATTAGTGAACTATCTTTTTCTATTGATCAACAACTATTTGTCAATATTATGCTTGAGCCTATCAAACAAAAGTATTATGCTTGATTTTGTGCCGTAGGTATTTGGAGGCTTAAACCTCCAATATCATATGTATGTTGAGGAGAATATGACAAGAAATTATTTTGCTGTAGGATTCCATGGCTGCAAAGATGTCATGATTACGGAGAACTAAAGCCAAAAATCACAAAGGAGGAAAAAAGCATTAGATCATTCCCCATGGTGTGCTGACCTAGATTGTATCAAGTTAATCCCCTTAGAGAAGAGAATTTAGTCGTGCAGTGTATACTTGACTCGCACGTAGTTACCATGGGCTAAGTTAATTTGGTCTTGTTAGAGCTTCCACTTTGGCAAGGGATGGAATCAATTATATTTTTTCCCGTTCGATTGGTCTTATTAGAGCTTCCGCTTCTGCTCGTCGTACATATATATAGGATGGAATTGGTTTTATTTTTCCCATGCGATTGTGTGTTTGTTATCCACGGTATCAAATGCATTTCATGCAATGGTTTATAATTGAATTCGTGGTAATTGACTGTGATAGATTATGCTAGTATATCATAAGACGAGCTGCACTAGTAATACGATTCGTGCTAGGCGAAGATAGTTTATGCCGCTTGATGATACATGAATATTTTTAGGAGATATCAAGAGGGCCCAAGAACCCTAACGGTATCTGGTGAATCCAAATAAGAAATCATTCGATAAAATAAATCTAGGTTGCAAAGGGTCAGGTGGATTCAAAACACTAGACATTTTCTTCCGTTAAATCTCATTACATTCAATTGCTTTTAATTACAACCTTTCTTTAGTTTTCTCAAAATCAAGAATCAATTCTTCTCCGAATTAATTTAGAAAGTAACAGAAATAATTGTGACTTAGCCTTCGTAATCCCTAAGAACGATACTCGAAATATTTACCGCTATCTTTTTTGTAGCAGTAATTGTTTCGTTTTATTACTTGTTTTATTACTTGATTTTGGTTTTGAAAGTTTCCTAAAAACGTTAATAATCTTTCCAATTCTTTTCATGATGATTCACTGTCTCTTCAAACCTAATGCTTTTGAAAACCGAGATAAAAATACAAAGATCACGGCTAAAGCTAAAACCGTGGTCTTTCTTATGTTGTACAGTAGTTAATGGGCTATGACGTTAACATGAACCATAAAATAACATAATTTCGTTGTGTAAAACACGGCAAATATTGAAACTAAAAACATACAAAAACTAAAGTCTATTCAAATTTACTAATTTTGAAATATTGAGAATATGTTCCAATAATACCTGATCCACTTGATCCGGTAAATGAGTGCTTGAGTTTTTTGACTGTTGTTCCGTTAATGTCATACATATTCTTGTCGTACATCTGCTTTACCTTAGCTGTAAGAGTCTTGATCTCTTTTTTGACACTTTCAAGGTCTAGGGAAAGATCATCCTGCTTGTCAGCACAACCTACGACCTGCTTGTAAGCACGACCTACGAACAATTCTACGGTGTTCTCTAATTCAAGTACCACGTTTCTGATCTGCCTCACCAGATTCATCACTTCTATATGCTGGTTGCGTTTCTTCTCTGTAACTTTGAGGAACTCTCTCAGGTACTTTATCTCCATCTCAAGAGATTGAAGTTGATGTTTCTCGCCTATGATTAAAAGGAGCTTGGAGTTCGTTATAAGTTGTTTCAAGGTCTCCAAAAAAATATCAACAGCAATATCACCCATCTCTCTCTCTCTCTCTCTTTCTCTCTAGCTCGCAGCGGATTGATGAGGTAGAAGGGAGTTATAGTTGATTGATGGTTGCAGATCTAGACTAGAATTGGGTAATGTGATTTCCTTCCATATTAGATTTCCCACAACAGTTGTATAATTTGTTGGGTTTTGCCCATGTTAGAAAACAAAAATGCTACTTGCACAACCGTTGTATTGGTTGTGTGCGTAATTCTAACCGTTCAGATGTATTTGGATGGTCTAGATTTTAAACAAATTCTTCCAAGAAAAATTTAACTTTTATGGGAAAGAGTTTGAGTGAATCCTGGCCATTTATTAGAGCAATGGACGGCTAGAGATTGGTTGTGTATTGTGTTTTACACAACCGTTGTGTATAGCACTTTTGGTTAGAAAAAGACAGAAAAGTGGAAAGCAAAGGAAGTGTAAAAAGTCAAAAGGAGAAGGCATATATGGGCAAAAGCAAAAAAGGCCGCATGCCTCTGTCGGGGGAGTACTGTGTTGTGTGAAGTGAAGAATTAAGGCAGCATGTCTCTGTCGGGGGAGTACTGCATGTGTTGTGTGAAGTGAAGAATGGGGAGAGGGAGACTGAACATAGAGGGAGAGAAATTCCAGAGTAATGTGTGAAAAACAATCGTTGTGTTTCCTAAGGAAGTTGAGTTCTCCAAATTGGATAAATAAATTGGAACCAAGAGAGTATTTATGTTAAGAATTGATACAAGAATGTTTTATGTCATGTTAATTACGAACCCGTGCATATTTAGTCAAAGCAAAGAGCCAATTAGCACAACTCCAAACAATAAATAAAATTAAAGGAGGATAGACTATATATGGAGCAATGCATCAAATGGTGGTGGTGGGGTCTCACAGGGGAGGAAATTTAACCAAACCCAGCTTTGTAAAAGCACACTATAAAGCAAAAGTCTAGGTAGGCTGAATGTGAGCTCCAAAGGAATTAATCTAGGGTGCTGTTAAATACAACTGCGAATTTGCTACATGTAGTCAATTCATAAAAAGAAATTTTTGGATTCCTTCTTATGAAATGGCTACATATAACAAATTGCAAATAGCCTGGCCCTTAATCTACCTTTTCTTTTCTTTTTCTACTTCAAAGCTGTGGCCAATTTATTACCCCTACCAAATTAATCATTTACCTTTTCTTAATTAATCTATTGATGTTGTGAGACAGAGTAATTTTCGTCAGTCGTGATATAATACAGCAGTAGTCTGTCTGCTTAAAAGCCAAAGGAAAGAGACGATTAGTCCAAACAATAGTAACATAAAGCAGAATATATCAATGCATCGATCAATTGGTGGTGGTGGGCTCTTTTATTTTTACCGTGGCAAATGTTAATGGCAACTCAATTGCAACAGTATTTCCCATCACAAATAACTATTTGTTTTTTTTTTTTTTTTTTTTGAAAAAGAATTTTTTGCATAATTTGCCTTCCCAAACAACTCTGACATTATTCAAAAAAAAAAAAAAAAACTCAAGGTCAATATATATTTATCAAACTGAAATATTTATTCACCAAACATCCAAAAAATTTCATTCACAAAAAACCCAAATATTGACAATAACAAATATTTTTACAGGGAGTATATATTTTTTTGTTTGTTGATTGATGCTCATGAGTGGAACCAAAAGTGAAGTTTGAATTTTGAAAATTTTGCATTGGGGATTGTGATAGGTTGGGTGATGAGGTGGGTTTTTTTTTCTGGGGAATAACGGTAACTTTGGGCCTTGGGGGATTTTGGTGTTGGCCTGTTGGGTGAAGTGAAGAGTTTTGACTCTAGTTTTTAGGATTTCAAAAGCGGGAAACAAGTTTTGAATAGAGAGAGTAGGTAGAAGATATAATCATGACTAAAGTCTTGTGAAATGCTCGCTCCACTCACGAGAAACTGCATTCGGCATCATTCATGTATCCATATTTTTTTAAATACTACAGTTTTCACTACAAATAGCATGTGTTTGAAGACATGTTCCAAACAACAAAAATTCTAACAGCAGAGATGATTTGCAGGGAACCACACAGAGATAAACGCGTTTGGCTTCATTTTGGGTCCCGAAAAAATCTAGAAAAATATTCATAAATTTTTGAATATTATTTTATGAGGCCCTGTAAAAAATCAGCTCCAGCGGATATCGATAAGTATTACTTTTGGATTCGTACTCAGTTCTTTCGCTTCATGAAATACTCAGTCCGACTTTTTCCGAATAAGTAATCATAGGATACGTACAGAATTAGGATACACGTATAAATCGTAGGATACACGGTCGTATCGTAAGATTTTTATAAAAAAGGGATATGATAGGATACGTATCGTTCTCCGAATGAGACAATACAAATCGTAAGATACGTATAGTGTATCTTAGGTTTTTAATAACTATTGCCAGGATAAAAAAAAAAAACTAATTAGGATTTCTGTACATTTAGGTTAGATAATTTTAAATAAATTTTTATTTTACCTCTGCTATAGCTTCCAAAGCACGATCGGGATTCAAGATCAACTTACAGGTCATGGCTCCATACTGAATTTCAATTTCAAAATAAATCACCATTAATACAGCATTTGACATAAACACTATAATAGAAACGGTAAGAGCAAGTTTATCAGAACAGCTAAACAACCTTTTTTAGTTATTTTACCTATTTAAGTCTCCAAAATGGGCCTGCAGCAGAATAGGTAAAAGGGGCTGTAAAATGCATTTATAAACAGTGCGTCGCTACCTTTACCGAAGCTACTGTTCACGCTGCTGCAATTTTTTATTCTTTTTCTGTTCACGCTGCTGCAATTTTTTATTCTTTTTCCTCCTCCTCCTCCCCTCTCTCTCTTTCTTTCTCTCTCATTTAAAAAGAGTGAAAAATCTATATTTTAATAGGTGTTAGGTAAAATAGATAGTGTTGGTGTAGTTGTGAAAGAAAAAATTGACAGGTAAAATAGAATTGTGTACTATTCACAAGGTAGTTTAGCTAATTATTGATGTACTTTCTCTAAAGGAATGAAAGTCAACAATAAAGGAGGGCAGGTCAACAACAGTTGCTCAAGCTTCTATTGCCAGCCACATGATTAGATTAGTTGAAGTAACAGATGCATTAGTGTGATATAAATAGATTCTACTTTTCTGATGTAAACCGACATGAAATGAAATTGGGGAATAATAAGAAGAATGTTCCACTTCTTTCTCTCTCTACATCTCGTTTCTTTCTCTAGCTAGCTCTGAATTCTTTTCTTTTTGCTTATCATTGATGACTAGTTTACTAGAACTCCATCTCTTTTGGCCATTCACTGATTTTTCATTTCCATCTCTCTTTTGTCGTAGAGTACTTAATAGTTTACTAGAACTCTTTTCCTATAATATAATTCAAGTTTATTGTTAGGAATGCCTTGTATTCTTTAGTCCCACATTGGTTAATTATGTTGTTTCCGTTTTTGTAGCCTATTATAAATAAGGCTTTTGGGGTACTTCTAGAAATTATCTTTTGGGCTTTCATATTGTGGCCTTTCTAGAGTTACGGATTATAGCCGGCTCTTTGTATCTCTTCTTCACGTTAGTTAGTGAATCCTCTCTCTCCTCGCCCGTGGACGTACCCATCTTGGAGAACCACGTACATCTTGTGTTTTTGTGATTTCTTGTTTAGTTTTCAATTTCTCGTTCTTAGCTTGCATTCATAGCGTTCGTTACAACAAACTGGTATCAGAGCCTTAGGTTGCAAAAACTAGGGTTTCGTTTCCGATTGTGGCTATGGCGGCTAAATTTGAGATTGCGAAGTTTGATGGGCAGAGCAGCAGTTTCAGTCTTTGGAGAGTAAAGATGAAGGCTCTGCTAACCCAACAAGGATTGCACAAGGTTTTGTTAGGCAAGACTAGTTCTGGAATCAAAGAGGAAGATTGGGATAATACGGATGCCAAAGCTCTGAGTTCTATTCAGTTGAGTCTGGCAGATGACGTTCTTCGCGAGGTGGAAGAAGAAACTTCAGCAGCAGGAATTTGGCTGAAGTTGGAAGGCATATATATGACGAAGTCGCTCACCAACAGGTTATATCTCAAACAACGTCTTTATACGTTTCGTATGCGAGAAGGTATACCTGTTAAAGATCATTTAGACGAGTTCAACCGTATTATTATGGATCTGAAAAATATTGATAGTAAAATTGAGGATGAGGACCAAGCCCTAATTTTGCTATGTTCTTTACCACTTTCGTATGAGCACTTTGTTACAACCCTATTGTATGGTAAAGACACGATATCCATGGAGGATGTTAAGGCCAGCCTATATTCGAAAGAATTGAGGAAAAAGGTGTCAGGTGAGGGTGATGCACATGCGGAGGGTTTGTTTGTTAGGGAAAGAACAACAGAAAGGGTGGAGTCAAGTAATAGGGGAAGATCCAGATCATCAGGTAAGAAGAAGGGAAAGTGCAATTATTGCAAGAAACCCGGGCACTGGAAAAGTGACTGTTTAAAACTCAAGGAGAAGGAAAAAGAAGACCAGAAAGGGGGTAAAGTAATTGCTGGAATTGCTGAAAGTTCAGATGAGTCAGATAATGTGTTATCAGTTACAGAGGGCGATTCTCGCTCTAATACCGAGTGGGTTCTAGATTCTGGATGTTCATACCATATGTGTCCGCATAGAGAGTGGTTTTCTACTTATGAGGCGGTCAATGGTAGTACAGTTTTGATGGGCAACAACATGGCCTGTAAGACTGTTGGTTCAGGAACGATTCAGCTTAGGATGCATGATGGTATTGTTAGGACTTTATCTGAGGTTCGACATGTTCCGGATTTGAAGAAAAATCTTATATCCCTGGGTGCTCTTGATTCTCATGGTTGCAAATTCCTCGGTGAAGGTGGAGTTTTGAAAGTCTCAAGGGGTGCATTAGTACTGATGAAGGGTCAAAAGCGTGGTAACCTTTATACACTCCAGGGCAGTACAGTTTTAGGTGCTGCAGCAATGGTTGCTTCATCCAAGGTTTCAGATTCAGACTTGACTCGTTTGTGGCATATGCGCCTTGGGCATATGAGCGAGAGGGGGATGACAGTTTTGAGCAAACAGGGTTTGCTATGTGGCCAGAAAATTGAAAAACTGGATTTCTGTGAGCATTGTGTCTACGGCAAGCAGTGCAGGGTAAAATTCAGTACAGCTGTTCATCGCACCAAAGGCACGGTGGATTATTTTCACTCGGATCTTTGGGGTCCCGCAGAGGTAACTTCTAAAGGTGGTTTTCGATATTTTATGAGTATTATCGATGATTTCTCTCGTAAAGTTTGGGTGTATATGTTAAAACATAAGAGTGACGCCTTTAATACATTCAAACAGTTTAAAACTTTGATTGAGAATCAGACTGGTAAGAAAATAAAACGTTTGAGAACTGATAATGGTATGGAGTTTTGTCTTGGCGAGTTTGATAGATTTTGCAGTGATGAGGGCATTGTGAGGCATCACACAGTGAGAAAAACCCCTCAGCAAAATGGTGTGGCTGAACGAATGAACAGGACTCTTTTGGAGAAGGCACGTTGTATGTTGTCCAATTCCGGATTGGGCAAAGAATTTTGGGCTGAAGCCGTTTCCACAACATGCTATTTGGTGAACAGGTCTCCGTCGACTGCTATTGAGTGTAAGACTCCGTTTGAGGTATGGTCAGGTCATCCGGCTGATTATTCTGTGTTGCGTGTTTTTGGGTGTCCAGCTTACGCTCATGTGAATGAAGGTAAACTGGAGCCACGGGCCAAGAAGTGTATTTTCTTGGGTTATGCAGCAGGTGTCAAAGGGTACAGGTTATGGTGCTCTGATGATTTGAAGTTTTTGATCAGTAGGGATGTGACTTTTGATGAAAATTATCTGATTAAGGGGTCTAAGCAGGTTGATGATACAGTTCAAGAACATAGTGTTCCAAAGCAGGTGGAGTTTTTGGGTGAATCTTCCGACTCAGGGAAGAAGCACATTGAGAAGCCAATTGAAGAGGAGTTCAAGAGTTCAGACACAGAGGTTGATGCATTAGTTGAGCAACCACGCACTATTGCTAAAGATAGGCCAAGGAGGGAGATTCGGCCTCCTGAAAGGTATTCGGCTTATTCTGAGATGGTGGCCTATGCTTTATCAGTTGCTGAAACAGTTGAGTATGAGGAGCCTTCAAGCTATACGGAAGCTATTTTGAGCGCTGAGTCTGCACAGTGGTTTGTTGCTATGAATGAGGAGATTGAGTCTCTTCAGAAGAATCAGACATGGGAGTTAGTAGAACCGCTGAAAGGGAAGAGGATTGTTGGATGCAAGTGGATCTTCAAGCGCAAACCAGGTATTCCAGGGGTAGAAGACGCTCGGTTTAAAGCTCGGCTAGTGGCGAAAGGATACAGCCAGAAGGAGGGTGTTGACTACAATGAGGTATTTTCACCAGTTGTAAAACATAGTTCCATTCGCACTTTACTTGCTATTGTTGCATGTTATGATCTTGAGTTAGAGCAACTTGATGTCAAAACTGCGTTTTTGCATGGCGAGCTTGAGGAACAGATTTATATGCGTCAGCCTGAGGGATTTGTTGTTTCTGGTAAGGAGGATCACGTTTGTTTACTTCGTAAGTCTTTGTATGGCCTCAAACAATCCCCTAGGCAGTGGTATAAGCGGTTTGATACTTTTATGATAAGCCAGTCATATTCTAGGAGTGAGTATGACAGTTGTGTGTATTTTCGAAAACTTCCAGATGGTTCATTTGTTTATCTACTGTTGTATGTTGATGATATGCTTATTGCTGCCAAGAGTGTATCAGAAATCAACAGGTTGAAACAACAGTTAGGTGGTGAATTTGAGATGAAAGATTTGGGTGCAGCAAAACGTATTTTGGGTATGGAGATTTGCAGAGATCGAGTAGCTGGCAAACTATTTTTGAATCAGAAGTCTTATGTTCTTAAAGTGCTTGAGCGCTTTGCCATGCAGAACTCGAAGCCAGTCAGTACCCCTTTGGCAGCACACTTTCGACTTTCAGCTGAGTTGTCACCACAGTCGGAGGATGAGGAGAAGTATATGTCTCAGGTTCCATATTCGTGCGCAGTTGGGAGCCTTATGTACGCCATGGTATGTACTCGTCCTGATATTTCACATGCAGTTAGTGTCGTTAGTCGTTATATGGGACGTCCAGGAAAGGCACATTGGGAGGCTGTGAAATGGATACTACGGTATTTGTGCGGAACTGCAGGTGTTGGTCTATTGTTTGGGATTGCCAATTCTGGTGATCATGCTGTTGGTTATGTTGACTCGGATTTTGCTGGTGACCACGATAAGAGGAGGTCTCTGACAGGTTATGTTTTTACTCTGTCCGGAAATGCCATTAGTTGGAAAGCTACTTTACAGGCTACAGTTGCGCTGTCTACAACAGAAGCGGAGTATATGGCCATTGCTGAAGCTGTGAAGGAGGCATTGTGGATGAGAGGTTTGCTTTGTGAGCTTGGTCTTACACAGGGTGTGAGTTCAGTATTTTGTGATTCGCAGAGTGCTATACATTTGACTAAAAATCTGATGTATCATGAGAGGACCAAGCATATCGATGTCAGGTATCACTTCGTTCGGGATATCATCTCACAGAAGCAAGTTGAGGTGAAGAAAGTGGGTACGGCAGATAACCCAGCAGATATGTTGACTAAACCGGTTCCGGTTGCCAAGTTCAAGCATTGCTTGGGCTTGCTTGGTATTTGCAGTTGATCGCCCCTCGGGGGCATTTGGCGAGTGAGAGGTTAGAAGGGGATAGCTATATTTGGTGATTTGGTTCAGTGGAATTCAAGTCAAGGTGGAGAATTGTTAGGAATGCCTTGTATTCTTTAGTCCCACATTGGTTAATTATGTTGTTCCCGTTTTTGTAGCCTATTATAAATAAGGCTTTTGGGGTACTTCTAGAAATTATCTTTTGGGCTTTCATATTGTGGCCTTTCTAGAGTTACGGATTATAGCCGGCTCTTTGTATCTCTTCTTCACGTTAGTTAGTGAATCCTCTCTCTCCTCGCCCGTGGACGTACCCATCTTGGGGAACCACGTACATCTTGTGTCTTTGTGATTTCTTGTTTAGTTTTCAATTTCTCGTTCTTAGCTTGCATTCATAGCGTTCGTTACAACATTTATTAGGAGCCATTCCATTGATTACAGCATGACAATTTTGATAGGCTGCTATACAAAACCTAACCAAACAGAGCCTTGAGTCTCAATCAATTGGGATCGGCCACATGAATTCCATTGATCTTTGTCAAGGGCATCGTGTTCCATGATTTTCAAAAAAATCCCTTGATTCTTTCAAACTACTGCCACAAACTATTGCCTCTAATTTCAATTTCGGTCTACCCTTCCCCTTAGTGCTATCCTCAGCCGTAATCATATCACTTTTCCTAGCTACCTTATCGGTCGATCTACAATACCTCGTCCAAACTGCCTTAATCTATTTTCTGTCATCTTACCTTTATTCGTTCAAGTCTAGTAGGGGTGTCAAATGCTTTACATGGAATGCCGGTTATCGAGGGGCAAAATTTTCAACTTGTCCTTTATGTGCAGATTTAGTTGTGCTTTCATGACAGGTCACAATTCTGTTATTTGCAGCCAGGAGCTGGAACGTCCAAGAAAAGTCGTCCTACCTTTGGTAAGGAGCCCTGAATTTCTCGGAAGATACTAGTTTTATGAGTTTATTCTTTTCTAAAGGCATTCATGCTCCATATATAAATTCATTTGAGGTGACTATGTGAATAAGATAAAGTACTTCAAAATGTTTGGACATTCTGGTGTTATGTTAGATGTGTAAATAACTATTTGATGCAACAGGATTCTTGGAATGCGCGCTTTCTGCATACACATTCCTTAACGTCTAAATTTTAAGGTCTAGTGAATCCTTTATGTTTGGGGAAAGGAAGGAATTGCTGTGTTTTAGGTGGTTCCCTTTGCATATAACTGACACAATCATATTCTTTCGCTTATCCTTAGGCTAATCACAAATACACACATTCTGCATTTGGTGTTGTGATTTGTTATCCCTTTTTGTTGGGAGTAAGGAGCTACAACAATATCCGAAATACAACATTTGGCACAGCTGATGCAAATGCTTTGAAACTGAGCTCTGAACTTCTTAGCGTCTTTGTCACAGGTGTCCACCTGCCTAAAATGCAGTTTCCTTGCTTCTTAAAAATCATGTTCCTTTTCCTTTGCATGCTTATGTCTCAATTTTCGTTGATTTAGAGGCTGTTGAACGTGCTGCTACGATTGCGGAAGCGGAGGGTGCTAGCACAATAGAAGCAACTCATCTGGAAAGGGTTCTTCCACAGTTACTTTTAGATATTTTTAAGGTACTCCTAGTAGTACAAGTGTGCCTGAACTTGGTAAATATGTGTCTACACTTGTTTAGAGCCAAATGAATAGGATGCTTTCTTTAACCTTGGGCTTTACTTCCGGTGACTGGCGTACTGTGGTATGAGATAAATGATTGTTTGAATTGTGAAGTGTTTTCAGACCATTAGTTTGGTCCGGGCAGAACAGAACCTGTCAGTACGTAATGAGCTGGGCCAGTAAGGAATCCAACTCCGGTAGTATCTGCCCGAACCTTTATGTTGTAAGTAATCGAACTGCTTCTTCCTTTCCTATCTTCTTTGCCCTAGGGAAGGGGTCCTGTTAGAGTCATTGACGTTGGATAATTCCAAAAATTTTGATGTCTTCCATCAGTATGAAATGTATAATTGCAATAGATCTACTGCTTGTTTTTCTCTGTGCTTGTATTTATGTTAATGGAAATCTTTTTTGTCCTTATTGGATCTAAATTCCTTTCGGTTTTATCTCATGTTTTTCACTTTTGTACTTATTTGTTTACCAGCAGGATCACTGGTTACTAAATTACCTTTTGACTTAGTAGAAGCTGTTATAAGCTATTAGACTTCCAATGGCTCTATACCTACATTTGACTTCTGCTTACAGAGTGGCGATGTCTAATCCTATGTTACCAGGGAACAGTGCTACCCTAGCGAAATACATTTTGGTACGAACGTTCTGAAACATGGTATACTTCCGCTCCAAAACGGCAAATTAATAGAACAATCCCCACAATTTTTCCAAAAAATAACTTATTACTGGAAAAATCTAGAGAGAATGGAGCTTTGGTGAGAAAATGTAAACATTCGGTTATTAAAGTTCCTAGAAATGTATTTTACATGAATAATTTGGAAAGTGATACTTATTTTACTCGATGTTTATCCCTAGGAAGGATAAGTTTTGATTTTGTTATCTCTAGAAGCCTAGTGTTCCACAATTTAGACACGTGGTGTACCACGTTTTCGTTCCCGTTCCTTGCATCGGTACGATATGCGTTCCAGGTAACATAGGCCTTATCATCTGCTTGTGATACTTGCGTGCTTCATTGCTTGGTTGTTCTGAGATAAGCCGAGGGAAAGCAAGTAGCCCATAGCCACAGCCAAAGCCTAGATGATTCATCATCCAGCAAGACGTTTTTGATCTGGGCCACACGCCGTTTGATGTTCCTTTTGGCCCAGTGCATCTGGCCCACCCCACAAACCAAACAACTTGAGCCCAACTATCCCGACAAGCTATAACCCAGGTCAGCCCACTTCACATGAACCAAAGCCCTGATAAGAATGGTACATTGGGCCTTTCCTTTGGGCCTCATAACCTAAGACCGTTTTTCTGATGTGTTTTGATAATTAATACCTGCCAAGAACAAATTAAGAACATTTGTTAATGCTGAAAATGTCCTTAGCGGGTATTAATTATCAAAACACGTCCTTAACCGTCATTTTCCCTTTCCAATTTGACCCACTGGATCTGTTTCCTTTAAACCACTCCGCTTATTCCTTTTTCTTTTCATATGTGCCTCAATAGATTACTCTCTCAAAAGTCATTCTTCTCATGTCCGCCTCTAGAAGGGGATATATCATCCGATGGGGAAACTTGAGACGCCACTTTTTCTTGTTGCTCAACTCCCAAATCTGCAAACTTGTCCGTGACCTTGTTGCCCTCCCTTGGCGGGCAACAAAATCAGAATCCCTAATCCAAATGAATTCCTACACAATTTCATTGATCTGAAAAATGGCGTAAGTTAGGCACCGTTTGTTTGGACGTAAAATATTTTACCCATTTTTCGTTGTTTGGCTAAGAAAAGGAGGAAAATATTTTCAAAGGTAAAACATTTTGCACCAAGAGTGAAATTGTTTTCCTTGGCCTTAAGTCATTTCAAGGAAAACAATTTCACTCTGTTGGTGTTTCTACCAAATTTAAAGTTGCGGACTATAACTCTCTTTTTTTTTTATCTTTATTAAAAATAAATCGCGTTTGTTAGTTTTGCGCCAGATTTTTATGAATTATTCGTTTGTCTCAACCAGAGAAACTTCAAATCGTTTTAATATACAACCTTCTGGTTTGATACTCCTATATGGAGCCGAGTCCCCGCCGTGCTTGAAAAGCACTGCAAACAGCAGCCCTTCAACCCGTCGTCATTTGAGCCAAATTCCACACGCCTTTGCTCCTCTCTCTCTTTCCTTCTATCTCTCTTCTTTTTAAACGGCCTTTCCCTCTATCACTCTCTGTCTTATTGTAAAAATAGTTGCGTGGAGCTCACATCGGGCTCCCACACAAATAATATTTCAAGCCATTCAATAAAATGCGGCCGGTCATCCAAGAGATTACTCTGTGTCCATATCTGGCCATTCTAGACTTGGCCACTCAAACCCCCCTTCACAAGTGTGATCAACGGGTCCGACTCCAGCGTCTTGGTTCTACGCGGCTTTTGTTTTGTTTTTTGTTTTTTGTTTGTTTGTTGTTTCTGTATTTCTAGACCGGTAGCATCCGTTTTTCATATTGTGTTTTTTCTTATCTATATTACGGAGGTCGGAGTATATGGGATGATCTGGATCGTCAAAAAAAAAATCGAAATAATTGTTTGAGCGGTCATGTAAAAAATCAACTCAATAAGATAATTGATCTAATTTTCCTATTTTTCATTCAAAATTTAGGATTCTGAATAATTAATGAATTTTGGAAAAAAGCTAGACAACTGTGTGACCAGTATGGTCTTGATCTGAAAATTTATCACGATTGGACATCGATAGATATCAAAACAATTCATGTTTATAAAGTAATATTTCCGTTTTGACCCTAGATGTCCGATCGATATTTTTTTATTATTTGAATCCTCTTCTCAACAAGCCTTATGATATCTGTGGTTTAGATCAATATAATACCGGTCACATAGCTGTCTAACTTTTATCCCAAAATTTATTTAGTATTCAGAATCTTAAATTTTGAAGGAAAAATAGGTAGATTAGATCAATTAGTTACTATTATCTTATTGAGCTGATTTTTCACACGACCACTCAAATAATTTTTTTGAAATTATTGAATAGCTTGAATTATTTGTATGGGACCCGATGTGAGCCCCACACAACTATATATACAGCAAGAGAATAAGATAGCCGGAAAGAGAGAGGAGCAAAGGCCTGTGGAATTTGGCTCAAACGACGACGGGTTGAAGGGCTGCTGTTTGAAGTGTTTTTCAAGCACTGCAGGGACTCGGTTTTTGGATAAGTGTAGACGATTTTCGCCTACCCATATTTAAAATTAAATTGGTTTTATGTTAAATCCAACTTGTGTCTACAAAATCTAACGTCGACCCATTTAACATATCTTTTTTGAAGGACTAAAGAATTGCCCTCCTAAGAGTGTTTTACAAAATAATTCACATTACCATATTAGGAGTATGTTATTAGGGTATATTTTTTTATTTTTATCAATACTATTTACTATTCAGCCTTTGAAATGGGTATATAAATGCAAAAAAATAGTCTGCAACTATATAATCATATAAATGTATAGGTTGATAAAATAAAATAAAAATACTAGTTGTGATATTCTTTTTTATAACTTAGCAATTTGTATGGACAGTAATTGACATTGACTTTCATTTTAATAAAATACTAATATTTATTAACCAAATATTAAAATGACAAAAATATTAATTATTATCAGATAAAATGGAAGGTAGAGGGTCCTTTTCTATCTTTATCACAATATAGAGACCAAATGAATTTATTTACTACCATATCAACTACCAACCAACTTCCAGAGTTGCTCAACAATAACAAAATCAGTCAAAACGGCTAATTATATTCAGCAGAAAATCAAAACCCAAACAATCCGCAAAGACAAATATATATATATATATATATATATATATATATATATATATATATATATATATCTCTCTCTCTTTTACGGTGAAAGGTGTTCGGATCAACTTATACCGTTATACGCATCTCGACTATTCTCTTTTGATCCGATCAAAAAACAAACAACTTTCTACGCATCTCGACTATTCTCTTCCGGTCCGATAAAAAACAAACAACGTTGGTCTAATCACTGTTTGTTTGTCTTTTTTTTGTTTTTTTTAACTTCGAGAACCGAAACCTCATTAGTGGGGTCTAGATGGCAATAAATCAAGAACTAAAAGTCTAAAACCTTGGGCGGCTCCCTCTCTGAATATACTTTTGGGGCAAATTCTGGTCCTTATTGGCTGTTCAAAACAGGAGAGCTTCTTCTAGACTCCGAAGACCTCTCTCTCTCTTTCCCCATTTCCTACTCAAATACTTGATCAACACACAAAGATATAAACTCATATAATAGATAGTAAACATAATAACGCATGCGTATACGCATATATGTATCTATATCCGCTCCTCTTTGAATTTTGTTCTTGATCACCAACTTGTCTGATTGTGGAGATGATGGACTATTACCAGCTTGCCGCAACGTCTTCCTACCAAGATTCTCTCAAGGTTATCGAGGCCGATATTCAGCATGCCAATATGCTGTGAGTTTATATCTAACTGACAATTTTTGGACTTTCCCAGAAAAAAAAAACTGAGAATTTGTGAAAATTGAAGGCTGTGTCATGTGGGTTTCTTGAGAATTTTGGTCTTGGAAGTTTCCCCTTTTATGAACTTTATTAATCGTCCGCTGTACTTAGTTTCGGAGTTCCCAAGTTCAACTTCGATAATTTTCTTGTGGGTTTCTTTGAAATTTAGTCAGTTGGTATCTACCTGAGAATTTGTGGAAATTCAAGGCTATATGGTATCATGTGGGTTTCTTAAAAACTTAGGTCTAATCATGCGCTGCAATTGGTTTAGAGGGTTTCCTCTTTTCAACTTTACTGATTTTCAGGGACTAGAGGAGATGGGTTTGGTGGGAATTTGTTTATAATCGTCCACTGTAATTTAGTTTTGGAGTTCCCAAATTTAACTGAGGTAATTTTCAGTGACTGGATCATGTGGGTTTCTTTGAAATTTAATTCAGTTAGAGATTATTTCAATGAATTATTCATTTCAAAGTATCATGGTGTGTAACGGAGAATTAGTGAAAATTCAAGGCTATGTGATGTGGGTTTCTTGAGAATTCAATCAGTTTAGGCGTTCTCCTTTTTCAACTTTACTGATTTGGGGACTATACGAACTGGGTTTGTTGGGAATTTGGGTATAATCGTCCATTGTTATTAGTTTCGAGTTCTGCACTTTAACTACAGTTATTTTCAGTGACTGAATCATTTGGGTTTCTTGGGGTTGTAGTTCTAATTCCCTACTTCAATTAGTTTTGGAGTTTTGCTGTTTTTCACTGACTATATGAGGTGGGTTTCTTGAGAATTTAGTTACGATCATCTACTGTGATTAGTTTCAGACCTTTTTCAACTTTACGATCTTGCGTGAAAGTACGTTTGCATCGTATTCACTTGTGCTTTCAACTTTGTGATTGTTGGCAATGCTACTTTCCCAGTAGAGCTTAATTCACAGGTGTTCAATGAAGACTGGTTTCTTGTTCTGTTTCCCAATTTATCCGTAATCGAAACCCAAAGAATTAAATAATGAGAAGAGAATTGGGTCAAATTTCAACTGAATGAATGATGGGTTTGATGTGAATTTGCAGTTGGATTAGCTGATGTTTGAAGGTACTTTCTAACAAAACCACTCGGATTTCCACACGCATACTATCCAATTAAGAAAATGATGTTTTTTCCCCGGATCTTACTTTTTATTCTTCATTTTCTGATTTTCCCCCCTCAAAGTTGTAATTTGGGGTTTGATGAATGTTTTCAAGTGTTTTATTGTGTGGTTGATTTATGCTGGTGTAGAATTATCTGACAGTTTATTGATCATGAATGATGTTCTTCAGGGCGGCTTCTATTTCTAGGGCGAAGGGAAGTGCTTGTTTTCAAATGAAATTGGTCTACAATCACTTTGCGCCTATTTTATGGTTTTTGCTCCAATGGATGGATTGCTCATGTGCATATTTGCTCCCTGGCTATCTAAATCTCTTTCACGTAGTGGTATATAAGGTTGGTTACATGTTGACCTAGTCTTGCATTTCCTTGAGGCCTACTTTTTTGGTTCCTATTTTCATTCTTGCCTTTCTTTCTCTTATGCGTTCTAAGTCACGTAACAAAACATGGGAAGTGAATAAGTGATAACTGATAAGTGATTGATCTTGTTTCTTCTTCAGGTGTCCCCAGATGGCAAGGCATTTAACTGTTCACATGGAAGGAGAGCAACCATTAGAGAATTCTATGGTAAGCAAATGTTTCTTTTTCTCCAATGTATTTGAAGGGACCCATGTAGAATTTTTTAACTCAGAAGACTGATTTGCATCATTTAATGCTTTTAGCTCAGTGGATGACTGAATGAAATGGGTTATAGGTCTAGCTTTTACTAGAATTTTACTTTCAGCCTTCGTATTCAAATGGGTTATAGCACTCTACTATTGCAGCCGTGATATTACCATCTCTCCAGCAGCTCCATGAAAACACTTCAGAGGTGGATCTTTGTGAAGATGAAGATCATGTCTTTGAAATGATTGTTCAGAAGAGATTAGAGGAGAGGAGTAAGAAGCATTCAGATGTTGATTTTGAGAGAGAAGATGAATGTGGAATCTGCCTAGAGCCCTGCACTAAAATGGTTTTACCAAACTGCTGCCATGCAATGTGCAACAATTGTTACCGTGACTGGTATGTACAATGTTTAGTTCTCCCTTGTTTCTGGCTTTCTAAATCACAGTTGACATGATATGGGTTGTCTCAAATGCTTGTGTTCTTGTAATGCATTGACCGGTCATTACAATTTGTACCATTGGGTAACAGGAACATGAGGTCTGCGTCCTGCCCGTTTTGCCGGGGTAGCCTAAAGAGAGTGAGTTCGGGGGACTTGTGGGTCCTCACGTGCAATGGCGACGTAGTTGATGCTGAAACCGCGTCAAAGGAAGAAATCTTGCGATTCCATCTCTTTGTTAACAGCTTACCTAAAGAAATTCCCGACGCTCTCTTCTTAATGTATTATGAGTACTTGATCTGATCTGCAAATCAATCGGAGAATTGTACAGCAAAAGATGAAATGCAGACCATCAGATGTAGATAGAGTCTGGTGAAGTTCTTATTCTTTAAGTATTAGAAAGAAAATTTCAAGCAGTCTGCTGCATGCCCTTTTATCATCGTGCAGAATGATGTTCCATTGTGCAGTGTATATTCGATCCAATAACCAAGATGAAGAAGGTTCTTTGCATTTTATGGTTTACACTTACAGTGTGGGTTTTCCTTTTTCATGGCAACGTTTTTTTTTTTTTTTATTCTGTAAAAGATAACATAATAAGTTCAGATCAATAGTGAGGACGAAAAATGGGTTGTGGGTGTAAAAAAAAAAGGGAGAGTGAAAACCAAAAAAAGCACTAGCTTTTTCTTTTCATTTTCTATCCTTTCTGCAGATCCATGATCAAACCCATCATAGAAGCAGGCAACAAAAGAGGCTATGCGCAGCTCAAACCAAGCTTTAATAAGTGTATATCATGTGTTAGCACAGCCCAAGTATCCAGCAAAAACTGTAGAACAACAGCCGAAACTAAGGTTTGGCAACTTAAGATTCAAACTCTTAAAACCTAGATGCAAACTAGATAAAACCTAGATGCAAACTAGATCTATTACTCCGTACAACATGAATTATAACAATCACAATCGATTTTCTCCGTGAAATATTCTTGAAAGTCATTTGAACAAATCATTGTGACCAATTCTCTCCATGAAATATTCTTGAAAGTCATTACTGCATACTATTGCGGCCTGATTGAGACCGTGACTCTTAAGAAGATTAACGGTTGAGAAGATGAAAGAAGGCTCAGCCATCCCACCATTTCCGTAATCTCTGCAAGCTAGCCGCTTTGATACACGTGGGATGAGCGTAATCCCCAACTCATCCATTAGCATAAGATGCGGTTCTGTAAACGGATTGTTCCACACGAAGGTGTTCAAGGCCGGGGCAACAAAGAGTAGTTTAGTGTAGAGTTCCAAGCTCTGACAATGCAAGTTAGCAAGTTGTCGCATAACCCTCCAGCAATCTACAAGAGGACAAGTTGAAGGATAAGTAATGATAACATGTAACTCACATTAGACAAAACACGAACAACTCGGAAGCAGAAATCTCATGATGTCTGGGCAAAGTCGATCTTAAAAATATGAATGCCTGAAAAATCTAATTCCGTGCATTTTTTGTACTCTTTCGGCAAATGCCTTGATCAAACTACGTTGTTTCGAAATGTGGCTTAGTTAACTTCTAGCAATAGAGGTGGGTTACGAATTCATCATGGAGACTTCAATAGATAAATTCTAACCAGCTGAACTGGAACTTGTCATTGCAAATAGAAATATGAGACAAATCAGTAGTTTCTCCAGTGACATACCATTCAGCAACATGACTAAAGTGTGCAATTCACCCCAAGTCCTATTTCCACACTAAAGCAAGTCTCAAAATTTGCTTAACACTTTCGAGATTGCGAATTTCCATTACCTTGCCAAATGTATTTGCTGATAATGGGGCAATAACCATGATGTGCAGCCCACCTGCAGAGGCGGCGGAGCGCAATGTGTAGCACGCTCACACCTATCTTTGGCCAAGTCGACCATTCATCCTCGTCAGTGTAAAGAATTACATCCTCGGGAACTGTTGCTCTGTCAATGAAATGCAAAGAAGCCCTCGTGTCAACTGCCCATACTTTAACCCAATCCAAAAAAAGATGGAAAAAGATGCTCAAACTTTGCAGCTACGCTTCCACAAGCAGCAACGAGAATGTGTGGTATCCTGGTATTCTGTTAATTTTCCTGTTTAACCAAAAAAGAAACTAGTCTATGAAGTAAGAAGTATAGAGGAGACTCTCTAGTGCATTTACACAAGTACAATGAGTAGTTTTCTCCTTATCTTCTGACGAAATTAATTTCTATTCTTCACTTTTTATCATCGGCACTCCTTTTTTCTCCTTATTCCTGTGAAACTATTACAGTAACCTTTGATATGTGAAATTAAACTCATGAAAAGATAACGTGATAAATTCATGTCAATAGTGACGTAAAAGGGAGTTTTAGATATTTTAAAAAAAAAAAAAAAAGTGTGAAAACCACTACCCTTTTCTTAACCAAAAAAGCACTCTACTAATCATAAAGGCAACAAAGGAGGATACACGGCTCAACCCAAGCTTTAAAAGTATTTCGTTAATCTAAAAAAAAAATGAGGGAGTTAGCACAACCAAATATCCACCAGCAAAAACGGTAGAACAAATGGCCAAACCGAAGTTTGACAAAATAATACTCAAAACACTTATAACCAAGATGTAAACTGGATCTATTACAACACGAACTAAAACAATCACACCTCTAGCATTTGTACAAATCATTTTGACTAATTCTCTTCATGAAAGAAGCACTACTGCATGCTACTGCCGCCTGATTGAGACCGTGACTCTAAGAAGAGTCTCACGGTTGAGAAGATGAGAGAAGGCTCAGCCATCGCACCATTTCCATAATCACCGCAAGCTAGCCTCTTCGGCACAGGTGGGATGAGTGTAATCCCCAACTCGTCAATTAGCATAAGATGTCGTTCTGTGAATGGATTGTTCCACATGAAGGTGTTCATGGCTGGGGCAACAAAGAGTGGTTTCGTGTAGTCCCATGCTCGCACAATGCAAGTTAGCAAGTTGTCGCATAATCCTCCAGCAATCTGCAAGAGGACAAGTAGAATGAAAAGTAATGATAACATAATCACATCAGAAAAAGAACAAACTCCTCCACCAAAGAAATCTCATGAAGCCCAGGCAATGTCAATCTCAACAATACGAATGCCTGAAAAATCTTAATCCATGCATTTTTTTTTTAGTACTCGCTGGTCAAATGCCTTGGCCAAAATATATTGTAGGTAAATTATAACAACAGAATCTGCTGGAGACCTCAACAGACTTCTTGGGGGGCTATGAATCTGCAGGAGACCTCAACAGATTTGTGATCGACTCATTGCACATAAAACCGCAACAAAAATCAGGATAACATATGAAAAGAAAAAGGCACATGAAGAATATAAGGAAATGAGTCATTCTGTCCCTTAGCAAACGTTTTATAGCGCACAAAGCATATTTGCATCTAGAGTTCAAGAAAACACTACGTAGACCATTTATACTAACAAAATTTTGTTCTGTTTCCGAACAAATGTCAAACATCTAAGGAAGCCTCTTCCCTCCTCCACTTTTTCCCAGAACCATGAGGATGTAGACATGAAGTTTCTACAGTGACACATAGCATTCAACAATATGACTAACAAGTCAGAAATTTGATTAACACTTTCGGGCTTGCAGATTTTAATTACCTACCTTGCCAAGTGTATTTGCTGATAATGGGGCAATAACCATGATATCAGCCCACCTGCGGAGCTCAATGTGTAGCACACTATCACCTATCTTTGACCAAGTGGACCATTCATCCTCGTCGGTATAAAGAATTACATCCTTAGGAAGTGCTGCTCTGTCAATGAAATGCAAAGAAGCCCTTGTGGCAACTGCCCTTACTTCTGCCCATTCCGAAAAAGAATGGCAAAGATTCCCAAACTTTATAGCAGCTACACTTCCACTAGCAGCAAGTAGAATGTGTGGTTTCCTGGAAGCAGTGTTAACTTGTATTGGCTCCCTGTCCGCCCTTGCAACTTCAGAGTATGCCATAATCTGTTAATTAACACCGATAACATGGTTTTCGTTAGCGAAATACATATATTAGCACTCTCGGGATGCCAAGCCTAAATATGAATTTTCCTAATGACTCAACTGTCTTGATTGAAAGTTCAAGCCACTATCAGTAATCTCGCACACAGAAACAATGGAAATAAATTAAAAGCAAGAACAAAAACATGAAACAATTTCAGCCATAAATCAACTACAAGTCACTGGAAAACTAACTACAGCCAAGTTCTTGTCACACATAGGAAGGGGAAAAAGCTAAACCCCTAGCTCATTTCCGTTCAGTATTGAACACAAATGTGCAGTCTTTGCTTGCAATTATGTATCTGCGATTATTCATTCAAGCATCTGTAGTGACAGCCATTTGATAATGAAATTCGTGAAAATGTAGAAATCATGCTCATCATTTAATTCTACAAACTCCAGTAGCTGATCCCCAGTTGCACTGATTGCTTCATGAAGAGAAAATTCTTCATATCACTGACATATATAAAGGGAGAAGGGCTTTTGGTGTGACCTCTTTTTGAAGCCGTGTCACAAAAGTGTTTTCCATAATTGCCCAAAGAAGTGAGTTTTTACCACTTCTTTTCATCGAACATGAAGTAACTACTAGGACAAAAAGGTAAATTGCTATGCCCAACTCAACTGCCACGAAGATAAAAAAAAAATCAACTGCCTCACATACCACAATTCCCTCAGAGTCCCATTAGACAGAAAACTTTTCATTCCACTTGCTCTGCAGGACTTCATTTCCTCTCCATAGATTACAATAGTTTGATTCTTGTATCTTTGTCGGACACAAACACGACACAACTCTTTCCAAACACTTTGAGGATGTATTAGGAGGTTTAAAATGCAGTTTTTACAATAATGCTCAGAGTCAAAATTTCTGTGAATGTTTAGCTTATACTCACTTATAAATAATTTGTGAGTGGTGACGCAATATATATAGTTTTTCCATCTTAATCTGATAGACATAATGTTTTCGACTATTATACGAACTCCTAAGATACATCTACAAAATTAGTACATTTTTTATTCAAATGTTCCTAACATGTCTGTGTCTATGTTCGATAAATCATGTGACGCGACGTCTCTGTATCAGTGCTTCTTAGCAAATGAGTGAGTACTCATTCCCCCCGAATCTTGTTAACCTATTTGGTTATGCTGCATTCAAAAATCCTCTGCGACTACATTATCGTATCTCTCACCCCGACTAGCACCAACCCAACAAAAACATACAGCGCCATTGTTTTGGGATCCGAAGAAAATCAAATAGAAAATACCTCTCTATGCCTATAAATTGCCATAAAAGTTCTCCGTCCTAGTAACGCCAAAACTGTATGGTAACTTCCTAAAACTGATATAAAGTAAAGAATCTCAACAGCAAATTCCGCAAAAGAATCGAACCATTTTTCTCATTTCAACTGATATTCATCAGATCTAAGTAAGATTTCACCCAAAACAAATAAAAAAATTCAAGATCGTGTTGATAATACGCTGAAACGAAGTCTGTTTAGGGTTTCACACAATTTTCACGATGTAAAGAAAAGTTCGAGGAGAACAAAACCGAAGGTTCATGCTCAGCCGAAAACAGAAAGCGAAAACCCTCACCCAAACGCTTTATAGCACAGCTAAGACGAGTTTATTTTCAAGTGAGACGACAGTAATCGACTAATTGAGTACCAAACGAAACGAAAAATCGTATGCCATCTTGAACAACGTAATTAGCACAACTTCTTGATGCAAATTGATCAAAATAGCTACTTGACTTAATTGAACAAGACAATGTATACAAACGTGCATTTTTGGAGCTAGATCATGCAATCGAGAGGGATACCTCGAATCAGAATCAGGTGAAGTTCGTTCCCCCCCAAACTTCTTACTTAGCCGCTTGAAAAATTGGAGGAGGGAGAGAGACAGTGAGAGAGAGAGAGAGAGAGAGAGAGTGAGAGAGCGCGATCCGGTTATGGAGTGAAATTGGAAGCGAAAAGTCCATTTAGACAAACCCAACCATGCCCAATAGAGCCCATTGATTTAGTTTTAGTGGGCTAAAGCCATGTGGGCAGACCGGTAATGAAGAAAATGCATACCCCTCCGCTCCAAAAAGATTGTTCGATCCGTAAAACGAGAATTTAAAATTAAAAGTAATGCATTTTTGTCAAAAAAAAAATATTTTGCATGTTACTATATTAATATGTGATTTCGGTTCATAAAAGAGTTTGATTTTATTTTTTATGAAAGTACAATATTTTAAGTTTTCATTTTACAAATCGAACAAATTTTTTTAGACGGAGGGAGAATTGTAAAGTAAATCTCCATCAATAAAAGATGTATTAAATTTTAAATTAATGTGACTATTTGATTGGAGAACGGAGTACAATTGATAGCTAGAAGAAGGTTGTCAAAATTGCCGTTCGAAAAACAAAATTGAAGGTTGTCAAAATTGGCCAATATTTTATATATTTTATATCAACCCATACATCAACCAATCTAATAGTTAGGTTATGAAATGGAATTTGAAAATCCTGTAGTGCAGCCCGTACTACAGGGGCTGTAGGGTAGTCGATCCAGCTGGTCATTGCCGAAATGGATGGCCGGATTGACCGCCCTATCGGACTCTGAAATGACCTTCTTTTGTTTTTTGTTTTTTTTTTGACAAATATGAAATGACCTATCACTAGCTAAATAATTGTATGCTAACTTTCATTTTCAATGAATCGCTCTATAAATCAAACAATTCTATTTATTTGTAAAATTGAATAGATTGGTGGCTGGTTAGGTTAGAACCACAGCCTACAACTTACCCCCCACCTTTCATGACCAGCCACCAAACTTCATTAGTTTCGGCAATTCTAATTTCTGAACAAAACATTGACCAAATAGACATAAAACAATCCAAAACATAATTAAGAAAAGATGAACCTTCCTAATTCCCATCATTCACTCAATATTTTCTCTTTAAATTAGTGGATAGAAAGAGACAATAAGCTATGGAAAGTATTGAATTTATTTGGTTAGATAAGTAGTCTATTCCATCCTATATTATTTGTCATCCTTTTATAGTCGTATCATTATCGAATTTCAAAAAAATAAAGTAAGTTTGAGCATCAATTGTCTTATATTTTTTGGGCCAACTAAAAGAACTAATTGATATCTTTAAATTGCTGAAAATAATTTTAAAAAAGTACTCTGAAATGTAGTTAATTATTTATTTTGTTAATGGTACGATCGTTGAAAATAATAGAACTAATTGATATCTTTAAATTGCTGAAAATAATTTTAAAAAAGTACTCTGAAATGTAGTTAATTATTTATTTTGTTAATGGTACGATCGTTGAAAATAATAAATGATTCGGGACAAACAAAATAATGGTCCAGTGTATTTGCATTCAAAATGCCTTTTTCGGTAATGCAAGGTCTCTCGGATCAGTTTGTATGCACTTCATACTCATCCTATAAACTCATCCTACGGCTGAGTCACAAGACAAAGACTTTTTTTGAATGTGAAAAAAAAAACTGTCTATTTTTTAGAGTACTTTTTTTTTTTTTTTCCACGGGTCTATTTTTAACTTTAGCATATCTATTTTTAGCTTTTGATCGAGTATCGTACTCGCCCTTTTTATATCTACTCTTTTTCTCGTCATCTTACATTTGATTTTTGTATACTTATATTTAATGGGTAAAATAAAAGAATTCACATCAAATATGTCTAAACGAATTACTTTTAATTTTTTACTCTGTAAACGTTTCTCGCAAAGATCAATTATAGAGTAAAAAATCCGATCCAAAACAAAAAATTAAAAAAAGGGAACTTGCCAATTAAAAATTGTTGAGTGCGCAGAATACGCAAGAGGCGTAGAATAGCAGAACGGAGAACAGCGTGAATTATTTTCGGGTGTCTCCCTCGTTGCGTACAAATCCAACGCCCTCCCATCTCTCTCTCTCTCTCTCTCTGATCTCGGGTGTTGGAAGGCTCCTGCGATCCTCTACAATCGATGGCATCGGTACAGTCCTTTTGTTCTCATACCCTTCGTTTGCGCCTTTGTGTCTGATTTAGCATCTTTGTGCTTTGTAGCCTTGTGTACATATACTCTTGCTCATAGATGTACTATGCACAAAGACATAGGGAGATATGAAATTGATTAGCATAAGGAGTTTGTATATGACTGAAAAGACCTGGCTAATTTATGGTTGCACTTTTCTGATTACCCACATATTTGCCTTTTCATTTCATTTACAATCTCAGCTTTGTTGGTAAAGCGAACCGAGCCTCATAAAGTCCTGATCAATTGGGGTCGTCTACGTCACTCTGTTGTCATTTGATTCATGGCGTAAAGATCTAATGGGTTTTTTTATGTGCGGGTAGTGAGCTTCCTAACGCACAACATTCCTCCTTCGGTTGTAATTCTATCCCTTTTGTTTGTTGGATTTTGGGGGATTGGGAATGGACGGGGTCTTTAGTTTTGTTATTTGTGGGACACTATAAGCTCCAAAATATGGAGATGGGAAGAAACCAAGAAGGTTTTGGAATTTGGTCAACTGAGTTTTGATCCAATTTTATTGTGTGTTTCTGGGTATTGGATGCATGTGTAAGTTCTTCATTCACAGTAGGAGTCTTATACATCATCCTTGTGTGATGTGTCATTCCTTATTTTTGTTTGAAGTTTGGTACTATATCGAGCACAATTCATATACCATTAGGCAGCGCGTAAAGTTGGAACTCTACTTATCGGAGAACCATTTTCGAATGGTCCCCTTGTGCACAGGAAAGGGCGGTGGCTTTTCTGGAACTTTTTCAGGGATTCATAAGCCTTACTACAAATTCAACAAATACTTATGGAATTTCAAGGGTAACTTACCCATAGAATTCAACAATTGTTTTCCCGGGAGTTTCACTGAGTTGTGTACACATTATAAAATCCCAATTGGATTATAGACCTGAGGATAGCTTACTAATATTGTGGTAGAGCTTGTAGTTTACCGGGAAGCTACTCCGGGTTTGAGTCTCATGACTCTCATTACTCATAAGCACAAGTCCCTACCAGGCTGCCACCCTCTCCCTCTTCCTCTTCCTCTTGGCTATCTACTCTATGTATGATGTAAGAACATGTACTCAAGAAGAACGCATAACCTTAGTAACACACCAAACCAAGTCAAAGCAAGCCTTAAGTCTCAATCAACTTGGGTCAGCTTCACAAATCGGGGATTCATGCCATAAGGATCTAACGGGGTTTTTTATGCGTTGAATGTCATCTACCTAATGCACAACCCTTCTTCTTTATCCAAGCTTGGGACCGTCTGTGTGACAGATAAGGCTTGAAGTATGACTAAGGTGGAGTTACCTCAGAATCAAACTTTGACTATAATTGGTTACTTGCATATACAAACCCACATTTCCTTAATGCTTGGATCCATAGTTGATCAAAATACAACATCTTTTAGGAAGCATATCTGTCACAGACATCTGGAATTGCCTATTCATCTGGTTGAGTCATTGCAAATGAAAAAAAAAAATTTCCCCATTGACCTAGTTCAAATTTTGCTTCTCTTAAACTGCTCATGTTGTTCATTCACTGACTTTATGTGAAAGGTGAAACACTTATGTTGCCACATTATTGGGCTACAAATAATGACTATGTTGATCATTTTTCTAGGGCGACGAACTACTGCAGTTTTAGTTATATTGTTAGTTTTGCTTACTTGCTCCACCAGTTGCAGCAATAACTTCCTCAAGTTGTACCTCTTACTGCATGTGAGAAATGGAAAAGAGGGGTGAGAGTTCTAAGGAGCAATTGCCCTGTGCATGCCTCATAGCCTTGTAGCCCAAGTACATTCATATCTGTGACGTTGTAGCAGATGGGGAGAGGTTGGTAGAAAGGACAGGGTTACATTGTTTGAAAGCATTTGCACTTATTGCCTTTGGACTTTTGGTAGTGTGACTTGTGTTGTTGCATCTGTACGCATTGACATTGCAATACCAAGTACTACTACAGTGGCTGTAAGACTGTATTTAACCAAAGTTTCTGGTTCCCTCTTATGTTTCTTGTTCCTCTATCTGTAATCTTCCATTTCTTGGATGCGGCTTCTAATTGCTTTATTGTTCTCTTCCTAAAACTAAAGGTTTCGGTACTTAAGTAGGAATTCTTTAAGATGACCGGGCTTTCATTTTGAAAGTTTGACATTTTCATTTGCAGCAGGATAAAGGTCGCCCGTTGCCAAAATTTGGTGAGTGGGACGTGAATGACCCTGCCTCAGCTGAAGGATTTACAGTCATATTCAACAAGGCCAGAGATGACAAGAGGACTAGTGACACTGCTGGCACAATTGCATCACCACAAAGAAATGATAATGCCTGCAAACAAACTGAGACATATCAACGTCCTCCGAAGGTATGACGTATGTTGGGTGCGGTCCAGCAATACTCTACTGCCCATAGGTCTCTTCTGTTCTCTACTTCTCATTTGAAATCTTTCGGAGATTAATATCTGTTCTTTTTGATAAACGCAGAGAAGGTGGTTTTGTTGTGGGTGAACCCATGATGCCTTTAAAGGATTGGGTTTGTGCAATTTGCTCAAGGGGGTGGTGGTTAGTGTGGGGAATCCATTGTTGAGGCCCAGTATCTTTGCGCCGTGCATACTGATCGAGCAAAGAATGGCTTGAGAGCATGTGTATTATTTTCTCAGCCAGATTTTCGTATCTTTAAATTGGCTTATCTTCAACAGTTTGTTTTCCCTTGCGTTTCCCTTTTATGGTTGTACCTAGAATATAGGAGAGAGATGAGATTAGAGTTGTGTGTGTGGTTGCCAGTTCTGTTCTTGTTGGTTATGAACAGAAATATCTGTTAAATACCAAGTGAGTGAATTGCCAGTATCTTTTCCTCTTTTCCTTTGTTTCTAACCAAATATTGTAGGATCATATTTTATGCACCCATGTCGTTCTGCGATCGTTTTCTGTTTTTGTTGTTTATTTCGGTCCTCTCTTAGGTTGTGTGAAAGTAGATCTGTTGGCTGGAAACTAAAATGGAGTGTTTCACACTTATTTTTCATCACACTGCTTTTTTTGTTTCCATTGGTGGTGGTGGTGGTGTTTGTATATTGTCCTTTTGCAGAGAAGTGCTAATAACAATGTTGAATCTACAATCATATGGCGATGAAGGCTTGTTTTTTAGTGTTGAATAACTTGATATATATTACTAGGTACATTTCTAACAACTTAAATTTTCGCGACAATTGGTAATTTAGAATGGTCAAAGCTAACTTCTAGGTTCAAATTTTCCAGTTGAATTTGCTTTAGCAGGTTTGTATTTGTTTTGTTGCTCGTTCTGGTTTTGCTTCTTCCATTTGTATTCAATTGCGCCCTAAGTATGAATGTGTGCATGTCCATGTGCAAGCCCCTCAAATCCTCTGCACCGAGAAATTCATGTACCCATGTACCGGTGCATTTTAGATTGTTAAATTGTGAGGTTTTTTTTTTTTTATGTTTTAAAATTTTTATGCAATCCAATGGCAAGAAATGCACTGGTACAGAGGTAGATAGGAATTTCGGTATAGAGGAATTGAACTCCGGGTTGCCCAAGTGAGTGCCCAAGATATAACTGCAGCACAACAAGCTGAAGACGGTGGCTAAAGGATTCAACCAATGACAACGAGAATGGCTCAAGTTCGACACACAACTAAGAGAGTATTTACAAATCATCAATGCTTGCGCTTTTATATAACACATGATAAATATACCATGCCTCCTCTGGAAGAGGTTGTGGCAATTAAAGCTCAGGAATTAAAGAAAAAGAAAGAATTTCCTGTCTGAAAATAAAAATCAAAACCTAAAAGACTGAAGAGTGCCATTCCATTTTCACTCCCACCCATCATCTATTGTTGGTGAGTTGCCAAACCCAGAAGGCACCGCTCGCTCCCACCCATCATCTACTGTTGGTGAGTTGCCAAACCCAGAAGGCACCGCTGGCTCCCACCCATCATCTACTGTTGGTGAGTTGCCAAACCCAGAAGGCATCGCTGGGGCAACAAACCCAGGGGAAGAAGCAGCCAAGTGACCATAGTTCACCGGATGGTCAAATTTACAAGCAGGCCCAAACTTGCAAATGCCATAACGGTTGTAATGCGAGCAAATGTTTTGACCCTGAATCACAAAAATACAGAGGTGAAAGGGACAATAATAATGAAAACTTACAACTTACAATCAATACAAAGGTTCTTGGAATCTGATAGAACACGACTACAGGCAGAAAAACTTGTCATACTTTATTTGTATCCTGGTGCTGCAATCGGTGATGCAGTGTAACAATTATCTAAGAACCGATTCTCTCTAGTAAAAGACAGTTTGCCAAAACAGAAGGCACTTATTACATTGTGGGGAATCCTACTTATCAAAAAAAAAAACCTTGTGGGGAATCGTTTTGTTTCCGTCTACTGGTTATCTTGATGTCACCCAAGGCGGGCTAAAGTCATTTCATAGATATATTTCCAAATTTTTAACCCAAATGAGGAAAGTTTTTCCGGAAAAGAAGAAGAGGGAAACAGCAGTTTAGGCAAGTACAAGGGAAACAGATTTTCTTCAGACTAGGAGAGGTTATTTCGTGGTCTTGGGGCATTGCCCCACTCCATTCACAGTTTACCACATCTCAGTTTGTCCCCCAAAACACCAACATGTAAGTTACAGGCCCCGAGGCTGTGAATAACTGTCCCTATACTTGCTGATTCCTTATGACATGATAATTACCACAAGCGGAGAAAGAGGATTCCAATAGGATGGAGAAATGTCATTCCTTTGTCTAGGAAATATGTAGACAACAACATTATGGTATCTTGGTTTAGGGTTCCATGCATGAGATGTATTGGGAACAGATAATTCTGTTGCATACTTTGCCAATTAGGGGTGACCACAGGATCAATAGTTAAAAATCTCAGCCTACTAATCTCTAGGCTGTGGATTCAAATATGAGGACAACCAACTTGCACAGTGGCACATTTGATGCCAAAAGTTACGTCTGTGACTGTACCCATTCTACTCATCCCAGACACTCATTAATAGGGACTAACTGGGAATACTTAATCGTTTTTTCCCCAAATCTACATCTTAGAAAGAAACAATGTTTACAACAGTTGTGAACTTACAGGTCTTTGTGGCAGACCATTGTCACTCAGAGCTGGAGAATAAGGGGCAGCTGTCTTCGGCAACCTGTTCTTAGGATGGTGAAACTTGCATCCGGATTTATACTTACAGTTCCCAGTTTTCAAGAAATAACTGCATTCAGGTTGGCCCGGTCGTTCTGGGAATTCGTCAATGAGCATTGGCTGTTTATGAGGTGCATAGAAATTGATCTCAGCTGGAGTGTTGAGGGAAAAAGCAGGTGGTGTAGGCAGCCTCCTCTCTGATGGTGCTGGGTATACATGATCATTACCAAGCCACTACGAAAATGACGAAAATGTTTCAATATATATAGTCAATGGAGAAAAGCACAGTAAACCTGAAGTACTAAATCTACCTTATTTAAACCATTTAAAGGATGTTACGAACGATAGGTAACTTCTATGCAAGGAAAAGTCATTAATGACCAAATGCCACCTTGCTTAGAATTCCCATCCTAAGAATCACCTTTCTTTTTCTTTTTTACTTCTCACTTAAGTAAGGCTTGAGTTTGCCAAAAGAGTTCTGCAACTATGCTTTAAGGCATGAACACAAGCCAATCACATGACTGAAAATTTGGGACATAAGACCAAGGCAAGGAGCATGAGTAAATACCAAGAATTTTGATGTCAAAATGAACAAATAATCATGTCATGTTGAAGAAAGATTTGCAAAATAAGTGCTGATTTGAGAAAAAATACATGGATTTTGAGTCTTTTGACTCCGCACCTGGGATGGTTAGGGCCTTGGAGGCAACTCAGTGCTTTGTCCAAATTTGAGTGACTTTTTAAGGCCAAAAGGAAAAAATTCTTCCAGATTTGGACTTCATGAAACATGCCTTTTATAAATCATCATGAAAACTATGCCCATAAGCATTGCGATGAAGTGCATGTATATGGGGTCGTGTGACTCTCAATGAAGCTTTTTGCATGAGGTGTAGCAGGGATGAAAACACGTCACGAAGCTTAACAACAACAAAATAAATAAATAAAGGGAAAAAAAAAGGGGGAGGAAAAACATATGGAGCGCAGAAGAAGGGAGAAAAATAAGAACAGTATATCTCAGATCGCAATTGAACTCGGCAGCTATTTCCACATATCCTTATTGCTGCATCCACAGCTACCCAATTACACGATTGGGCAGATTAGAGTTGAGTCAGTTAACAATGCAAGGAAATATCCAAAACCCATACGAAGAATAACAACAGGGTTGATGATGCCGATTGCCACAATTAATGAAACTGAATTGGCTTCAAGTCATCTAACAGGAGCAATGAAGTACCTGATGACCATTCCTTTCTGGATACGGGGAAGGAATCCCTTGGGTTGGCGGAAACACCACTGGAGCAAAAGGACCGGTCTCACTCAATGCTCTTGGTGATGACCAGGGTGACATAGTTGATTGAGATGCGCCATGTAATGGAACAGCTCCACCAGGACCATGTCCAGAAAGGGTGTCACCTCCTCCCACTGCAGTAGGATCCGGGTGATTAAACCTGCAGTTTACTCCATACTTGCATGAGCCATTACGCATGTAAAAAGGGCACTCCCTTTCTCCCTGGAACAAATTTTGATATTGTCAGAATGTGTCAAAAAAATGCTCCACTATACAGAAAATCTAATGAACACAACCTTTAAGACTTTAAATCAAATTTTTGTAGCGTACTAAGGAGTTTGAAGGATAAGTTGGAAGCCATACCGGGCGGATTGGAAGATTCAGAAAGTTGAATTCAACTATTGGAACTGCTGGAGTTTTTCGTATGCTGTGTTTGTATCTACAAGCTTTTCCATACTTACACCCCCCTGGACTCAGGTGATACTGCAACCAACTCAAGAGTCGGGTTATAACACCTTGAGAACTGACATCAGAAAAAACAGCAACAACCCCAAACAGGTACTACAACAAGTTTATGTCATCTGATAACCATATACGAGAAACTTTACCCCTCCGAAAGATAAATGGATACCTTCAAGGAATAAGGATGGCAACAGTACAACGGTGGGTATTCTCTTTGAATATCGTAACTAGCATAACAAATTGCGCTAAACTCAACTAAAAAGTTAACTGGCCATAATGGAACCCAGACCTTTTCTTTGAGTCCCAGGAAAACTTCTGTAGTAATAAGACAATAATGATAAGGATTTTATGGTCGTATCTCCGTGGTCAAGTGATGGGAAATCTCTTTTTTTTTTTTGTTAAACGCAACGCTCATATATCCTCTAAGAAGATGTGTCTTCCTCTTCCCTTAATGTTTCTACTAATTGCAACACAATTTTCAGATAGGAATTGAATTTGGTGGCAACCACCAACTTTATTCGAACATCCACTACACAGAAATGAAATCTCCTGTTGGGAACGACAAAAAGAATGCAAAAACCATTTTCGCATTCTGATATGGCTTCAAGGACCATGTTGCGTCAATTGGAGTCTACAAGCAAACGTACAAGCAAGATGACAATGACAAACTAGCAATCTACTCTAGTTTGGGATCTCAAGATTAAGTCCAAACTAGAGTAATGCCACATAATCCTCCAAATCAAACAATAGTCAATCCAAGCAACGAACAGGAGAACTGATACTAACAAATCACACAAGGCATGCCAAAAAAAAAAGCTTCACAAGATGCAATTGATATAAGATATTTATCTTCATCAAGTGATGATTAATACGGACACTCATCAAGTGATGATAAATACGGACACAAGTATAATCATAACAATAATCACCTTGCATTCGACCTGCCCCGGTCTTTCTGGACTTTCTTCCCTCTCCTTGACCTTCTCCTTAGCAAACTTCAGTAATGTGAGCAACAGAGCAAAATAAAGCAAACTCATTACAACGCAATATAGCAGTCAGATGAAGCAAAATCAATTAAGAAAATCCACCAGTCCCCTACATGTTTTGTTAACAGCTTATACCCCTTATTATTCCTTTAGTACAAAATGGAGCAGAAACACCAGAGACCACTTAGATAAAAATCACATTGTATCATGTCTAACTTCATTAAATTTCAAACACAACCTGCTCCAATGGTGTAGACATCCCAATTTGGACATATTAATTATCCTTAATTTGTGCCCTCGAGGCTCCCCGATGATGAAACGGAATCAAAATGAGACTCAACTAAAGTTTGAACGATGTTTCTTGGTCTTTTTCAAAACTAAAACACATTTTTTCTCAACACCCTAAGAGTAAAATTCACACATTTTAGTGTATAAAATATATTTGAATAAAACCAATTGGGTTAGAAAGAGGACTCAACCAGCTTTCCAACGCTTCGAAAATCACCCAAATCCGAGTTCAGGAGTGTTCGTGGCGCCCTTCTGAAGTTGGATAGACACTCCTAAGCGCTCGGGACCATTCTTGAGCGCTCGGGACCATTCCTGAGCGCTCGGGATCACTTCGGAGCGCTCGGGAGCTCTGTCACAGCATATGATGAGCTTGACCATTGACCATGGCTTTTTCAAACTCTTTTTCAGTCTTTTCAACATTCAACCCTGGTCCAGGTCAATGCTTAGACTATATTCAGAAGACCAGTAGACATTTCCCCCCAAAAATATATTTCACTTTATTTTTGATTTATTTTTCAAAATTCAAAACTATTTTCTCCTCCCCTATAAATACCCCTATGTTCTATCTTTCAAGGGGACCACAAAATTCTCTCTCTAACTTCCCCCATTGTTTGCAAATCAGCCCTTTCTCAAACATTTTCTAAAAAGTCCATTTTCTCAAGCATTTTTTCTACGAAAAATCCAAGAAAATTACAAACACATTTTCAGTCTTAAATACATCTCAGGCTCTGTTTTCTACTGTTTTTCCATCTATTTCCAAGCTTTCAATTCAATCCAAGGAGCAAAGTCTAAGCTTGAAAAGGTATAAACACGTTCATAATCCAATGTTTTTCTACTTCTGAGGGGAATCAATGGACTCATACCAGTTCCCCATACTGGTGGTGAGTTCATTTTATCTTAGTTTAATAGTAAAAGCAAGAGGAATACATAGAAACAAAAAAAATTCTGAGCACTGGATGCACTCCCGAGCGCTCGGGACCATTCCTGAGTGCTCAGGAGTGCTGCTGCTCACCAAAATCTTATTTTGTCGTTCAATATGGATTTTCTGTTCTTAGTAGACGCTGGGTGTAAACTAGTCCTCCCAGAGCCTAGTTATTTTCATTTTCCAATAGCAAGGAGGCATGGTTTGGAGGGCTAGAACCTGTTCCTAGCCATTTAAACCCTCTGCTGAGCATATTCAAGTTTTTTTTTTTTGTGTTTCTGTTTAGAATATCCTGTTATATCTGTGCTAACAAAGTTTGCAGGGTGGTCCAGCAGTATTCCTGAGCGCTCAGGACCGATCCCGAGCGCTCGGGAGTGGTTCGAGTAGCAGTTTTCCATTTTTTCTGTCATTGTCCATTTTTCATTATCATTTCAGTATATCTTGTACACCAGCACATGCATGCACCTCTTTACTTGATATACCTGTGGATACCTGCTAATTGTTTAATGAAATAAGGTATTTTCGATAAAATCCCACAAACATTGAGTAGAGACCGACCCCGTGTTGGTCGAGAGGGGTGCCGTAAAACCCTTCCCCTCTCGTAACATGGCTTCCGAACCTAAAACAATCTCTGGTTTTCAATTTCAAACCATTATTTTCGATCAAAATGGTTTCTCGGGTGGCAAACCATAAATCCGGGTGGCGACTCTTCAATTTTTCAAATCCGGGCGGGTAGCCCACAGATGGCAATCACATTGACATAATTAAACTGCAACACATTGTTTGGTCCACACGAGTGCAGCAGGAATGGAACATCATTCCCCTTGGACTCCTTATTCCCATGTTTGGTCCGCAAAAATAACAGTATACACATTACAACAGGAGTTGGGTAACACTAAGGGGAGGGTAGACCAAAATTGACATTGCCTCAGTTTGAAAGGATCTAGATTTTTGGAATATCACGGAACGCAATGCCCTTGAAAAGAACCGGTTTGCATAGCCAACCCAAATTAATCGGGACTTAAGGCTCTGTTTAGTTTTTGGTTTGGTACATTCCATCATAAACCATCATCCACTAATTTAGGCGAACAGCTATTGCATAGTAGGCCAAGGAACAAGGAATGACCATTCCATTTCTACTGAAAATCATCACAGCTAACCAAACACTGGATAGGTACATAAATCGGTAAAATACCTGATTTTTCCTTCTGAAAGGGTGATTGAACTTGCAATTCGGTCCGAACTTGCACGCCCCTGTCCGTACATAATGCGAACAGTCTTCGACATCGGGTCTCACCGGATACAAGCTCCTCCTGTATCTACCCTCCTTCCGCCATCCCATAGGCCCCCCAGTCTCTCCTTCAACAAGCCCATTCCCACCATCTTCTTTCTCAATCTCACTCTTACCATCATCATCATCATTATCGTCACCACCACCGTAATGATAATCATTCTTATTACGATAATATCCAATAGCCTCATCACCATATTCATTTTTCTTTTCTTCCAAAACAAGATTTTGAATCTCTTCTTCAACTTCTTGCTGGTACTCAAGCTCTAGGATGTCCCATTTGTAAGAAAAATCCTGAATACCCTCGCGATGATAGCAATTGCTCTCGTCACGACATCCATTACCTTCATCATTCCCATTCCTCTTTTCTTCCAAGACTAGATTTTTAATCTCTTCTTCCACTGCTTCCTGGTACAGAAGCTCTTCACTTTTTAGGGTTTGCTGAGTACCCAATTCGTGATCAACATCAAATTCCCTACCCACACACTCGTTGCTTACTACTCCCCTTTCTTCCAAAACTTGGGATTTTACCTGGTCATCAATGTCTTCGCTGGTCAGTTGCAGGGTCTGAGGCTCTTGAATAGCGATCGCTCCACTGGCGATTTGATCATCGGAAGGCTGAGGAGTGGGGTTGGGTTTGGGATCAGGGTCTACCGAAGGGAAGGGGTTAAACCCGAACCCGAACCCTAGTTTTCTCCAAAACCCTGGTTGTTGTTGCTGCTGCTGCTGCTGCTGTTGATGAGAGTTGGGTTTCTGTTCGTCGTTGTGTGATACTGGAGAAGTTGCGGACTCTTCCATTTTTCTCTCAGTACCTCCACATTTCAAGCCCTAATTGAGAGTTTTGATTAGGGAAAGGGGACAGCGTTTTGGCAAGCACTTTTCATCTGAGTTCTCCCCGGGGAAATTGTGTAGAGAGAGAGAGAGAGAATGTGTTTTTTTTCTTTTTCTTCTTTTTTGGGTTTGATAAGTAAACGCGTCTGTATCTTCTCGGTTCTCTTTCTTTGTTTCGAATGCTGTGTAGAATACACGTTCATTGCCACATACGTTGCACCTGACCTGGGGCACCGTCACGTGTTGGCCGAAATTTCCTTCGCATTATTGTAGAGTTCAAGGATGAGTATCGTTTGGTGAAGAAGGGATTTACGACACATGTGTGGCGGTGTACAGAACGTTGAATAATCGACAAGGTAAACATAAACATTTAAGAGTCTACTTGAAACTTATGGAAAGAAAAAAGGAAAAGAAAATGGAACGAAAATGGTACAAACCAAACAATGGAAGAGAAAATATTTTAGTAATTTTCAATAATGATTCCAAGGGGAATGTTGTCTTAGGGAAGACATCTAGAGTTTTATTAGATGAAGTCATGAAGAAATGTTTACGTTTTATTAACAGTTTAAATTGGCGTTGATTAATAGTTTAATTTGGGTCATAAGAAAGATAATATGTATTTTTTTTTTTTGCTGTTCAGAAAGAGAATAAGACTGGGCATGTTTGATTTTTTTCTAAGAGGATTGGAAAAAGAGAGAAATTTATTCACGGTTCTACGCAATCTTAGTCGTCCATTTCGATAATCAATGGTCCGGATTTTAAAAGAACTATTCACAAAAATAGTTAAAATTCGGACCGCGATTGAATGCCGTAAATATTATTTACAAGTTGCTCCGTAAATGAGTTTTTCTCTTGAAAAGAATGAAACTATGGATGCCGAACATGGACCCAGCAAAAAATGCTTTCATTGGGATATGACGCATGGAGTTGAGTCCTTGGAATACCGATTTCCAACTCAAGAGCATTTTCCTCCGTATAAAAAGATTATAAACCCAAGATAATAATCCTTCGGAGTAGGAATCAAAGGTAGATCATATTTTTGATGATCGAATTGTTTTATTCTGAATCAAAATGCCGAACCAAAAAAAAAAAACCCTTGAAAATAACGAATGCCGATAACAAGAAATCAACCCCATATCTATCGAATCCGGGAAAGGTGGCAACGAAAGTGACGAGATTATTCAGTGGCTCGTGGTGGTGCCTCAGGCCCCTCTTAACCACTCGATCACCTAGGCTCTGCATATTTAGTCTAGGACCCCACAAGATTGCGTGGAGGAGGAGGGGCCTGACCGTACGGTGTGCTCCAAGGGCACTGAACAAAATACTAGTATGTCGAAACTGAGGCATCGCAGGAACTTGAAAGTTGAGAGTCCTCAAAAGGAAGGGATACATGTCTACTTCAATTTCAAGACCAAATTTTTGGCTGTGGACGTCCAATGCTACACAATTTCCTTCCTGAAATCCAAGCAAATGCTCTGATCGAAGAGAATGCATGGGCTTAATGAAAACCCAGATGGCAAACAGAATCAATTGTGCTATGACTGAAAAAAAAAATTACAGGAAATTCTAACCCTAAACCTACTCTGTCAACTAAACAACAGTTTCATCAGCAATGTCAAATTACACACCTTTCTCTTCGTGTTCTGTTACCTCCTTCCCTTCTTCCCCAAGTGTCCGGTCTTCCGCTTGTGCCGGCTGAAATCCGAAACGAACCGGAACGTCTGTCCACAACCCGATTCCTCGCAAACATAAGGTCGTTCACCCGTGTGAACCCTAATGTGTTCAGTCCGGGCCCACGCCCATTTGAACGACATCTTGCACCCTTTCCAAGGGCACTTTAGAGGGCGGTCGTCCATGTGAACGCGGCGGTGCTGAACCAGGTATTTGTGTGAGAAAAACTTCTTTCCGCACCCCTTCACCGGACAAATGTTTCGTTTGTGCATAACAAGCTCTTGTTTCGAGCTGAAAGCCATTGCGCATCCCTCCACATCACACTGGTACTCTCCTTCCTCCTCTCTCACTTTCATGTTGCTAGGAGCTGCTGCTGGAGATTTCTTCTCTTTCTTACTACTTGTGGGCTTCTTTAACATCGGCTTGGATTCAATCGGCCTCTCTACTAAATCTTTTGAGAGCTTTGGGGCTCTTTTCCTCAGGCGGCTGCTGGGACCACCTTCCAGCTCTTCCTCTTCCTCAATGTCTGAGTCAAACTGTCTCGTATTGCGTATACGACTTTTCAGAAGAAGAGGAGTCTTTGGTTCCATTTTTTTGTTTTTAAGACTCCTCTTTTGCTTCTGATAAGCCTCCTCTTGCGAATCATCTGCATCGTTAACCGGATCCTCCATTTTCGGGCGTTTAGCTTTCAAATTTGCCTCTGCTTTTATCGTACTCTTCCTCTTCCTTCCACTCTTCCTAATCCCAGAGTTTGTTTCGGCAGTGTGGGTGATCTCCGACAATCTCTCTTTCCCATGCCTCACAATATCAGGTTTCGACCAAACACGAAAACCCCTCTCTTCTTCTTCTTCTTCTTCTTCTTCTTCTTCCTCCTCAGCATTTACCATAGAGTTCGTTTCAGCAGGGTGGCTGATCTCCGAAAGTCTCTCTCTCTCATGCCTCACAACATTAGGTTTCGACCAAGCACGAAACCCCCTATCTTCTTCCTCCTCAGTATCTCTTTCTGCCAACAAAGGGTGGACCTGATTTGACATCCACACTTTCCCACACCATTTTCCCGCCACGACTATTTTTTTCTGTTTTCCTGGTCCCTTCCTGTGGACCTTGCGTTTTGTTGGAGAGTTAACCGTAGAACTACGTCCAAAGGCTTTATATATGATACTGTTGTACGGCATCTGCTTACTATAGAGAGGGGATCGGCTTAGGTTGGCACTGTAGTAGAGATTGATGCCTAACTTAACAGCCCAGTCTCCATTCCCATGTAAAGAATCTGCACTTTCAAGAGCTAATTGTATCGTCACTTCATCGTCCTTAGCTGCCTCTCTGAATCCAACATCATTCCAGAAATAATCAATTCCCAGTTCTTCAGCCACTGATTTTGCTTCATTCTCTAGCTCAGGGTAATCTGCAAACGATTCCACCGAAAACTTAAGGGAAGAAAAGAATCTTAACAGGACAGTGAATATATTGGCAAGAATTTTGTTCATAGATGCAAAGGAAGGAAGCCCAAAAGCTCATTCAGAAAACATTCAAAGAAAAAAAAGGAGGGAGGGACCAGCTCAAGTTATCATCACAAATAGTTTACTTCCTTTTTACTACCCTCCGTCACATATTTGATCCTTCTTTGGCGATCTCTTTAATCAGATAATATATTATGACTTTTGTTGCTAAAAAAGTTCGAAATTGTTTCCTCCGATAGAAAGATCTCTTTATTGGTATATAGACAAAGTTTCTAAAAAAACTTATGACATTGAAGAACAAAAACTATAGACGATTTTTCAAGATGTCCGGAATAGTGAAAAAGGACCAAATGGTACCATGCAGTCACGCAGTAACAGAGACGTGCATTCCCAAATTCTATCCGTACACAATAGTACAACTTTCTGAAGACGGTAATAACTAATTTCCATGAAATACTAATGGACACAGGCCCGCAGCCAATGAAAAGTGTATACAATGTACCTGAGCTCGAGCCTTTTAACCCCACAGGTATGCTAGTACATAGCATCACATAACACTAAATACCCAGTAACATATGATTTAGTACCAACAGATGCACAAACATGTCCACCTATTTGCAACCACCCCCGTTAACGGAGTTGGACAACTACTATGACGACATGCAACATCTTGTAAAATGCTGTTATTATTAATGAAATATTACTTTCCTTGTTGTTAAGAAAAAAACCTATGACTACATGCAACCTGCAGTAAATATTGTGCAACAGATATTTCATATTTAACACTCCACAAACAGCATTCTGAATTCTTTGTTTTCCAGCGGCTAAAGTAGTACAGGGGAAAAGCATGATTATTAGTCTTCGATAAAAACTGGAAAAAAATTACAAACCAAGAAAAAAAAAAAAGGAAAAGGAAAAGCGAAGGAGGAAAAATGTAGTTTCTTATATAACACAGTATTCATCAAACTATATTACAACACACCTGGATGACAAAGTAGCAATATATGTGCTCCACCAATTGGACGAAGTCTCTGTTCTACTTCTACAGCATGCTGAAGACAGAAGACATGCAATCTAGACGAATCCACGTCAGACCTTGGAGCAAATGACAGAGTGGTGTTCTCATATGGGTCAATTGCATTGCTACTACTTCTTACTGCCTGTCTGGTAAGCGGGGAAAAATTTGAATCAGCGGCTGATGACTTCATTTGTTGTCTAAATCCAATCCCAAGACTATTTGACTCTTTGGAAGCCCTATTACCACTTTCAAACTCATCAGAACACTCAAAACTTTGATATCTACCCCTAAAATTAGATATCAGATGTCCATCATCCTCGTAAGAATCAACAACTTGGAGAGAAACATCATCACTACTAGATTCACTTTGGAGTCCAACAACTGGTGCAAAGTCTTTTGATTTGGTTCGGCTGCTATAGACAGGAATGTCTGCTTCAATGTCTTCTTCCTCAGAGTCGGAGGAATTTCCATAATTTAAAGCCAAAAGGCCAAGGGCAGAAGCAGTTTCTTTTGCTTCAGCATCGATAAACACTTCGGTACCGTGTTGTACGGTTTGAATATCATCTGCAGCTTGAACCGGGACATCAAACAAACCATCCCGAACGCTCTTTCCCATTCGTCCAGCTGCATTTAGATGAATGAAAAGCGAGTTCATAGTAATTCTAAGAACGGTACTTTTTGTGGAAAGAATACAAAAACGGTGCTAAGTCATAAACTGCGGAGTTAAATTAACTTATCATGGACACAGATCTACCAGCATCAATTTTAAGGAGCATATGGATCTGATATAATCTAAAAATTAATATGATGTGCATAACTGAGTAAACAACATTCACGGCCCATCCAAGCCGTTTCATATGGTCCAACCATAAAGGGAGGTTGTTAGCATTTTGTAGAGACCTCACCTGATGAAGTAAAACACGTTCAAGGTCACATAGCATAAATTACATGAGTCTGGACATGTAGCAGAATAAGCATCCAAAAGAAAAAAACCATGCAAGAGTACAAGATCTAGATCCCTGAATGAATGAAAGCCGAAACAACATAAAGAAGATAAGAAATTGCTAACCACAACCAACTTGTATACAAACACTCCTTCCATCCAATATTTGCGAATCTTGTTAGGGAATTCAACTTTAAAGGAGACATGCAATTAATATACTCGAATTCTAAATCAGTGGAACTGTTTCCTAAGCTTTCCCACTTCAAGTAAACTTATAACTATTTCAAAGGGTAGCTTTGAAAAGTTACAAAAAATTTCATTGACTTTTCAAATGTACAACATTTTTCAGGCATCCCAAAAAGTAAAGAACGATCAACAATATTGGATGGAGGGAGTATGTGAGAGTGTATGGGCTACTGGGAAAATTTTATTGAAGGTCAAAATCTTATGACTTTGTTTGCCCCATAACCAAATGGGCGGTGGTTGGTAGCATAACTGAAAATTTTAAAACATAAAAAAGTGCAGAAGAGAACACCTACCAGAATGAGAGTTCATCTCAGATGGATTTGCAGCCACAGCGGAAACAGTGCAACCATCACTAGGCACTGGGGGACCAACATAATGATCATTAAAGATGCTACAATCAGCTGACATAAGGTAATGTGCAGCTGCTTCCCGAGGTTGCACAATGGCAACACAAGCAAAACTCAAAATCCCACAGGTGACGCACGAAAACAATCCTTTATCTGATAACCTATCACCTTGAGCAGTTCTTTCTGTTCCTGCATCAACTTTGTGGGTCTGAGAAGCCAAGGTACAAGCACTATCACTACCACTTAAAAAGGAAAGCCTGTTCCCGTTTGGCAGTGAAGATAATTTTCCCTTAACTGGATAGAAACTTGCCAATTGATTAACCCCAAGTTTCCTGTCTAGAATGATATTTCTGGAAGCTGAACTTTCCGAGGCTTTTATTTCTTCTAAGGAATTTTGCGGAAGAAGCACAACCGAAGATCCTTCCCCCAGAATATGAAGCAGGTCATTATTCCTCATCACATCCTCCACAAATAGCTCTTTGATTAGGGTCTCCCCCTCACCCTTCTTTTTATCTTTTAATCTTGAACTCCGTGGCTCAGTACCGACGCTCTTGGGTATCCTGTTATAGGAAGAACCGAAGAAGTTCATAAAATAGGCAAAGAATAAATCTGGAAGTCCAAATCAAAACAAGTATAGTACGCCCTTATCAGACCGCAAAAAAACCTTGTATAACTTTCCACTTGAAAATAAGCTTCTACAAAAGAGCTGAAATATGACAATGCTGTAGATACTGTAGGTAAACAGACATTCCAAAAAAAACACCATAAATACTGTAGAATTTTGACAAGAAAATGCAACATGATTAACACTAATTTGTAGCTTCCAAAATAGTATAGGACCTGGGGTTTGTGGGAGATCTTGGGGTCAAGACTCTATCTATATTTGTTCCTGCATTTGCATTTTTTTTTTCTGCATCTCCACGCATAAGAGGAGGTTACCATGAGAGCGGGTTATGAGTAGCTTGATATATAATGTTGGGCCCATTTCCTATCAGTTTATGCTTTTAGGACGATTCGCAATCTAACGAAAACTAGAAGATAAATCTGAATGTTGCAACGATTCATAAATTCTCAAACTTTAATGAAAAGAGTTTTTTCTCAAGCTGGACGAATCCTATCCTCTCCAACAATGATGAATAACTGACAATAGCAGCTTTAGCAGAAACTTGATCACCAATTTTGAAATTTGAATAGTTGGAGAAATCATGAAATGGTTAGAAAGGAATTTGGAGGGAAGTATGACAGACAAACCTTGAACATAACGATAGTGCAAGATCATACAGCAACTGAAAGTGAGACACCATGGGAGGACAATTGATTGAAGCTCTACGAATAGCAGCATCTTTGGCAACCATCAGCCATCCAGGAGTTGCAATATTAGCTGCCTCTCCAAGATTATATCCTGCATAGGAAAATTAAATGAACGGTATAGCTCTTGATTCTTAGTATTGCATAGCATCAATTAACCTTAAAGGAGAGAAAGATGGGAAAACAAAAATGAATAAAAACTAAAAATCATCTTGAAATTGCAAGCTGTCATACCATGACTAAAACCCGAATGATAGGCTCGAGGGAAAGTGACGACAAACTCTCCAGCATTTTGCACCAGTCTGACCAGTAGAAACAACCAAGTAAGACCATGAAACATGCTGCAATGACTTCCACCAAACAAATTGTAAACAGAACTAGATCTTGCTAGAATTACTTCCAGCTAGGATATGAAATGTTTGTTTCTTGTAGATGCAAGGAGGATCCAGCTACATATTGGTCTTTGACATGCAGCATGTGTGTTCCTTATCCTTCATCTCACTCCCTAAAACTACTCATTTTGAGTTTTTAACATATATTACTGCTTCCTAAAAACCACCTTGAAAGTGATATTTAGCATAATTGTAGAGGCCATCATCACTATTCATTCTTGTTCAACCACGGCAAGCTTTTGAAGTCAACAAAAGACTGGCAAAAGTAGTAAATCAGAGCAATCAGAAAGTCACCTGCAGCATGGAATCCCAGCACTAATAAGTACTTCTGGTGACATGACAGTGGTCTTCTCACCAAGAATAGCAAAAGTCACTGCAATAGACAAATAAGCGGGAAACAAAAAGTTTAGGATCACTTGGAGAAACTTTTAACGTAATTACAAAATAAGCCCCACTTTCAGTTAACAGAATTCCTTTACAAAGCACCTCTGAAACAACCAAATAAGGGAATAACTTAACACTAAAATCACGTCAGAAGACTCAGAACCAGCATTACTTCACTTTGTTTGGTTGAGGTTTTAGAAAGTTATTTTTGAGAGTTGAGTGGTAATGAGTGGAGAGAGATAGAGAGAGAAATTTATTGAAAACTGTGCCGACAGTAAAAGTTACTCTCAAAATGGTGAACCAAGCGATAACTCATATTGGAGAATACCTTAGCCATAAATCTCAAAACTAAGTCAGTTATACATGGTCCAGGAGGCCAGTTGTATACCGTGAAATGAAACAACTATTCGTGACCCATCTGAAACGACACCACAAAGTGTGGGTTCAGAGAAAAGCAGCAACAAAGAGAAGGAAGACCATCAACAGGTGCGGAGCCAGAAATTTTGGTTGTCAAAAATTAGATCCAGATGCAAGATATTTGTTCTATTTACTCATCTAAAATAATTAAATTAAGAGGTCAATTATCATATACCACAATGCATAGTACGATATTTAAGGTTTCAAACTCGAAAAAGACGAGAATATCTAGTAACATGCCAAATGTGTATTAATTCGCAAACAAAAAATTTCAATGTCATCCTACTCGATGAATGCACACAATATATGATGAGCACCATGTAGCTTCAAACATGCATCCTTGGCTTCAAAAAAAATTGCGACATTTTCCTACTTTTTCCCATCAACAGCCAAAACTTGTCAACGTCTTATTCCTTGCCTCCTTGGTTGAACATAACGTCTTACAAAGATGTAACGACGACGACGGTAAATTGGTTATAACGATGCTAAATGAAGACCCATTCGATTCCAAGATTTAAGCCTCAACGTCCTATTTTGGAACATGCCCAACAGGTAGTTACAAGACTACAAGTATTACATATCGAGTCATGAATAACATGAATCCAGGAAAGGAACTCTGTCAACCACCAACATGTCACAGCTTTAAGAGCGAACCTTCGTTGGTCATTGAAGAGGATGGATGCAACTCCATCTTGCTATTAGATCAAATCATGATTCAGCCATAACCTTTTTACCTATCTAAACAAAAACATCGCCTCCTCTCAATTTCTCATCTTTGCTAAGCTTTATGGCATCAATTTCACTATCCTAATAAACCAGAGTACTTCCCCTCCATACTACCTCACATACATTATACCAAATAAAATTTTACCTATCTAATTAAAAGCATCATTAACGGCCTTCAAATGCAACCACAAGCGAGGTTACAAGATATTACAAATGAAAGGAGCAGTCCACAAAATATATTGGCTATATAAGGGAAGATACTAGCTCATGAACTATAGCAAGCAACAACATTTACAAAACAACAAACAGAGCTAATGCAACAGTTCAAACAGAAACAGGGGAACCTAATTCTTCCACATGTTAAACCAATGTAATACCGTAACTCACCAAGAGGATTAATCTCTCCTCCATACCCATTAACCCTAATCACCTCCTCGAACGCAACGGCCGCATCCCTTGGCACGCCATACCACGTCTTCCCTGCCCCCATGTGCAAGTAATTCAAGCTGTGCAAGTCATGGTCCTCCACATGCCAAGCAAACCAGCTAAACATCATGGCCACATACACCATCGGCGACGTCACCCCCGGTATCTCCTCCTTCATGAACCTCAACAAAGACCCTTTTGCCCTGCTCACCCCTCTCATGTTCCACGCTGTCTCCCCCACCGTCACCACCTCTGTTTTCTCCCTTTTCTTATTCCTCCCACCACTCACCACTGGCACGAATGCCGAACCGGGCATGTCGTTGGCGTACTCCACCGAAAAGGGTTTATCCCCATTAGCCTTCCAGTATAGGGTTTCTACTTCTAAACCAGTTAGCCCTTTTTTCGAGCTCTTCTTGACATAGCTTCTTTCGAAGTTCTTGGCCTTGGCCTCGAACTCGGGCAGGGTGTAGTGCTCCCCGCTCTGCCACACGGGCTTCGAGACGGGTCGGTGCTTGCGCGGGCAGAACCCGATCTGCTGCTGCCGGGTGGTGAACGTGGGGGGGGAATTATTAGGGTTTCGGGCGGCCAGAGACCGGTTCACGTTGGCAATTGCGGTTTTCTTCGGCGCGGCGGGTAAGGGGGGTACGATTTTGCAAATACCGTAAGTCGAGGCCTCCTTCTCGATCTTGAAAATGTAGGAAATGGGATCTTGGAACTCGGCTAGGGTTGGGTGGTACTCTGGAGCGAGGGGTAGGGTTTTGAGCCATGGAAACACCTCTGTGTTTTGATGCTCTGCCGAGGGAGTTGCTGTGGCCATTAACAGTTATTCCAACAACTGGGTTGTACAGAGAGGGTGTGTACATATGTGGGTATGAATCAGGAGACGTGGGTAGTGAAGGAGTGAGATCTGCGAGGGTCGTTGGAGAACATTTGTGGGTAGTGAGAGAGAGGAGGAGAGAGAAAGGAAGGAATGCAGAGATTCTCTATTGCTTCATTTCGTTTGGGGAGAAGGGAGTATTTTATTTTTTTGCTTTTGGGTTCCTCTGTTTTCGATATGATTTTACAGGGGAGAGGCTGGAAATTGTGAAAATTGGGGACAGGGGAGAGTGAGTGAGAGGGCAGAGTGTATTCATGCGAGTGGGGTTTATACTCTGGGTTTCGGGAAATTGATTCGTCTTTATTTACCGTTTTACCCCAAATTTTAGTTTTTTTAATAGTAAAATAATAATAAAGCCATCCAGACCACTTTACATGCATTTTTCACTATTTTTTCGAGACCCAAAATTTAACAACCTTGCAAACTTTTATTTGGCCCAAGAGAGTTGACAACATCTAGAAAGTTTTGAACTTGAAATTTAAAGAGGGAGCAAATCTTTAAATCTGCGGCCTTAAGCCTAACTCATTGGGTTCACAAATTCTTTGGTATTTCACTCACGAATCCACAATAACATCTTATGTAACGATCTCTCGTGTGTCCCGCGTATAACAATAAATGAGACTCACCACAGTTTCTTTTGACAATGCTAACGGTTCGTATTAAGTTTCATTGTGTTTGACATTCGTGCAAAAGATTTAGTTCATCAATATCAGTATTATCTATTTGGACGAATCACATTTGCTACAAGAAAAATAGACAGTCAAACTTTGACCTCTCGTTGCTCTGTAAGCAAATGTGATTCGATCAAGTTTTTAACGACATTCAATCACCATGAGTTTTTGAATAGACGTTAAACACATCGAGAACTTCAAAATGAATAGCTTGAATCATGAAACAAAACCGTAATGGGTCCTCTTTACCCTCACTAAAAAAATCACATAATGAATCATCACATGAGATGAGATCTCGATTTCACACGTTGCACGGGAGGAGGCTCACCTGTGGTTATCCTCGAGTCCTATCTAATTTTGACCATTTGAAGGTCATTCGAGCCTCACAAAAAAATATGGCAACTGATAAATTCAATAGACGTTGTAAAGAAATTTACTTGTACGATTATTCAGCTAGATCAAAACTTTTTTATTGCACGGAATTAGTTTATATGACTCTCGATGTTCGATTAAATTGGTTTCCATGAATGATCGTCTCAACGAAATTTACAAGATGATGGATATGATGTTCCATACTTCCATATCTTTTTCTTTGTTCAAAGTCACGCTTGTTTCAGACAGAAAAAAGACTTCAATTTCATATTCGTGGCCATAGAGAGTTGCAAATACTAGTGAGGGTAGGTTCATCTTGGACTCCAGGTTAGATGTTGAGAGAAATAATTATACTTATATATGAAAAAACAAACTGTCAATGTAGTATTCTTCTCAATCACACAATCCCATCTTTTCTATCCACAAATTCTACATATACAGTTGTGAATAGTGATTTAACGCCCCAGGCCGGGGTCCACTGATTGGCTCTCAAATCCACTTTCAGGTCTATTTTGGAAGGTAATAATTAATCAATATAAGACAAGCTCTAATTGTTATAACGGCTTTATATGCTCTTTCAATATGGCATCAAAACGCTTATGCTTAGACAAGGTAAATCCAGGTTGACCTCAGTCCTGCATGATCGATAACACAGTCAAAAGACTATGAAAACCGAATTATCTTCAAGTATGTTTGAATATCTGCATGATCGATAAATTGTACCGGTATATTCCTTACACAAACGTAGTTGTAAATCATCCTCTATATATGCCACAGCCAGAAGTATCATCTTTACATTTCCAAACAATGTCATGGAATAATATAACTAGTCTAATATAGTATCATCTTTGTTTGTTGCAGTGGATGAAACATCCTGAAATGATGATGGACTTAATGTTTAAATACTACGTCATTATCAAGCAGTCATTCATAGTGGATGAAAGGAAACATCCCCAAATGAGAGAACAAACTGTTAAAAGTAGTATTCTTCGTGGGTTTGGATTAAAAAGTTGAGTGATTTATTTTTTTGTTCTTATTTAAATTTTTTTTGCATTTGTTTGTTTTGCATCAAGCTTTTGTGACTTATTAATTCGTCTCGACGAGAGGAATCGGAAAAGTAAAAAAAATTATCGAAAACACTGGTTTTGGGTTAGCCCATGGCAGAATCAATTCCTGGTTCCGCCTTTGAAAACAAATTCTCTCTCTCTCTCTAGCAAATAATTTTCTAATTTTTGAACTCTGTTAGTTTTTTTAATTGAAAAGTTTCCGGATGATATTATGGCTGACTGGGCAATTGCTCATCTCGACAGGCATGAGGTCGAAGGGAGAATTCTCAAGCTGCAGCTGCAGCCAACAAGTGACAAATCGGAGATTTGGGGCCACCTCTATGACTATAAGAGAGGTATACCAACTAAAAGTACTTATTTTTTGAATTAAAAGTGATGTATTGTGAGAGAATGTCTTACCCTTTCGTTTCTAGGCAGGAAGAAGTCCCCGGAGTAGAGAGGAAATCAGAAGCAGCAAACTAAGGAGTGGAAGAATGGGAGGCAGATGAATGAAGAGAATTTGAAATTGTTTTGATGTTTAGTTTTGGTCTATGGAACCATCATGAGGGAGGTATAAAGTTCTTTGATTCTGTTTGGATGGCGGTGATGAGACTTGCAAACATTTGACATGTAATATCCTAATTGTAGTACCTAATACTCTCACCCGCCATTGTCTTGCTATGCTATAAAAACTTGTGCACCATGGCTTGGTACTAAACTTGTGTACCATGACAAGATTTTAATCGATTTAATTCCAATCATAGGATTCTCCATGTTGAGGCAAATCATTTTTCTGAATAAGCAAGGTAGTCAACAACTTTATCTTACTTTCTAGTAGAGATTATCAACCACAAATACGGTTCGCATCTTGTAATTGGCTCATTGAATGGTCACTATGAGGGTTTGTTCTATCGACCGGCCCATATGCTGATTACCTTAGCATATGTCGTTCAGGGCCTACAAACCTCTCTCTAGCTCCATCCCTTGTTAAACTTGTAACATATCAACAAAGAAAGCGTGTCCCTCACCCGATGAAATGGAGGACAAGGACCCGTCAACTTTCTCCCTCATTGGCCCGGGACGCTCGTAAGATGCTTATTACAGGGTACTGATACAACGCTTCCGGACCCTTTTGGATAGTGCCACAATAAGTGCACTCGATGTCCAATAAGTTCACAGACATTACTGTTGCTGGGCAAGCATCTTGTAATTGGCTCATTGAATGGTGTCACTATCCACGAGAAAGGGCGCCCCTATTTTGTGAACCAAAAAAACAATCTGTTTGGCCACATGAAGCTGTTTCGGCATTTACAAGTATTTACAAGTAAATCTCAATTTGACCAACTTTTAGCACTAGTTTTTGTTTTAAGTCTGGATTCTAGAGAAGAGTCCGAGCATCTGATTGTCATGTCAGAACTTATGTCGAAGGTACAGATTTGCAACAAGTATTGACAAGACACCCGTGTTGGTGCTCGGACTGAACTCTCTACAACTCCCTACCCAGACTGGAGCTAAGCAGAGCACATCCCGAAATACCATGACAAGATTTTAATCGATTTGATTCATCTTCTTTCAACCGCCACAAAGTTGAGACCTAAGGGTTGGCCTGATGAATAAGGTGCTTCCACAAAATCGTATAGAACATAAAATGGCAAAGGATTCTTTCAGCCGCATGGAATTCACATTTACATGAACTCCAATGCCAGATTTGATTCAGCAATGGTGATCTGTAGCAGACCGAGTCTACAACAATTCAATGACCAATAAGCACGTTACAATCTTTTCGGAAGGCAGCAAAAGGATTACATTGTCAAGGGCCAAATATACAAAACGAGTTTATGAGGTTCAGCATCTCATAAAATGACAGGAAGTTTGGGATGGAAATGGGAGTGAGAAACATAACAACATAGTTCTGCTCCTACTAAATCACAATCACCGGCGCACTTGTCTCTAGTTAAGACATAATAGCAAAATCAGCTGGATATACTAGAAACTAACCTAATTGCCTTCATTCGAGCATAAGGTAATGTCAACGACTACAATATTAGTCAACTTAACTTTGCTCGGAATCAGGGCTTGCTTGTGAAAGCTCGAGGGACACAGGGCAATGGTCACTCCCATAAAAACCTGCAAACAGATTAAGATGGCCTTCAAAAGCTTATGCAGCGGAAGCAGTAAGAAGAAAAAAGACGAAAACGTGACTTGTATTAGCGAAGTCTAGGCGTGGGTTCTGCTGTTCCCTTGAACACCATTTTCAAAAACTATGCTACATGAAAGTTAATTAATAATCTCTAAGCTTTTTTTTCTCTAAGCTACATACACAGAAATGTGGAGCCACGAAACACCAGAGAACAGAAAACAAAGTTTTACCGAATATGTAATTGGTCTTCTTGACCCCAAAAAAAAAAAAAAAACTAAATGAGTTGGAGAAAACTATGAAAAGGAAAAAAATCAAATTTCTTCCCACTTTATTTGGAACCGAATTGATAGATTGGATTTACTTCCAATGGACGTCAAATGCATCCATTTGTGACTGCCAAAGAAAATCAATTTTGAGAGGCCACAAATCTTGAAAACGAACATAGTTGAAATAAGGATTATTTGATAATAAGCAATAAAATTTAAGCACACCGACTTAATGACTCCTATCAGTCATTATCTGCATGCTGCCATGGACATATGTTGCTATGCACTCCTGATGTAATTTTTCATTACATGGGAACAAGTTGATATTTTAGCATTAAACAAAATTGGTAGCTTTTGTTCAAAAGCAAGGAATTGTACCTTGTAACTCAATCCCCTGCCCATGCATCTCACATGCAACTATCTTATCTTTGAGTTTCTCGGAAACTATAAAATAATCTATTCTCATCCTTTTCCCTCGATACCTGCAAGAAAGCCTCTAGTTCAAGTGACAGGGGCAGGCAACATTAATTATGTATCTATCATACGTGTGCTTTTGTGACGTGTCAAAATTACATTCAGAGATGACGAATGCATGATAACAATTGACAGTTATTATGGGGATTAGTTCTTAAGGTATGTGACATTTAAATAATAGTGATAACCATTTCGCTCAGTAATAGTAGGCATTACTAATTACTTACTTTCCCACAGGATTTCCTGACCATGAGAAGCCGCGTTCCATATCTTTCTCTTTTTGTAGGAATCTATATGCATCTGCTAGCATGCCCCTGAAGTGTAATCCACAGGGCTCGAAGTCAGGCTTGTTTCATACAAAAAAATACATTTACGCAAGCAGGGTCATAGATAGAAAACACAAATAAAACCTCAATTTCACATTTGTGGCCATAGAGAGTTGCAAACATTAGTGAGAGTAGGTTCATCTTGGACTCCAGGTTCGATGTTGAGAGTAACATTTATGAAACAAACTGTTACTGTAGTATTCTTCTTAATCACACAATCCCATATTTTCTACAAATTCTACGTATACAGTAGTGAATAGTGATTTAACCCCACAGGTCAGGGTCCACTGATTGGCCCTCAAATCCACTTTCAGGTCTATTTTGGGAGGTAATAGTTAATCAATGTGGGAACAACTTTACATACTCTTTCAATATGGCACCAAAACGCTTCCGCTCAGACAAGGTAAATCCAGGTTGGCCACAGTCCTGCATGATCGATAACTCAGTCAAAAGACAATGAAAACCGAGTTATCTTCAAGTATGCTTGAAGATCTGCATGGTCAATAAATTGTCCGAGTATGTTCCTTACACAAACCTAGTTGCAAATCATCCTCTAGGCCACAGCCAGAAGTGCCAGACACAGAGAAAATATTTAAATTTCCAAACAATATCATGGAATAATATAACTAGTCTAATATCATCTTTGTTCGTAGTGGATGAAACATCCCCAAATGATGATGGCCTTAGTCTTTAAATGCTATGTCATCTATCAAGTAGTCATATAATGACTTCAGTAAGCATCTCAATTAATCTTTACCTATCAAGTAGTCATATAATGACTTCAGTAAGCATCTCAATTAATCTTTACTAATTTTCCAGACTTATGAGTTCTACTAATCTAGCATCTCAGACTACTTACTATCATTTAGCATCCACAGCTATGTGCAAGCTATTAGTTAGTGGAGAGATAATATCACCTCTTTATTTGGTGGGATGTAACCATTAAGCTTTGCACTGCTGAAGAACTCTGGATGACTCACATCAATCTCTTCATGGCTGCAGGAGATGGGACAATATAAAATACAATAATAAGTCAAACATGGACCAAGTGGTGACAGTCAACAATTCAGCAACCATGTCCATGTTATTGAACTAGATTCACTTCCCAATGAAATACGATTTAATTCCGATCACAGGGTTCTCCATGTTGAGGCAAATCATTTTCTGAATAAGCAAGGTAGTCAACAACTTTATCTTACTTTCTGGTAGAGATTATCAACCAGAAATATGGTTCACATTCACAATAAATTTAACCGGTGGGAGTGCAGAGATCAATCAGCATGTCCAATACCAAATTTGATAGCAGATGGGCAGTTCGGTAATTTAAGACCAAGCGTGCAAATGTTATGAATTTACTTTTCAGAAAGCTGGAGAAATTAGAAAAACAATCAGGGACATGCCCACCAGTAGAAAGTTATAAAGCATAAGACCACTTTGTCCAAATAAAGAGGCAATGGAGCAACTAATTTCTACCTTCAGTAACTAACTCAACATCCTGGTACCCATTCAAGACCATTTAGAGAAGATAAAAGATTACAAAGGGTGATGAGGTCCAATTCAGATATTATGAGTTGGTAACAGAAGTATAAATCGAAAGGCAGGAAACTAAAAAAACTAGCACTTGAACGAAGAGCTCAACTAGGTAAAAAAAAGGTAGGAACAGGTTACCTCACATTAAGGTCACCGCACCAAATAAGGGGCTTATCTGAAATTTCTATGACAAATTCCATAATCCTTTTATCCCATTTTCTTCTCCTTTGAAATGCGTTCTCCTCCTCTTTCCACCCATTGTTTGGTGAATATGTATTCAGTATACGGAATGATTCAAACTCAGCCAAAATAACTCGTCCATCTGGTTCATGCTTTGAGGCTAACAACAAAGAAATGATGATTATCTCACTGAACTACTTTTTTCTCATCCAAAAGAAATAGAACGGTACAATCAAAAGCATATTTGACTAGATACATGAGAGGAAATACTGTAGTTCCTGTGTAGCACTGAGAATGTTGGAAACATGTATATTGGCCCATGGCATGGAGGAAACCTTATCATTAGGTGTATCCACCGCTACAAGACAGTTATTATCAGATGGCCAATCTCCATCAACCAATTCTTCCATGCATGGATATCATACAAGAATCTCATAAAGATCACAAAAGAACCAACTTAAAAAAATTTCAGTTGTGAAATAGATCGGATTAGTCTTCATCCTAGAAAAGCTTTCTGCCATGACATGGTAGTTATGCATAGCCTTCCTGTAACAAAACCATGCAAGGATGACGAAGAACGAGAAGGGGAACGTCTAAGATTTATTACCATAATCTCAGTCACTTTTGAGGCTTTTACACAATGAGAAAAGCAGTGTTAGGACTTTGTCTGCTTAAATGAGAAGATGGAGAAAAAACTATTGGACAAGGTTGATATGATTCGAGAATTTATTTGCAATGTCTCACTCGACAGGCTCAAAAAATTAATTTCCCCATGGAAGGGAAATGAAAGTCGTCAACCTGTAAACCTATATACTTTGGAATATATTCCTGCTAAAAACTCCTCATTCTCCACAAAACATGAGCGCAGTTCCAGTGCAGGCACAAATCCAGGGGTTGGACCAGTCAAACCTCAAATTGAAGGGTTCACAGACTCGGCAACAGAATAATAATTTTCACAAGTAATCTATTATGAGGGATGAATGGGTGTCATATAAAATATGAGTGTCCAAACACATACACGTCCAAGTGTCAAGTGTTCAAAAGGGTACTGGATCTATTTTCCATATTCCAGGTAACGTAGGTGCTGGTTACAGATTTTACGTGTAGTAACTTTACTTTCATACTTTTACTCTATCCCAAAGAGCATGATTTTCATTTATCATTTGGAAGCTGAAATTATTGTTAACAGAGATGTGTCTTTAATTAAAATGACAATGTCAAATTCAAAAGATACCACAAACTGATGCAGCAATCATCAATTGTACAAATTACTCACACAGTACATATAACAAGGTTATCATAAATGAAGAAGCAATTAAAATGTTTTTCATCAATTGAAAAACATATCAGAAACGAATTTCAAGCTAGAACATTAGAGATCATGCATCAAACTACCTGTTCGATCCAAAGAGAAAGAGACCTTTTTTGGTGGGAAACACTTCTTTACAAACAATGCAGTCCCTGCATACTTCGAGTCTGAAAGAGACCACCATACATCATAACTTTTAAATGGTGGGCTTGAAATGGCACGCATCAAAATCTGCAAAGTCTCAGAAATAAAAAAGTGCATAACCATCACTTATAGAATACTGAATTTCAAGCCTAAGAATCACTCCAGAAAGCCCACCAGTGAGGCCCATGGGCAAAAAGAAAAGGCAAGTATTCATTTTACAACTTCAAGTCTTCAACTTTTCCACTACTCAGAGTTACCGCTACATGAAACCGAGCAGCTCAACGTTTTCCTGATTACCTATTTTTGATATCCTTTGGGGAGACCCGTAGTGTACCATTATTACCCAGACTAGTGAAACAGACTCTAGTTGAAGAAAGCAAAACTACAAAAGCCACTAGAAAGGTCAAGCCTTGAGAAAAGGTTGGTTTCTATTACTGAAAAACCTCTTAATAGTCAATTGAAAACACACGTACAATGCTAGGAACCTAACTGACATGTCTATATGACATTCCAATAAGTGTTAATGCTACATAGAGGGCCATCAAGGTACTTGTCAGACCTATAAAAGTTTGTCCTGACAAATGGATTTCAAAGTTACAAACTTACAATGATTGATGCTTCATTTTATGTTACAGCATCTTCATTGAAAATGCTCTGATCAATCATCAATCATCATACCAAAAAACAATAAACCATACGGAATTAATAGAGACCCAAATCAGTCAGCAAATCTACCGCGAAACACGAAAGGTCAAGTACACAATTACTTCCACCTTCTTCTACCCACCTGTGGCAATATTTTCTGTTGAACTGAGTGCCACAGCAACGAGATTTTCGCATAATTATGACCATGTGGCAAAGTAAACTAATCAAAGTTGGACGTCAACCTGACACAACTCCTTTCTGCGATCCTTCTTCTACTCTACCTACAGCCATAATCTTCTCCATAATTCGAAGACCAAATCCCAATATCATAATGAATTTTTTTGAGAAGTTACGACGATGGGGTAAATATTCAAGGTTTACTGTTAATGCAATGCAAACTCCTTTTCCCTCCACTGGATATGATGTTCTATTGATAATGTTTAAACCTGAGGTGGGAAGGATGAAGATTATCAACAACACACTCACAGCAAAGTTAGCAAAAATAATTTCTCAAACATAACAACTCAGAGGCAGATGCAAAAAGAATTGGTCAAATATATCTAGGAGAGTTGAAATAATTTACTTAATTGTCAGTGGTTTTGGAACTCTATGCCACCCATATATATTGAAGCAACCTATTAATCTATTCAGCTACCCCACCTAAGGCATTTCCTACAGAAGTCAAGGTTCACAATGCCATTAGTTATATATTTTTGTGAATAAAATGCATACTACCGTAACAAGAACACTTGATAGTCGAAATAAAAAGCTACCTGTTTTTCCTCACGTGAAGAGCTTGTATCGTCCTTCAACTCTCCTTGGTTTTTTGGTGTCCCCTTGGCACCAGCTGCTGGCATCCTTACTTCCTATAATCATCAAACCTTTAGCTAAATTCTTTCCACCCACTGACCAAACTATTTAGTTATTTTACTACGCGATCAAAACAATTTGAGACAATAAGAGATATCAATCATGACATTGAACACATAGAGACGGCAGAGTTTAAGAAGACAGTAACATTACTCCACGCTTATCTGTTACTAATTAATGCACCCAAAACTTAATGAATAAGTCCTTCTAAACTAGTTAAATTGGGCTTTAATGAATGAGTTCTTCCAATCTAGTAAAATTAGGGCATTGTGATTCAGATTAAATCTCAAGCGTTGCCTAATTTTTGGGGGGGAAACCCCCCATAAACTTCTATACTTGCACAAAAGATCCCTTCCTACTATCATGGTTCTGCTAAATGAACGAAACTAGAACAAACAGGATAAAGAAAATACCAGTCCCAAAATCTAGTCTACATTGTCTTGTGCATTAAGTCTGATCATTTAGGAACCACTTGTTACAAAAACGCAAAACACCATAAAATTTTGCAGCTAAAAAAAAAAAAAATCAAAACGAACTCCTTCTCAACCCTTCTTAACGATACGTATATTTAAATAAACAAACTTTTTTCCAACTTGAAAGATTCAAAATTTTCAACTTGCAAAAACGTACTGTCAAACACCTAACACCTAACAGCCTAAAAATACCTAAATGCACTTAAATAATGCCCTCCCACTGTCGCCTACCAATTAAATTGAATGACTCAATCATAAAACTGTAATTTGCCATAACCCAACGGGTTGGCCTCGTGGTCAAGGCTTAGGACTCCCTCTTAAGATCTCAGGTTTAAAACCTCTCAGGTGCTATCAACTTTTTTGGGGTTAGTCTGTGAGACCCCAAGGCTAAAGGTAGTCCCACATCAGCTGTAAAGTGGAAGTTGATGTGGTTTATAATGAAACGCAACGAGCTACTGTATAACTTAAGGTTAACCTTTTGAGCCATGTGGTTAGGCGAATAGTTAGCAGGTCAGCTGGCAAGGATCGTGACGTGGTATCAAAGCTTGCACCAACCGGAAGTGTGAGGCGTCCCGTGAGGAGACGTGCTTGACAAGTGAGGAGCTTGAGGTGCTAGTCGTGCTTGGGCGAGTCCCACATAGAATGAGCCCGAGGTGGTTGTCGAGCATGAGGCGTGTTTGTCGTGCTTAAGGGGCCTTGTCTCACAATGCTTGGTGGGTGGAAGTGATGGAACTTGGGGTGCAACTAGGACGTTGCGGTCCACATCGGCCCACATCGGCTGTAAAGTGGAAGTTGATGTGGTTTATAATGAAATGTGACGAGCAACTGAATAACTTGAGTTAACCTTTTGAGTCACGTGGTTAGGCAAATATTAAAAGGTCAGCTGGCGCGGGTCGTGACACAGTTGGAGTTTTCCTCCAGCTTTGATTGGGCTCCCCACAAGTGGATGACGGGATTGGCCCACAAACAAAATTAGTCGACATGCACGTAAACTGGCCCAGACATCTAAGTTATGGAAAAAAAAAAAAAACTGTACTTTGGCACTGCACACATTCGTCAAATGCAGCCAAACCCAAACCCTAATCACCATTTCTCCACTACCCACATTCACCAATGTCATCGATTTCCCATATAAAACGAAACCCATGATCGAAAAGGGATAAAGAATCAAAGGTGAGCAACACCTGTATAGCAATGACGTCAGGATCAAGGGTCTCGACGAACTTGGTGAACTCCGGCCAGTTGTTCTTGACGCGGAGAAGGAAGCTGTTTGCGTTCCACGTCACGAACTTCGATGGCTCCTTGTTGTTGTTGTCATCACCTGAGGCTTCTGGGTTTTGAGCATGATTGTTCGTTGAGGGAGGAGAGAGAGTGGGTTTCTTAAATGATGATCCTTCCTTTTGGATTGGCTGGAAGAATCTCTTCATTTTCGTAGCTCCAATCCAGAACTCTCTCAAAGACCCAAGTAAACTTCGATTGGGTTTCTCACAATACGGAAAAGATGACGATGTATATTTCTCCCAACACTCGCATTCTTGCACGCGAGGTTAGTTCAAGTCAAGGCAGAGTCAAACGCACGTTTTGAAGACACGTGCTTGAAATGAATCATGAATTTCCCATTGTTTTTGTTTGCAATTTTGAGATTTACTTTTGAGATAAATTTCTTTTATAGATTTGTGTATTTTCCTGTCTTTAATAAATTTTTTAAACATTTTGACAAATTCTTTTACTTTTTGAATAGAAGTAGTAAAAAAATTGACAAAAAATCAGTAAAGACGAAAAAACACGAATGATGAAACAGTCAAAAAAACGGCTTGGAACATTCCTCTGTTCTTGGCACAATCTATCCTCACCTGGTCTTAGTCCATCTATTCGGAACTCTCAAGTCCCAACGACCCAAGTAAAATGCGATTGAAAATATATACATATTTTTTTCCTTTTAAGAGGATTGGAAAGATGTTAGAAACTCGAGACGCAAGTTTTACGTAAATTACATTTCTTCAATAAAAAGTCACTCTCATTTTTTTCTTTAATAAAAAGTCACCTCATTTTCAAAAGATCAACGGAGGTTAATGTCAAAATCATATTATCAAAACAAATTGTCTATAAACACAACTCTCGAACAAAACTGTGTTTAAAGTTGTGCAATATATTTAAACTCATATGCATTTATAAACAAAACTTATTTAAAAGTTTTATTCCCAGCATTGCGATCTTGTCAAAATTCGAGTTCATTCTACATTATGATATTATTGGGGTCATTACCCTATTCTTGAACAACTCATCTCATCTCTTCCATATCTCCATCTAATTCTATCCCCATTGTACAGTAGCCAAGGCTGAACCCTCACCGGGGGCAGATCACATCCAGTACTTTATTGTCCATTGTGGTCCAGGGTCCTTATAAAAAATGTTTTATTCAAAATGATTCAAACTGCAAAGTTATTTTTAAAATATTTTTTATGGGTTCTTGAAATAAATTAGTTAAATCCAATATCGATAAAAGTTGTTTCAGAATTCTTAGGGTATTTCAGAATTTGTAAAGCCTATACGAATGTTGAAAAAGCCCTACGGATATCGGATTGAGCTAATTTTTCACAAGAGCCAATAAAAAAATATTTTAAGAATAACTTAAAATTTGAATATCTTTGTGAGACCCGAAATGGGTCTCACAAAAAGCATATGTGACATTTGAGAGCCCCTCAAACATCTGGTTTTCCAAAAAAAAAAAAAATTTCACGTTAAATGGGACTTTTTCCGTTAGCAACTTGCTGGTGCTATTTGAGAGCCATAATGGAACTTAGACGTGGCAAGATGGGGACCCTTGGATTTCTCACAGTAAATCTCAACCGCTAACTGGACCACAATGGACAACAAAAAACTGGATGTGATCCGAACCCCACCTCACCTGTTCAGCAGGTTGACTCAAGAGTCTATTCTTATAGGAGTAGCTTAATTTGGACCTTTTTCGAGCCTACCTCAATGATCTAATTGATCAATAACTATTTCGCACATTACGTGAATCAGATACCGTTTGATATTTATCTATAAATCAATGGGTTTCAATTCAAGGTTGCAATCCTAATTTGTTTCAAGATAAAAGTACTCTAAAAAATATGGGAAAGTCTACAATACACACCTCTTAAAAAGGGTGTACCATATGCACCTATTTTAAGGTTCATTCATAACATTTTAGTGTGTTTCGTAACTTTTGTTCTAGAATTCATAACCTTTCAACAGTACGATTCGTAACATTTTCATTTTGATTCATAACATTTTAGTGTATCTCGTAACCTTTACACGCTTCGTAACTTTTTAGCAATACGATTCGTAACATTTTCTCTACAATTCATAACATTTTGGAAGGTGCATATGATACACACCCAAATAAGGAGTGTGTATTGTAGTCTTTCCCCTCAAATATTATGAAAACAATGTCGGATCAGTATGAGTCTATGATTGATGTTCTCTACGTAAGAAATTTTAGATACATTTTTTGAACAAACGATTCTAAAAACCAGAACATCATTGAGACAGGTAAAAAATAGTCTAAAACTATTTGAACAAGCCTTGTTTCTTCTCTTAATATCTCAAAATTCCTTGTAGTACTTTTAACACTTTTAGGAAACAAGGCTACTATTACTATTTCACAATTGATAACCCTGCAAATAACCACTACTACGCGAATGGGCTTTGGCCCAGTTTGCAGGATTCGATCCCGGCGGTGTTTAGAATTTAGAGTCACAGATAGCGTCTAAAACTCACTGACCTACCAATACTCCACTGCATCCTTTCACTAACCTACCAATATTCCACTACATCCGTTGATGTATATAGTATAAAATAAAAAAAAACCACTACTACATTATGCAGGTTGGGATTTTGTGGCTCGGCAGTGGACGCGGGGTGCCCACTGCCCTTTTGGCCTAGGCAGGCACTGCTGCCCCTCATACGATACCATTTTGTGCATTAATAACCCACTTCTTTTTTTCTTTTTTCTCTTTGTCCTTTTGTTTACTACCAATTTCAGATTTTTTAAAAACATAACAATGCTACATACTTATCCACCGGTAATTATCAATAAGAATAGTCACAAAGGAGGTATGTATAATCTGAGATTGAAAATTACTTGGGATATTTTTTTTTTATCAACTGTCAGGGGTTGTCCAGGATGACTTACTTGCACCTCGACGTACTAATCTCTTCTCTGGCCAAAGGCAGGCTCATTCACGCCGTGACTAGAATCTCTTGTGACCTGTCCCCAAGAGGTCGCCAAGTTTTGAACTTAGGATGCATGGGTTTACATCTCATCCGTGTTGCCAATCACCCTCGCAATATTGACTTGGATGTGCAACAATAAATATTAGCTCTAGCAGCTCTACATGTAATGATAGGTGGTCACTTGAGCACCCAAAATTTTTTTGTTGTTGGAATACATATAATTTTTTTACTTTTATTTTAGTTTTGCCCTTCTAGAACACCCAACTCAAAAAAAATTTGAACACCCAAACAAAAATATTTAAATCCCACACAAAAATTCAAATCCCAAATCAATGCAATGTAAACAACCCAACTAATTAAAGTTGGGAAGTCAGTGAATGAATGATTGCTTGATAACTTATATTGAGAGTGATGAATTATTTACCATTGATGAGTAATTATTCAGTGGTCTTGAGATATCAACGTGTGGTACCCAAACACTTTTATCCGTCGCATATTTTCTTAGGATTCATATACTTAATACTGAGCTCCACAAAAAAGTGTAATGGATAAAGATGTTGGGTGCCCCAAGATTTTTGTAATTTGTACAGGTGTGCATGTTTTATTCTAGCAGTTTTTCGTTTGCATGAAGGCGCTTATAATGCTCTTTTCCCCCATTTAATGAGTACCAAGTCCAAAAGAAGAAAAAAGAAGTGGGTTATTAATGCACAAAACGGTGCCGTGTGAGGGGCAGCAGCGCCTGCCTTGGCCACAAGGGCAGTAGGCACCCTACGTCCCTCGGCAGTGGATAAGTCTGGTCGTTACGTTTCTGCTTCACTCTTCCCCCCAAATGAAACCGTAATCACAGAGAGAGAGAGAGAGAGAGAGAGAGAGAGAGATGGCGTCGAGTACAGTAATCTGCCCTTCAACAACACCTTCATCATCAACCTCTCACTCAAAGAACTACTACTCTGCGTGTATCCTCAGAAGCCATGTGAGGACCTTATCTTTTTCTTCTGCTAGAATATTCACAAACAGGGCATCAAGAACGACGATGCCCGGAAGCAAGAGCTATAGAAGTGGATTTACGAAATGCTTGTCGGCTTCTTCTCCTCCTCCTCCTTCCCTTAGTCTTCCTTCTGCTCTCCTATTCGACTGCGATGGCGTGCTCGTGGATACGGAGAAGGACGGCCATCGGATTTCATTCAACGACACTTTTGCTGAGGTATACACCATCTAACCGAGATACCGGAATTGGGTTTGTTAGCAATTTTCGAAATCCCTACGCAGAATCTTGGGTTTTTCTTTTCTTTTGCTTGTTCGAGGGAAATTTAGTAATCTTTTTGTGCCTCAAATGAATTTTTCCTTTCTTTGTTTGATCAGTTGCATGATTTGATTATGAAATAAAATTGGTTTTTGCAGAAGGAATTGGGTGTTACCTGGGATGTGGATTTGTACGGGGAGTTGCTGAAAATTGGGGGAGGAAAAGAAAGGTAATGCCTCCTCCTGAAAAAAACTGCCAACCTACTGTGAGTGTTGCAGATAAACATAAAATTCAATGAAATAATGTTGAAACGCCTTGAGCATCTTTTATTTGAATCATACCTCGGTGTCTTTCTTCATAGGATGACAGCCTACTTTAACAAGACTGGTTGGCCAGAGAAAGCTCCGAAGGGCGAAGAGGAAAGAAAGCAATTTATCGCTTCCCTTCACAAGCGAAAGACGGAGTTGTTCATGGCCCTTATTGAGAAAAAGCTGTTGCCTCTCCGACCAGGTGTTGCCAAGTCAGTTGCTATCGATCTTTTCTTCGGTTACATTTGAAGTGTGATGCCCAGCTATAATTGCAAGTCTAATTTATTCATCTTCTTTCTTATCATCGCAATGTTTCTATTTGTTGACTTCATGAAGTGCAAGCTCAAAAAGACGGGCTTTCTTGAAAGTACTAACCAGTAAGAAAATAGGACATGCAGCTATTACACATTCGAAAACTACTATGAATATACGGGAATATTTATTGCTCAAATGGAAAGCGAAATGTTGGTCTGAAGTTGAGATAAAGTAGGCTAGTTAGCCCTGTTGAAACTTTCTTGATATCAATACCACATGTTTCTTGGCTAAGTGCGCAACTGATGTATATTAGCACCTGAAATCGTTGAGATTTTTGAACTTCGAATGATTAAACCACTCAGAGAGTTCTTTTTAATAGAGTTTTGGCCCTGGACTTTCGGTGATGTGGAATGTAAGTGATCTGATGTCATGTAGTTTTTGTTTTCTCTGCTCAATAGTACTTTGGAAGTAGATAAAAGGTCTGACCTGAAATAAAATTATGTACTACAAAATATTTGGTTTTCTGAGTTCGAATATTCATATTTTCCAGGTTGATCGACCAGGCTTTGGCAAAAGGAGTTAAAGTTGCTGTGTGCAGCACCTCCAATGAGAAGGCGGTATGCATCATCAGGTTCTATGTTTCTCAATTTGTGAACCCGTAGTGTATGCAATTTTGTGCGCGTTCTTAAGCGAAATTGGTATATGCTAAAGGGAACATTTTAGACCCAAAAATGGTGCAATTCTCCTGATTTCACACTATCTTGGGACTTGCCTCTTGCATGAGGAATATTCGCTTAAAACCATCGTTATGGACTGGAGACAGTGCAACCAAGGAAAAAAATGAGGTCCCATTTGAACCCAAGTAGTCTTCTCTAACAGCCTTTCGTATGCATAACTGTGCATATATAGTACATTGTCAACTCAACAAGTCGAGCAGAAATATTCCATTATGCTGCTGGCTGTTAGCATCTTATTTTCACAACTAAGTTGTATGAAGTGAATTCAAACCTACTTCTTGTATTCGTTATCGACAACGAAATCGTGTAATCTGATTTCAGGTCTCTGCAATAGTTTCGTGCTTACTTGGGCCTGACCGAGCAGAAAAGATCACGATATTTGCAGGAGACGTGGTTCCTCGCAAAAAGCCTGATCCGGTAAATTCCTCATGCATCATGGTCGTATTGTCTCTGTCAGATATTGCATTTTGTACATTTAAAGGCAAAAGTCCAATACGGTTCGAGTATCAATTACCATCACTTCCCAAATTTTGGTGTATCTCTGGGGATGGTAATGTCTTTTCTAGCGCATTGATCTCTTCAAATTCATCTTTAATTAGACCTGGTTCTATAAGCATCTGAACTAAGAAATTTATTCCTTTCAGGCAATTTATGTACTGGCAGCTACCACCCTGGGTGTTGAACCCTCAAGGTATGGTCAGATAACATGGTCAAAAGACAAAAAGAATTGAATTCATATCGAAATTCCGAAAAAAAATTGAGCAACATTCAGATTTTATAAAACCACTTATGTTTCGGTTTGCTATTCATAACTTTTGCATGTCTTTGGAAAGGTGACATACTCTTCATTGTTTTATTCCAGTTGTGTAGTGGTAGAAGACAGTGCCATTGGTCTTGCAGCAGCCAAAGCTGCTGGAATGAAATGTATTGTCACAAAGAGTGGGTACGTTTCCTTTCCTGATCTAGGATTCCGCTCTCAACTTCTATTGGGAATTTTAGTAGTTTGAGATATATTTTTGAAGATGCTTTCGCTCGTGATTATGCCCCATCTAACGCGCACACATTATGTGACTTCTACCTGCCAGTGACTTTTCAGCCTTCTTCATTAGCACTGGCTTCACATATGTTTTTGCTGCATTTTCACTATTTCTTGACGCCTTAGAATTCATGTAATCTGTCATTATTGATATAGTTTTTCCGATCAGTAAATTTTATCAACTACAAGATGGATATTAGAGAGATGATCGGAGACTCTACTAGGGTAGACAAGAAAGAAACAGAGGTAAATCCCTGTCACAAGGACTAGAAACACTTGCCACACAAAATAAGAACCAAAACACAGAAGGCAAATCTTAGCAGCTTGAGAATAACGTATTTCAATTCTAAGGCTAGGACACCCATCTTAGCAACTAGTCTTCGGGTATATATCGTCTTCATAATTATACTTCTCTTGCAACTTAAAATCACGTTCACCAATGGACTAATTGCTGGCTGCAGGTACACCGCTGAGGAGGATTTTGTAAATGCAGATGCAGTTTTTGATTGTATCGGAGATCCTCCCGAGGAACGGTTTGACCTGGCATTTTGTGGAAGCCTTCTTGAGAAGCAGTACGTTAGCTAGCCATCATCTGGAAGGACATCCTCCCAGAAGCATATTCGATGTAGTTTTCAATTGTTTTCCCTCCTAATATGCATGTTAAAAGCATTTCAAATGCTTCTTGGAATACCATATAATCTGTTTCCGATGGATACAAAATTTGCTGACATTTTTTTCTGTCTTAGCCCTAGAGATGCCATGGATTGTGGCTTCTCAGTTGTGGTTAGAGGCCTCTTGGAACCCCATCAATGTAGATAATTTTTACATGTTGTCCATACGGATACGCGGTTAGATGCATATGCATCTTGGTACTGTTGAATATAACTCTCTCCACTCTTAATTTTCTGCAATAACAACATTACGTAAGTCGAATTTGTTTACTATTGAATGTGATGCATACTCGCAAAAAATAAAAATCCATCACCGTTTAAGCGGGTCTCACAATAAAACCTACCAATGGTAAATATATAAAAGAGTAGTGCTATTGGTACCGACGGTACCATAGGGAAAATGTACCGACGGCCACCGGACGGCCGTCTCCGGCCACCGGACGGCCGATCCGAGCCGTCCAAAAATTTTAAAAAATAAAACCGAGTGGGCCTACGCGGGAATCAATGGCATCCGAGGTGTGTAGAGTACTTGATCCGAGCACCCCTTTTTCGTGTATATACACGTATATACAAATATACACGAAAAATGGGTGCTCGGATCAAGTACCCTACACACCTCGGATGCCATTGATTCTCGCGTAGGCCCACTCGATTTTATTTTTTAAAATTTTTGGACGGCTCGGATCGGCCGTCCGGTGGCCGGAGACGGCCGTCCGGCGGCCGTCGGTACATTTTCCCTATGGTACCCGTCGGTACCAATAGGATTTCTGTATATAAAATGATCCATATAGCTCTGTCCCCACTCAATTTTCTGCAATAACAACGTTATGTACGTCGAATTTGTTTACTATCGAATGTGATGCATACTCGCAAAAATACATCACCGTTGGTGCAGCGGGTCTCACATGAAATTCCACCAATGGTAAATTTATAAGATGATCCATATAGCATTGCCCTCTGGGAAAAGTTCAACAATACAACTATTTTTAGAAAAAATTTCAACTGGTCAAGAGATTTTCTTAAAACTTTTTTACATGGCTGAACTTTAAAAAGTTGTACTTTGTTCCAAACCTATTACCCAAAGTCGTCCATCAGCATTGATTCATGGAATTTCTCAACTTTTTTACTTCTCAGATTCACAAGGCGGAATATTAAAATGTTGTTACAATCTTGTGCTTGGCTCCAAACCTTTGATCCATATGTGCTCAAATCCTCTGCACATGGGTACATTTTTGCATGCACATTTTGCTCCAGTGCATTTTCAATCATTGAATCACGTAAGAATCTTCTCCTTTCATAAGATTTTACGTCTGGTTCTACGGGAATACCTACACAAAATTCGGAACAGAGGATTTGAGGGGTACCCAATACTCGGTCCATGTTGCACTTGCAGTTGCTCCCTTCAAGAGTGCTAATTACACCATGTTGGGCCGTTGTGGCAGCAGAAGATTATAGAACCTGTCCTGAAGAAAGAAATGCTTTCCCTTGCTATCAACAGCCTTTTTCCACGCACACCATCCACCATTCACAATTTTCTTGATATCATCACTTCCTGTATAGTGGGGATCAAGTATGAGAAATGCACAATCTCCGCTTACGTCGTTGTAATCGACTCCCAGCAGAGTGTATGCAAGAACTCCACCACCTGCGTTATAAACAAGTTGATAAGTACCCCACAGAATTACATTTGTTTCCCCTCTACAACAACTTATTCTGTAAGTAACCAGTTGCACAAAGAAATCAAGCGGATTTTCCATATCAACACATAAAAAGAGAAAAAAAGTACAAAAGATCGAAAGAGGAGAGAATAAAACAAAGCTTTGTTCATTATATCTTGATCTTGAGAGAGCTGCAAAGTACAAGATTATATAGATATGGCAAACGGGACAAAATGCATTTCACTGACCAATCATAATAGGCGTTCCCTGGTTCTCGAAATGCAAGGCCAGCTCCCGACATTTTTCAGGAAGCTCAGCTCCCGATCTGACGTTTATGACTTTACAACTGACCTGTTTAACCAAGGAAATCATTACGTCAGCTCTGCTCAGGTGTCATTTTATGTCAGAAACTTAAATACACTTGCTTTCAAAAGTCGAGGTCCACCAAGCATGTATAGCATGACATGATCCAAGCGTAACACTGCTGATATAATTCTACCTCATAATTTCGTGCACAAAAAATGGCAATTCAAAGTTATTACTCCAACTTAACGGCGAAGTAGCACACTTACTCCGAGAAGTTTATCTAAAACAAAGCTTAATTCAATAGCTCCAATCCAGTCTCGCGAGCCTACAAAAGCAGGTTCCTTGTCTCCAATCTCCACAAGCGCCTGTTGTATTTCTCTGAAAATTTGATTTGTTTGTCAGACCCCAAATATCAAACATTACCCATTGATTCAAATTCAAAACTTTTCATCCATTTCGAATCATTCCATGCAGATATGCTGAAGAAATGAACAAAGCAATCATAAAGTATCAGATCTTGTACTCCTTATAATGTTACTACTATGATAACGGTTACATACAGGTCAAATGTTAAATATGCGAAGTCAATCTGCTTGGATAATGAAACAATTCAATCAAAAAAGGGGGGGAAAACTTATTCAAATTGAACATAAGTTACATAACATTGTAAGTTGTGACTTCTGTTACCTGTGTGAAGGAACATCAATGGATGAGTAATGTTGGAGCCTGAACCATGAAATGATAGTTTGTAGAGAGCGGTGGGCACAACCCCAGCCCTAGCAAGTGAAACATAAAATACTTATTGGAGAACAACTGCAAGAATAAATAACCGAATGCCATTAGCAACTTAGTTACAGTGCTCAACAATACCTAGTCAACTTGTGGGAGTGAAAGGAGGTGGGTTGGATAAAAGCAGAGGCAGACTTAAAACCTCTAGCACAAAACATAGAAGGGCCAATACAATGGCATAAGTACATAATGTTTTCTATGAGCTAGTGGACCATTGTACGTAACTGAAAATAGATCATATGGCAACCATGGTCAGAGATAACTGATGTGTTTACAATCAATTGGCAGTCAGAAAACTGTTGAGGAATGATAGTAAGAATTCCACGTGTATCACCAAGAAAAGATCACAAAACAACTAAATAAAGGAACAAATAATAATATTACCGTGTCATCATAACCATCTTGAAGATAATGATGGTACTCGTAAGAACCTTGTACCATAGAGATGACACCACCAGAAACTGCACAATGCATTATTTTCAGTGCAAGCCCAATAAAGAGAAAATCCACAAAATAAGAAGTCAAAGTACCACTAACCCCCACTGCTTGGAATCCCAAGATGTACATCCTTTAGCAAAGGGGAACCTGAAATTGCCATGGAGAGGTGTCGACTACAAAGGATAAACTAATGGATGCTGGCACAATCATTGACTACAGAAACTGTATCCTATTAGAAGCTGAATGGTTACCTTTCGATGTTGAGTTGCTTCGTGCACTATTTGGAGTGGATAAGTTAATGGCATTTGCAATTCTTAAGAGAGGACGATCAAAAGGTAATCCCAGCCTCAAATGTAGGGATCTTCTAGCTTCAACTGCAAAAAGAAAATTCCTTTTAACATGGAAAGGTCGAGAATCTCATTTTCTTTCTGAAAGAAATATCCAGACTGTTGTGACTATGTATCATGCGTTAATTAGTGAAATAAGATCATCACATCCTGCAACAGTATAGAGACAGTCTGTCCACCTAATGACTAACCACTTGACTATTTCAAGCTATTGTCCTTTTCCAGTTGAAGACCATAAATTTGAGCCCTAAAATACAACCAATTAACTACATAAATGGAAAGATTGGCAGCACTTCACCTTGCTTCATTTCTGTCTCCCCATATCTGAGTTCATAGATAACTGTTACTGGATGCAAAAACCCAGGTGGACTGAAGTGATAGGGATGCAACTGCAAAACAAAAAACTCTTATAATTACATGTAAGTAATCCTTATAAGAATTTTTCTGAAGGCAACAAAACTGCAAAATTAAACAAATGTTAAAAACTCAACAAACCGGAACTACAATTATTTTTAATCTCTATTCTCATATCTTTTTGGAATATCTAACAGTCATGTCTTTAACTGTTAAGTTGCTTAATGCACATTAGTCTGCCAAACCACAAGTATGCACCCACATCTGCTTATGCTAATTGTTGTAATTTTTCAAGTAGAATTTAAACAAGAGCAACTACAAGGGTCAACTTACCAAGGGGTGTTGTCTTAAGAGGTTGGGCGAGATTATGTTCTTCATGGTACATATCTGGTTGATTAACCCAAGGATGATTAAATTTGAAACTGCCTTCTCCAGTGAAAGATCCTTCGCGGCATAACAGAGAACTTGTAACTTGTAATCTACAACCAAAAGCTTGGCTTCTTTCAAAGCTGGAAAGAACGCAAGTTGATCATCAATACATGTAATGTTAATAATATCACAAGTGTGAGAAGAATGTCATTTACATGCATATAGGGGTAAAGTAAACAAACAAAGTTATGACAAGAACTCATTACCAGGGAAATATTCAGCAATAGGGGCAGCATATTTGGGAGACTTCCCTGATCTATTAAGTAGGACACTAACTTGGATCTTATCTGCATCCTAATGGTACAATTGTTAGAACAGTTGCACGGTTTTGAGCAAACCACGCATTGATCTAAGTTTCCCATAGTTAAATCATAAAATATCAACCATTTACTTCTCTAGAAATGATGCATGGAATTTACCTCCTCTACAGACTTAAATGATGAGACATCTTTACGTTTTGAACAGAAGTATGAACATGAAACAGTTCTTGCATCAGCTTCCTCAGCAGTAGCATTTGAAAGGCCAGCATTCCCAAGATCTGAAACCAATTCCACACCACGAAGAACTACAGGATGAGGTACTTCAGCTGAGGGTTCATTGAATGCTTCTATAATGTATGTGGCTTGTGGATCTCTAAATCTAGCAGCAATGGCATCTGATGCATGTAAATACATATCCCCTGCTTCTGGAAAACATCAAAATATACATCACAAAAGCAATTAGAACCTTCAGTATTATTTTCATACTACGGAAAATAAGCATTTCAAAAATCCGAGATAGCCAGAAACTGCTTACATGCTCGTGATGAATCAAGAAATTCATTCAAGAGCAGATAAAAAACATGGACAGCTCAGGGTACTCATATTTAGAAGTTAGAATTCAAACGAATGTTACAATTTCCTCAGAACATTTAATTGGCCTTATACTTTTGATTCTTGACAACCAAAATGGAAAAAAATATTCTGTGCAGTTCACATAAGACTGCTTGCCTTCCAGATATAGATTCCTGAGAAAGACTGTTCCAGTTTTACCCCACTTTTACCAGCAGTACCTACTGTAAACTGCAAGATATCTGGCCAATGTTTGTAACTTTCTATTCTAAAGTCGTAACATTAGAAACCACAAGCCCATTCCTACTCCACATCTCCAGCATGGGTGTTTAACATTGCAATCTACGATATACTCCTGGTCTTTTATCTGAAACTACACTTCAAACCTGAGTCTGCTTCAACTACGTCCTTACTGTTTATGATTATCATAGCTCCTGCATAAGGAGACGACAAATTCACCATCATCACTGGACCTAGTTGTGCCTCAAGTGAATAATGGGTACCTGAAGCAGTGCATGTGCTACATCACAGGGTACTTCAGCTGCTCAGCAGGAATTGCAGTCTTAGTTTTCTTCTACTGTACGATGAATTTTACAAAACATTTTTGCGTCATGAAAGCAATGGAATCTCTTATTAACTTCCAAAGCTCAAGGTAGTTTTTAAGCGGTAAAAAAGTTCAATTAAACCATAGCAACCCCTACTAAATGCGCTCAACCTGAATAACAGTCTACAGTCTACTCATCATTTCACACAACCTGCAAGCACACCTCTTGGCAATCGTCAACTGTGCAGCAGCTCCCATTCATGCTCTCTAGTCTCCACTGATCACGATGATGTATTTGGCAGAGCAGATATGTATGGTAGCTCAGTAAAGTGACACAGATTACACCATTTACCTGGATTTGTACCCTGTATCAGTACTGAGCTTCCTGAGCTTTTTCCCCTGTCTATCATGGTCCCTCTACCAGCCTGACTATATGGGTCAAAAGCTCTTTAGAACACATCTTATGATTCCTCACAAATGCCCCTTTCTTCAGTGTTTTACGTTGTCTCAAGCAAGAATAATTCTAATCCAGGCATCATTTTGTATGAAAACTCAATCTGTAGTGGGTAGGTGCCCTCTTGCTCGGTGGTTAGTATTTCAAATAGATTACCGTTTAGAATTCAATGGTTGGGGCCTCACAAAGGTCATAGGTTGCCGGGATACACATACACCAATTCAACAACCAATATTCTCTATATACATACCCATTACCCATCCCAAGTAAGAGTATATTCATACAGATTGAGAGGCATTTAATCGGCAACATACACTGCTAACAGTATACCTGAGTTATCAAAAGAAACGGTACAACTCAAGTGGCATCCTACGAAGCCAAAGACATCTCAAACATTTGATGACAAAACAGAGAAAGAACTTTACCTTTGGGGCTCTCAACTGGAAAATAAACAGGCAACTTGATCTGAAGCTCGCATCGAAGTAAGCAACCTCTCTCCCAAACATACTTCTCAGGCTGATCAGCATAGATAACATCATCAACAGATTCCAACCTAGTTGAATTTCCAGACCTCGACAAAAAGAAACGAAGATTTCCAGTGTCCAAATCCGCAACAGCTCCAACCAAATCTCGATCCTCTGAATCCCTTCCATCAACATTCCCAGATAGAAACTTCCTCAAATTGCGTGAGGCGCTGACTGCCTCACTCGCAACTTGTTCAAAATCAGAATTTTCTCCAACAATCAGCGCTCCAATGACTTCGAAACCTCTTAACAGCAGTGACCTAAGATCATCTGCTCATAAATTATGTACCCGTCGTAAGTATAAACACATGTGCGTACACATTCACAACATACACATTATTTATTCACAAGTGAATTCGTTCAAACAATCAGCGCTCGAAATACTTCGATTCCCCTCAATAGTAGTACCGTAAGATCATCTACTCTTAAATCATTACCTGCAAGATGCAGGTACAGAGACATCTACAAATGTCAAAATAAATGGTAACAGAGAATTTCAACTACAATTACTTCAAAACTCCTAAGATCTTCTGCTCATAAGTTACGTACCGGAGGTATGTACAAACACGTATGCATAGACATTCACAACGCACACACATACATATACATATATATAAAACTTGTTCGAAACTTAATTGATTCGAACAATCAGCGCTTCGATTACTTCTATTCCCTCAATAGCACTAACAGAAGATCATCATCTTGTAAATTACTCAACCGACACAAGTATAAATAAATCTAGGCACACATTCATTATGTATAACTCATTCTAGCTCCTATCTCCCTCTCTCTCTGTTTGTATGTACATGTACATCAACTCACTCTTCTAGAATATCAATACACCTCTTACACAATATCCACCGCCCTAAGGGTTATGGACTCAAGGGCGGAGGTAGTAAGATACAAGTGGTGTCACTTGACCCTAGACAGTTGATATCTCACAAGGATATTTGATAGTCGTTTTGTTATTTTTACGGTTTCACCCCTTAAAAAGATCTTTCAATTGCTCTAACTTGCTTCAAATGCACAGAAAATCCCAAAATTCGGTTCTTTTCGAGAGTCGACGGTGTTATGAATGATCTCGTTGGGACTAATTGTAAAGCAAAATTACATTAATGAGTATATTTTTAGCTCGCAATTAGTTATTTCTTTTGTATTAACAAACAAGATATATAATCTGATCTACTTTCTGACGCCACTAACCAAAAATCTTGGCGCCGCCATTGATATGAACCTTAGCATTGTTCCTACATACATACATATATGTACCTGATTCATTGGAGTAATGAGGAGAGAGAGGAGAGGAGGAAAGGGTGTGGATGCATCGGAAGGTGGAGACGATGGTGAAGGGAGGGAAGAAGGGAGATCCGATAAGCCATTGAAGGCCTGGTTGTTCGTTCTTGTTGATGATTATCAGCCTGCGACAAAGAACTCGCACGCTCGTTTTCACTTCGTCCGCGGCCATGGATTTTGATGATTCTTTCTGATGCGATGAACCTTGATACCTCACTGAAACCCGAGTTTAGTTGATTTCAGTTCGCGACGGGGAGAGTTGTTCGTTGTCAGGGAAAGAGGGTGATTGGATGCAAGGATGAGATATCCCAAGCCAGGATAAGAAATGGACTATGGGCTCTTTTAAAAATCTAATCTAAAATTTGTATCCACAGCTATTGCATTACACACCAATAGGATTCAGACTTCTCAGCCCTCAGCAGTTCAACTACCGAGAAGTCAGCGCAATTCAATCTTGGTCGTTCACCTCGACAACTAATGATCCATATTCTGTGAAGTATGCTATAGGTAAAAAAAGAGAGTATAATTTGGCGAGATACTTTCAGCAAATTTAGATCATTAAAAATACTTTCCAAAAGTGCTACACATACAACAGTTGTGTAAAACATACAACGGTTATGTAAAACACAACACACAACCAATCTCTAGCCGTTCATTGTAGTAATAAATTGCCAGGACTCATTCAAACTCTTCCCCATAAAAATTAGACTTTTCCTTGGAAGAGTTTTTTTAAAATCTAGACCTTCCAAATACATCTAGACGGTCAGAATTATGCACACAATCGACACAACGGTTGTGCAAGTAGCATTTTTGAATACTTTTTGATGGTTGAAATTACGCGAACTGTCCTCTGCAATCAAAACACAGACTGTAAATAAGCCAGATTCTCAACATATGAATACGGGATATAAAATTCCTAGAGTATGTCAGAAGTGAAATTCTACATCAAATATATACTTTGGTGATCTTTGTGTTATGTTTGTTGAAGAATTATACAATGTAAGTGCACTCTAAACGACTCTTCAAATTTAAATATTTTATCTTTTCGTTGACTTTGAAGGGACCCATTTGTGCTCAAACAATAAATTAATTCACCAATTAAAAATACAGTAGAATTGATGAGTTGACAATTCGAAGACTCATTTTTCATTCTTCAAACTTGAAGAAAGAAAAAGCTACACTAAAACAGTGTAGCAAGTTTGTGTGAGGCCCGGTTCTTACGGAAAGAGAATAAGTGAAAAAAAAAATTTGGAAAAGTGAGTTTTATTTTTATGTGGGCCCTCAATGTAATCTCTTTGAAGGGTTTGGTTATGAATTAATACCATAAGTTGTATGTGTGTGGACTGTAGACGTGGAAGACATTTGAGGTGCAAGTGTGCATGTGTGAAGTAATCTACTGAAAGAGAAAGAAACAAGAATGAAAAGAGAGGAATACGTGGAGGGCTAATAACAGAGCTGATGTGTTGTCCATGCAAATGTATCTCTATGGCTTGTCTCTTTTAGGGACTTGAACTTACTTGAAAAGAAGAAAATAAAAGAAGCTCAAGACAGATAATTTGTTTTGGACATGTGTCGTGATTTTAGAATCTTTTGATGAGTCAGGTTTGGATTATAAATATACAAAAGGAAAGGTGGGTAAAGGGGGAGGGGAAAAAAAGAAGAGCCGAGGGGGAAGAAAGGGAAAATAGGAGAGGAAATGGAAAAGAAGAGAAACGAGAATAGGAGAGAAGATTAATTAGTGGGAAATAGATTATCAGATACGAAATTATTTTGTAAAATTTAAGGAAGTGGGTGTTGGTGTTTCAATTGTTATCTGTTGTTTATTGATTTGGGTTGTGGTGCTTGAGGGTTAGGGTCGTTACAGTTTGCTTCTTCATGGAACGGTGTTTTGATGACATGGCTCTTCAAATTCAGTTTGGTTTTATTTTCGCTGCCTCATTTGGAGAGATGCTCTTAACTCCTTGAATATGGAAATAGTAGAGGGGGAAAAAAAAACTCCAGTATTCGTTTTAGTTGGGATGAGAACAAAATAAGAAGGGCAAAATAGTAATCACATCCATTAGCTCATGATGGACGGGATATGGAATCCCCAATCCCCAATGAGATCCCGGTATATAGGATACGTACTTTCGTCCATAACGCGGTAGCAAACGCTAGACTTTTTGGGCCCACGGCACTACATATTAGATCGCACCCCATTTAGAGGAAAATACAGTTTCAATGTAAGACTAAGAGAGACTTCATTTTGATAGGTCACAAAGAGAAAAACCTAAAACCTGATAAATTGACGGAAATAGTTCATTTTAATAGACTTCTACACTATTTAAGGTTTTTTTTTTAAGGTTCTAACTGAGCTGTTTATCATGGATCTGTTTGGATTTGTCTAGGCCACTGCGAATAGAAAAATGCTACAAACACAAACATAAGTGCACATATACGGGGACAGATGTAGCTGCACAGATCCGGACACAAATGTGCTACATATGTGTGAGCCCTACATATTCGCTGTGGAAACCACATGCATCGAAGGGTTTCAGACACAATTGTGTCCAGATCTGTGCACTTTTGCATCTGTTAGTAGCATTGCTCCATTGCCTAAGTTGATCATAAGCTGTTAAAACCTTCCACCAAATCAGTCGGAATCATGGGAAACAAAATTGACAAATGAACAATAGCGTTTGAAGCCAAAGGTTGGAAATCAGCTTTCATATTACTAACAATATACAAACTCAAGTTCCCAACAATTAAATTTCAGACGGCTTTCCAAGTTTCAGTAATCCTTAGAATCCCAAAATCTGTCGAAGATTTTTGACAAAAAATTAAAAAGCTCAAATTCCAAAATTTGATGTTTTTCGTATCATGCACTACGATGCCTCCGAGAGCTTGCCCTGCATAATTTTCGATGGAGGGCTTCTTATTGCAGAAGAGTGACCATCATTTGCGCATGGGAAGATTCCGGTTTTTAATTGCACCACCAAATAAGTAGAATTAAGCAAGCAAGTCATGATGCTCAAGGCAACAAGTCTCATAAAACTGTCGGTCTGTCATCACTGTTAACTATATACAGGAGGTTACGTAACAGAAGTTAAGAGAAGACCTTTAGAACATAATGCTCACGTCTTAATGGGCAAGAGAATGTTAATCTTTGAAGTACCTTTGCAGTAATGAAAAATTACCCAGCAGCCACACAAGGTAAAACACACTTCAGCGAGTGAGCTCATTGTTGTTGATGCCAAAGTTGCCAAGCCTGCAACAAGATGCATTTTCTAACATTTCAATGAAGCTTAAATAGAGAAGGGTCTATTATAAGGTCAATTATCAGCAAAAAGCACAGTTAGTCAGTTACACATACCAGCAACACTGCCAGCACACATTTTACTGGTAACATTCAGTGAATTGAAACAGAGTCCATAAAGACAAGGAAATGAGGTTCGAAATGCAACCAAGATAAGAAGGTATACGATTCCATTAGGACCATTACCAATTGCAAGTTTCCACAACGTTCAATTGAATTACCACAACTAACCCATAGGTTCCTTGTTACACAATGTATGACTTTTCCACACAGCTGTAAACCGAACCAAGTTATGCGAGCATGACTTAATAGTTTGTGCATCAAACAAACCTATCTGGAACACATTTTGAGGCTTCTTGCTTTTCTAAAATTCGGCTTGATAAGCTCATATTGCATAAGAGAACCAAGCTACTTGAGCTCGGCTAGAAGGAAGCTCATTTGAGAAACTTGGATAACCCACTAATTTGCTCAATTTGCCTCATTTACAATCCTACACTTGGATGCCGATTGTGGCAAAGCCCTGCTGGTCAAGGACTCTACTCTGTACACCATGTAGTCAAAATAAGCTCAAGGAATATGAACACCGTTCACAGGGTTCCCTCAATCTGCAAACAAATTAACAAATTTAACAATTCTTCACTTCACTCTAAAGAACACAGCTTTGCAACTAAAGATAAAGCATTCATAAACAAGAGCACGTATATAGAGCTAACCCAGCTGAGATTCTCTATCTGTAAATGATGACTTATAATTAGTAGGGCATGATTAAGAATGCAAAATAAACCAGCCTACAATGTCTAACTGCATTTCCGGTCAACGTCTTCACTATTCATGATCAGCAAAAGACTAAATGAGAAAAATGAGGCTATAAAACCACATACCCATTCTCATCTCTGGAGCAGTTCATTTGACAACTATTGGTACAGCAGTATGTATCAATTGAAGACCTTCTGGGAATAGACAATTCAGGATTACTTTCTGGTTGGAACCTCAAACAGGTACTCTGAGAAGTCTCTGATGACTGCATCTTTTTATGGAGCTTCAGGGATCTGAATAAACAGCCAGGCTGTTTCTCCTCCTCTTGAGCAGATATAGCTTCGCATTTGCAGTTGCCTGTCATTCCAATGCTTAGTGCATTTCCTTCATTGTTCCGTATCATCGCTTCTTTTTTCTGACAGCAGTTATTCGAGAATTGGGACCCACAATAGGGGGAACAAGTCTCAACATATTTGTCCCTTACGTTTGCCTTTTCAGAGGTGGAATCAGAATGACATGATGGTTCACTTCTGTTTTCAGTGGTCGACTCATGGTGCAACTTGCGGGAACAGCTGAACAAGCTGAAGGATATCTTCTTTTTGGTATATTTTGTCGCAGGAACACAGTGCATAAGATTGATCCGCATCTCCACATTACAACCCAGAACAGATTGAAGTGCGTTTGCAATCAATTTCCATGACTTCTCAGCCTTCTTTACATAGTCAGGGTGATGAAACTCCAATTCAACCACTCCTAAACCTGGGATATGGTTTACGACTAGGTCAAGAGATTGGAGAAGTGAAAACAACTCAATCCACATATTCAAAAGCAGAAAATGGATATTATAAAGAAAGAACAGCCTTCACATTTACATGCAATATATCTGCAATCCCGCATAACTGGTCAAACAACCACACATATTTTATGTACACAACGTAGCATAAAAATGTAACAGCGAGTGAGTAAACTATCATCAAAAGTCAACCAACTAAATAAGAATGTTCTAACCCTCTTTACCATTTTAGCACAATGTAATAGACTAGTAGCAAGTAAAACTATCCTGAAATGCCAACCAACCAAAATGACTTTGCTTGAACCTTACTTACAGTTTTAGCACATTTATCTGAGTAATTGTGCATGCTAACATGACTGATGGGGCCGACTAGCAGAGAGATATTCAGTTAACCAGAGACCAAATGCCAAAAGTGGCAAGGGACCAACACTGCATCTTGTAAAGGCGAGAATACCTTAGAATTTTATTTAGTTCTCGCTCCATCTACACTTGCGCAAACAAATGACACACCAAAAAGAAGAGGAAAAAGCTAACAAACTGAGAAGAACAACACCAAAATGGTCGTGTTTTTCTAATTGTCCTATTTTACCTAGTGAAATACCTTTTCGGGAAAATCCAGACTCTTTGATATTTGACCAAGGATGTGGGGAGTTGTGTTCAACGTGACATTGCATATGTGCCCAATGTGTCTAGGTAGACATGCACATGTTAAAATTGCCTTAGTGGAGTTTACATCATATCTATTTGTAGAAGTCTCATTTTTATGGATAACACTATGTTAACTTGCAAACACCTTTTTACCATGTATCTAATAAATAGAGGAAGAGACGCTTGGACGCCTACCCGCACCTGATACCTATGTCGATATTTATCTAACATATAAGATGCCAAATAAGAGGTTTGGTCTTTGACAAGTGAGCTATTGCACAACACACCATCACCAAATGCACAATTATCTAACGAGAGAGTAGAGCTTAGTATGGCTATCATTTCATGCGAGAAGTGAAGCATAGATGTGAGTACCTTGGGCAAAGCAAATAGAAGACAGCTTCCCATGTTTCCTTAAAATGTTTTTCAGTGAATTGGATTGACAAATCTCTATGGCTTTCTGCCATATGGATTCTAGTGTTTCTTTACCATCCTGCATCCCCAACTTACATGATTCACCATTATGGCATGCACAAGGGACAAGATGTTTCGAACTCTCACTTGGAGATGATTCACTACAAAAATCACCATCTGCAACAAAAGCATAAAGCTTGAATATAAGTTACCAAACTTACTTTTCCGGAAAATATTAAATCAATCATTGAGCCTTATCAAGGAAGCAAACATTGTTTGTATCAGTTTGCTCTTTTCTTTTCTTTTTTCCAACCATTCTCACCTCTTGGCTGTACAAATTTTTCGCACATCCTCAAATCATGAGCATCTGATAATGAATTCCCCACTGAACTCAATTGTAAAAGAGCTACGATAAGCCATGTCGTCTGACTATTAGATGCCCTCAGTTGTTTCTCAGTTTCAGAAAGTATTTTCAATGCATGATTAAGTTGCTGCAGGCTTGCTTCAGCTATGACATGAAATTCCACGCAGGATATTTGAAACACAAATGGTTCCAGTCAGTGAGCAATACAAAATGAAATAAGTATATCAGGCTAAGATTTGTCATAAGCAACCAAAACAACTGCAAGTACATTTTCCAAGTAGAAATTAAATGACACAAAAAATGTGGGTGAGAATCATTAGATTGAAACTGGGAACTTGAAAGCTCCTCATGTGTTGCCACTTGCCATAAGCCCATAACAGCTAAGTTGCTAAAGAGGTGTGAAGTTACTTTTCACATGCTTCTCTCTTCCCTTGAATGGTTTACGGTACTTATGGTGTCCTTCCAAATCAAAGTGGTTGTGATTACCAGATGACCGTGGAAGCAACTACGGAGTAAAACTACAGTATTGAGTTTTGAATCTTTAACAGCCTTCAACTATATTCAATACAAGGGAAAACGTTACACAAAAATGGTGGGATCGCTGCATCACTAGGTCCTATAGGAAGTGTAATCCAAGTGCTGTGAAGATGATTTTCTACATCAAATGGAGATGCCATACAACAGGCTCCAGCTTACATCAGTGGTACTACCTTTAAACACAAGTGAAAAGTGTACCCCATTTTTCCAACAAATATTGAGCACTGAATATAGAACAAAATTCTAGGGCAGATTAAATTAATAGCCCCTCAAGTTTCTGACAACAACAGGATCTCAGATGGAATAACAAATAATCAGCATGAGAAAATGACTACTTTACGAGATATATTTGCTCACAATTCAATGTGACGAATAGCCTTCTGTCTCATTCCCTTATTATTATGGGGTATTCTAGTATTCACTTGCCGTTTAAACTTTCAACTCACCTCACCTTCTCTCATCTTCCCAATTTCCGAAATTCCGTCACAATCACCCACCCTCCACACACTCTCTCTCTCTCTCTCTCTCTCTCTCTCTCTCTCTCTCTCTCTCTCTCTCTACTAGCTAGCAAATTTCTATCATGAAAACTCACGGTTATACTTGTACTAAAGAATGTATACTTACTAGTGTATCTACTGAAAAACTTCCTTCTAACTTCAGATGAACCTGGCTGACATTTTCCAGCAAGGACATCCATTATGAGGTTTGCTAGCTGTGATATTAGTTGCATAGGGTCTATCCTTGATCTCATCAGCTCCCTGGCCCTTCTAACTGTATTTGAGCTGTCAGATGACAAAGCTAGATCCAGTAAATCTAGCAACTCATCATCAGAAACAATTCCAATCTGCAGAATCACAAGGGAACAAATTAGGAATTTCAGATGAGAAGAGACACACTATTAGTACAAAGTGACAGATATTAAGGTAGTGTTCAGTTCGTTGGAATGGTTCTTAAAAGGAATGGAATGGTCGTCCCTTGGTCTCCCAATGGAATGACCACTCATCTAAATTGGTGCATAATAAGCATTCAAACATAATTCCACTGACACAAACACTTCCTGAATGCTAGACTCACCAGTTCGTAAACCAATGACATAGTAATTCTTTTCCCAAGTAAACTAAGTTGCTCAAGCATCATTTCAGCATCACGGAGTGAACCATTAGATTTAGAAGCAACAAAATCCAAAGCATCCTGCTCAAACTGAAGTCCTTCTTTCATACAGATACTTCCTAATCTGCTTCCAATATCAATGTCCTTTATCTTCGGAAAATGGTACTTTTGTGATCGCGACACTGCACTTTGTGGCAATTTATTGAGATCGGGAGTAATCAATAAAAAGACAGAATGCCGAGAGAGGTTTCGAAGGTTGTTCAAAAAAGTTGCCCACGTTTCCCCTCGTAATAGGTGGCACTCGTCAATTATGAAAATCTTAAACCTTGACGAGACTGGAGGGATACTAGCACTTTTAATAAGAGATCTAACCCTATCCTTACGATTGATTCTCACAGAATCCACTTCATTGACATCTCGGCTCCTTCCAGAGAAGAACAAAACACATTCGCGGCACAGACCACAGGGTTTTTTCTCCTCAAGTGAGAGACAATTCAATGCAGCAGCAAAAATCCTCGACGCAGAAGTCTTACCTGTGCCGCGGGGGCCATGAAAGAGATAAAAGGAACTAATCCTGGCATTTGAGATGGCCGTCAACAGAGACCTTGCTACTACATTTTGGCCCACTAATTCACAAAAAGATTTTGGCCAGAATTTCTGATTGAAACTCTGAGGACTCTCCAAAGATGGAGAAATTTCATTGCTTATGTGTTTCCAGCTCTTTCCTTCTCCAGAAATAAGTGTCTCGCCTACACCCCCTGATAAAAGTGGCTGGTCTTCTAGGTCAGATGGAATATTTGATACACTAAACCTAGGAGTTCCTGACCAACAGCAGGTGATCCTACATCCATGGTGATTTCCATCAACAGCATTAACATCTTCATTTCCAAATAATGATGTGCTATGACTTGACAAGCATGGACTGCCAACACGACTCATGATATCACCCACTGCCGCTCTAGATGATCCAATCCGCCTTTGGTGTCCTGTTTTTCGATTAGATGGGTTAAGATCTATTCTTTCTGCCCGCGATGATCCTTCAATTGGTTCATTGCATGAATCGACTCCTTCCAAATAACCCGCGGAAGGTGGGACGCACGTTAAGTCCAACCCTTTCTCTGGATATCCATTGCAACATCTTTCACTCACTGATTTGGTTTCACAAACCACTTCTTGATTTGGTCCACAATGATTGGAACCCACAACCTGTTTGGACATAATTGGAACAGACCCACTGTCTCCAACCCAAGTTGAATTCTCATACAATGCTAAGTTAGAGTTGGGCTTTCTGAAACCATTATGCAAGTCAAGGTCTCTCACATTTTCCTGCCTTTGACCAGTTAAGCCTAAATCTTTCGATCCGAAAAGAGGCGTCATACCAATGCAATCCATTTCACAACCGTTTACAAAGCCTAGAGTGATCCCATTAGTCGAGTTGGTATCCCAATTCAAATTATCAACTAAAGCAGAAAATTTGCTCATTGAGTGAGTTGACGGATCCCTAAGGGACCTCACTCTCCGAAGAGCTAATAATGCTTTCGAGATTGGGATATCAAGAGAATGCCGCCGCCCATCCATGGTTTCAAAATTCAAGGCGTTTTAAGAAACCACACTATTCAAATCTCAGGACCAACTGGAGAAAGAATTTCATTTCCAACCTGAAGAAACACGCATAACAGAATCATTACAAGGGGACAATTATAAAACCAATCTATCATGCTTAAAACCATGTCCTCTATAGAAACAAAACAAAATTTACCAACAAAACCAACTAATGATCTGGGGTATGCCCCTTTACACCTGTAATGCGCGGGTTTTGTTCCAATAAACTTTTAACTTACCCAAAATAAAAAAAAAAGATTCTCTGATGGATCATTGAAAAAATGTCACATACCCGAACTAACCCAAGATTAACAGCATAAATGACACTTACCACAACTAACCCAAGATTAACAACAAAAATGTCACTCATCCCAACTAACCCAAGATCAACAGAAAAAAAATGTCGCTTACCCAGTCTAACCCAATATTAACAGCAAAAATGTCACTCATCTCGACTAACACAACATTGACAACAAAATACCCCAACAAAATTCAACCAACATTTTAGAAAGAAAAAAGGCACATTTTTCCCTCTGTTCGTCATCAGAATAGCTACAAATCTTCTAAATGAGAAATTAAAAGCAAAACCTGAACAGCAAAGAAAGTACAGTCCAATGCAGCATCTTTATAAAATAATATCTCTTCTTCTTACCTGTAACAGGAGTACAGTAGAGAAACAACAAAGTGTCATTCACCAGTGACAGCTACGGATTTGAACATAAGAAACATAGAAGAAGAAAAATTCAAAGTCTAACCATTTCACTACACCCAAGCTCCAGAACTCTAAATTACAAAAAAAAAAAAGACCCAAAGAGGTAAGGAAGTTTAGAGAGAAGAGAGTGAGGGTTTCTAGAGAGAGAATCTCCTATTTTAAATCAGTCAACAGAAAAAATTACCATTTAAAAACACGATAAGGGTCAAACAAACAATGCGAAGCGACAAATATGAAAGCCGCACAAACATGCAACTTGAGGAATCGAAACTACCTCCCAAAATCGAAATAACCATAAAATAAACATATAAAAAATACAAGAATATATCGGAAAAAACAAACAATAGCCAAACGACAAGTTTGAAACAACGCATACACACGCACACGCGCACAAACCTGCAAAACTGGAGGAATCGAAGCCCATCGAAGTCCACGGAGTCTGAAATTAGGGCTTGAAACGCGGCGGAGGAGGAGGATGAACAAACCCTAACCCTAAAACGGGAAGCAGAGGCATTGATGGTTGAGCTTTGAAGGGGGGACAGAGGTAGATTGTAGAGTAGATTACTACTACTACAGGTAGAGGGAGGGGCACGGGAGGGCAGTGGCAGTATAGTAAATGTGAGTAAATGCTGGGGGCGATAATTGTGACGGTGATTGAGGAGGGCAGAAGCAGAGGGAGCCATGAGCACAGAGTCAGACGTGTAGTATTGATAATTGCGTGAGAGTAAATTCCCTCCTTTCTGCAGAGATTCTGGAGAGAGAGAAGAGAGAGAGAGAGAGTCCGGAGGGGTAGTTTGGGGATTTTGATGTGAGAAGGTTTCAGGTAGTTCGGGGGAGCCAAAAAGCTGCAACTCTGGTTTTGGGGAGAGAGGGAGCACGTCCGTGTTTAACGCGTGTAGACACGCTCAGAATGTCAATTCACAGGATTTTAAAAATATGGGAAATGATTGCCAATTGACTTGTTTTGATAATTAATACCCGCCAAAGACATTTTCAGTATTAACAAATATTTTTAATATGTCCTTAATGGGTATTAATTATCAAAACACATCCTGGGCCGTCATTTACCCTTAAATTATTGAGTGGGTATTTGGAAACCTATTTTTCATTTTTTCATTTTTAACTTTTTGGTTTTTTGGCCTTTTGTTCAGAATATAGTTTGAATTTGATAGAGTGTTTGGATGATATGTACAGAATGCATTTTGCAACTTGATGTGTTTGGAAAATATGTGATAAAAATGAATTATGACTTAGTTTTTTACCATGTTGCCTTATTTATTTATTATGGGATATAATATGTATAAATAATGGTTTAATTAATTTTTTAAAATAATTTTTTTATTTTTTCATTTTAAAATATATCTACACACACAAAACTTTTTACACCATTTATATATTGTTCAAATTTTCAATTCGTTTGAGCCGATGCAAAAATTTTACTTTTCTGATTATTTTATCCTAAATGGTCATAATAAATTTTTTGCTCTAAAATATTTCAATGAACACCCTAAAAAAGTCCTATAACCAAATATAGAGGATAATTTGGTTTTTTCTTCTCTTACGCTAATCAGAAGTGGAAAATGAGAAGTTAAAAAGTACATTTTTTCCTATTTCTCACTTTTCGTCTCTATTGTTAAAAACAAAAACTCATTTTTCCAAAATAAGTTTTGCAAACACCCAGAAGTTGAAAATGAGAAGTGGAAAAACAAATAAGTTGGTGGCCGAACACCCCATGAGTAACCTCTGAATACATTGGTTCATGAGCATTGAACGATTATGAACACAATTACGTGTAGAGTTTATTTTGAATTATTGATGATAAGTCTTATCTATATCAGAAAGGGAGTATGACCCGTTTTGCCTAAAACTTAGGATCTTTTCACTGGGTGTTTTTGGTTATTTTATTTTAATTTTGACAAGATTTTGGCCAACTTTTTTCTACTCTAATTGAAAAACGTTCGAAAGTATAAACAAAAAATTGGGAAAAGATGAAAAAAGACTTTCTTTTGGTGTCTTTAGCTTGCATTTTATAATTTAAAAAAATGAATTTTAAGCTCATTTTTTTATAATTACACTCCATTTTTTTAGTCTTTTAATACAAAAAATAAAGTGCATTTAAAAAAAAAAAAAAAGGAAGTATGAATTTTAGTGGTCAAGACAAACGATGTAATATACTCCTATAAAAATTGCGGATTAAAAAAAACATCAATCATTATACTACCATATCTATTTACACATTCATTTATATACCTACACTCACAATAAAGATGAATTTCACACACATTATACACTCAATGTATATGGGTCCCACCCTTTTATGAATATGTGTGTATGAATGGGTATGTAAAATTGTAAGCAAGTGTAATGTTAGAATTTTCCAAAAAAACATATACTCATTAAAACGATGAGAAGAAATGAAGGAAGAGAGAGAGAGGGGGAGAGGCGGGTGCCAAAAAGCTGCAACTCTGGTCTTGGGGAAGAAATCACTACTCTAGCACGTCCCACTGTTTGCAAAGCACGTGCACGACACGCTCGGAAAATAAATTCTCCGAATTTTCCAAAGGACCCGAAAGACCGGGGGATTTACGAGTTCCAGCGCAGCGAGTGGCTCCTATAGTGTGGTCCTTCCCGTTTTCCGTTTTCCCGGGGACTGTTTTGACCACAAAAAATTTAGCGCAGGGATCCGGGGGCGAGGCACAGTAGCGCTTACCCACTCCCAAAACTGTGCCGTTTTGAATAAAAAAAATTTTAAGATTTTTTTGCAATTTTATAGAGCAGAAACGTGATTATGAGAGCTTTAGAGATAAAATTTAATTACGCCTCTTTAGAATAATATGATCAGAATAACATCTTTACACTGGTTCAATCTGATTGAAAATTGAATCAGTTAATTTTTTAACTATATTTTTTAATAGATAAACGTTCTAAAAAAATTAAGTGCTCAAACTTTTAATCCGTTTGAATAAGTACGAAGATCTTATTATTCTGAACGTATTATTTTAAAGGATCATAATTAACTTTTATCTCTAGAATTCTCATAATTAAGTATATGCTATTTATTTAGAATCTTGTGGAACAGAAACACGATTATTAAAATCTTAAAGACAAAAGTTAATTATGCCTTTTTAGAATAATATGTTCAGAATAATAAGATCTTCGTACTTGTTCAAACGGATTAAAAATTTGAGCACTTAATTTTTTTAGAACGTTTATATATTAAAAAATATGGTCAAAAAATTAACTGATCCAATTTTCAATCAGGTTGAACCAGTGTAAAGATATTTTTATTCTGATCATATTATTCTAAAAAGACATAATTAAATTTTATCTCTAAAGCTCTTATAATCACGTTTCTGGGATTGCAAATAGATAACTTAAAATTTTTTTATATTCAAAACGGCACAGTTTTGGGTGTGGGTAGGCGCTACTGTGCCTCATGGCACAGCAAAGCCCCCGGATCCTTAGCGCAGAGGTTCCCGAACGAGAAATAAGTCTTTATATTTTTAAGAATGTAATTTTAAGTTAAAAAATAATAAGCTTATTGAAATCTAAAAATACGTAATATAGATTTTCTTTCAAAGATCTCAAAAGATACAGTGACAAAAAAAAAATTCTTATCTACATTATTTTTTAATTTAAAAATATGAAATAAATACTTATTTTTTAAGAAGGTGTTCTAGAACTAGCCCTAAACTATTCCCGTACTCTGTATAGGATGCTGATTTTGGCTCTTCATTTTTGTACGCAGGCGTTCCACTTTGTACATGAAGCGCCTGCGTACAAAGTGGATTACGAAAATCAATTTCCTTCTTCTAAACTTAATTATTTTCTGAATTTTTATTAGATTTGAGTGATTTTTTGGGATTAATCATCTATCTCGACAAGAGAAGTCTAAAAAGTATAGAATTATAACGGAAAACCAAAAAAAAAAAGTTTACTAAAGACGAAAAAGTATCAAACAACTATCTTATTTGTCTAAAATACCGTTTTATTTGAATTATTTCAACATGAGTCCATATTTTTATACTTTATCGATAAAGACGAACAAGTTAGTCTAAAAATTACAACAAAAAACTAAACAAAAAATAAAAAATATCAAAATAAATTTCAGATTTATAAATTTTCAATAAGTCTGCCTTAATTATAGTGGGTCCTTGACCATTGACTACAGGATTTGCGGTTTATCCAAGCCCGGGTGGTGGGTCCCGACAAGCCCGATTTAAAAGTAGTCGTGGCTGCCGTCCAGCCCAGCCCAAGAAAGTAATAAGTGATACAAATCGGTGTTGTGTTGGATTATTGGGCCTATTTCTGATTCTGGCCCACGTAAGTGAAGTAGGAACGCCAGTTCTACGGGCTGGGTCTCACGGCCCATGAACCCAGACTTATCTGCTTGGTTGTAACTGAAAATTTACGTAGAAGCTTCAACTAATATATAGTAACTATACAAGTCATTCCAATAGATAAAAGTTCTTATTTTTAAGTATTTATTTTCAAATTTATCAAAAAGGTTATTCTCTCACAATATATAAGATTTAATTTAAAAAATGAGTACTTATTTTAAGAGGAAAGTGAACGGAATAAGAAACAAATTGAGATACAAGATGGCAAGTTTCATGTTTGGTTGTCTTTTCTTATCATAAGAAAAATGCTAACCTCCGCCCATTAACTGTAGGATACTAGATAAAAAGTGTATCAACATTCGAAAAAAATGTATTGATATCGGTAAAATATATATTGATATCCAAATCTGTTTGTCATTATACACTTATTATCTTTCGCTCAGTGGATGGAGGTTAGCAAGATTGATTAGAGATTTTTTTAATCACTCTCCCTCAAATTTTGAGTTTTATGTCAATAAAAGACTAAAATCTAGAGATGCTCCGATATACTATATTTTACGTAGGTTAAAACCTTGGTTATTGTTATTGTCTGAGAATGAATGATTCCTTCGATATTAACTCCTATTTCAAAGGTAGATCTACGGTGGTCTCGCAAGCCAAGTTTTTTTTGCCTCTGAAACTTGTTCCACATTGTCTCTTTAAGTATTTTTTGAGTTGAAATTTTTTTTTTCTTCAAAAAGGGATCCAAACAAAGGATTCAGAATCTACAGTACTGATCATGTAGTCATATATAGCGATTACTAACGAATTCTTATTTATTTCCCTACTTTTCTTCCCAATAATTTGGTGGTCTAAACTCTATTACCGTGGAAAATATCCTCGTTACGACCTCTTAGAAAAACAACTTATGTACACTCTTCCTCGCCTTAATGTTCAAGACCAAAAAAAATCGTACGTATCCATTCGAAAATAAATCACAAAGATATCCGGTGCTTGAAATCAAAAGTTGAATAACAGCTCATGGAAAAAACATGATTGAATCCGTATCCAAAATTACTAACATTATTCTGATGAGACAAGAATGATTGTTCGATTAATTAAAGCATGGATTCAGAAAGTAAATAAAGAGTAACTAACCAAATAATTACCAAAAAACATGAGGGTTTCATGCATCCTCAACCCTCGTCTAAAAGTCGTCTAGCCTCTCTCACCGAGCGAGGTTTTTTTTCCCCTCTTTTTCCAGCCACAGCCGTGGTCTTCGTTCCTCCAAAGCCGTGAATGCCTCCAAAACAAAACCCTGCTAATCCTTATATAAACACTGCCCCAACTCTAATTAGTCGGCTATTGTTAATTTCCTTACCAAAATACTAACCACATTAAAGTTTCCTCTTTGGCCCATCATGAGCAACCAAAGGCCACCTAATTGCAATTCCAACCTAATCTGGTGGCTGAAGAGTAAAAAGAGTAATTGTGCTAATTAATTAAGTTGAACGGCTCACATAATATTATTATCATCTTTTCCTGCAAAAAATAATAATTCACAGAAAGATGATAATCATAACCAATTACGCGCAATTAAAGACTAACGCATATGATATGAAGCTTCTATGTGTCAATATTTTGTGCTCATCGGTAAAAAATTATTTTAAGCAAAATCGAATCCATATTTAATGATATAAAAAAAGGAATCAACTCCGACTCAACCATAGTATGGGCCTCGTTTTTCCGTCAATTGCCCATTTGTTTTAATTTTAACAATGAAGGCTTTCTAAAAACGTTTCAATCAATATCCTATGAATATGATGCTTACTTGGTGTGAACGATATTTGAACAAGTTTTAATTAAATGGCGAACAATGATGGTGTAAGTTTAATTTTAGCCCTGGCCTGCGCGCACCAGGTCCAAAAGCACTTACTACTAGTAGTTAAAGTGAAATAAACAAAATATGATGAGACCTGGCGAGACATTAAACGCCTGGTATGATTAAAACCATAACCCAAGCACATGCATGACCGTAGTGATTAGTTGATATTTTGTCCCCTAAGTAATAAGGGCCCGTTTATATTATAGGCGTACCCGAATAACGATCGAAACTGTTGATATTATAGCCTTGTTAATTTGATTGATATATTTGCGTGAAGAAATATCGTGATTGGAAATTTAGAGATAAAACGACGGTAAAACTTTGAAAATCACATTTGTCATCCATAATTGGAGTGCTCCACGATCCCGAAACAATATTCCTCAACACTTTATCCCCTGCAGACAAATTAGTCTAGCAATTAAAAATGACCAATGTACTGCTTTCATTAATGAGTGGCTAAAAACATCTATCTTCTCTCTAATGATTTTCGTTGAGTCATATCGTGCTCACCTTATAGGTAATAAGAGAATTGAATTTGGTGAAATTGTTACTTGTACAAACAGGAGGGGAAATCCTGGGGTTTTGTACAAAAATCTCACTTATGAACACCATGATGTCCTATCAATTTCCAAAAACATTTTGTACTCGAACGAATTTTTAACCCACATCAATGTAGGGGGTAAATCTCACAGCGAACTCGTGTTGTATGAATCACATCCGAAATGAATTTCATCCATGTATATAGTTTTATTTCTGTGAACGATCTTTTCGGAATATTTTCTCCGAATACATACCATAATTGTGATGTTCATATGTTTGAAAGCAATTACTTCATCCGTCTCATAATATTGTTGACATGCTATTCGATTTGGAATGTCTCCGTTATTTATAATTATTCGATGTGTTCTGAATTGGGTAGACCACTGTCGACCACAGTATCAATACAACGATAGTCAATGATATAATCATTTAGGTGGTCTAATTAAAAAAAGTCAGAGATGGTGGGGTGTGATCTACTTGAGAACAAATAGAAAGTTGAGAAACTTCAAGGTGGGAATTAAAGAGGTTGGAGAATGGAGATGTAAAACTTCCAATACAAAATTGAGCTAATCAACCAATGTGTATGGCACCACCGATGGTGGTAGCTTGGATGGCAAAAGCCTCCTTTATTCCTAGGCAGGACTCCGGTTCGAGTCTTGTCAGTGACAATGGAATGTGGGATTTGTTCACTTGTCATTCTGTACCTAGGTGGTGTTATGGTGACAGCCTGTTCTCACGGACAATAGCTATGGCTTGAACCAGACATTCTACAACGGGTAAGGAGCTCTTATGGTCACGCCCAAGGGAGATTGCTACGCTGGTTGCCTCCTCCCACCATTTTTCTGATAAAAAAACAAAACAAGAAACCAATGTGCATGGCGAAGAAATTATACCATGAGAAATTTAAATCGAAGATAGAGAAGCTACAGAGTCCCAGTTTATGGTTGGGCAATGCATTTTTTATAATAATCTTCGGTTAAGTTTATACGCACCTCAACTAAGTTTAGAAGATTAATTTCACCTTTAACAATGAGGGGACCATTTAAAAGTCGGAACACAACTGCGTATATAGACTGACCCATAAAAATTGATAGCACCTTGAAAATTTCAAACTCTTATACACATTAGGGATCTCGAGAGAGAGTGATAAACTGTCAACTGTAGTGGCACAAGCCTACAACTAATATGGACTTTGAACTATATTGCAAACACAATTCCGGACATAATTGTATCCGAAGTTGTTCGATGTACGTGAGCTCACAAACATCTAACGGCTCTGAATATAGTTGTGTTCGGAGTCGTATTGTGCTCCTAGTGCTAGTGCTACAACCGTTTGATGTTTGTGGACTGATGTGTATCACACAGTTACATGTAAATACAATTGTGTCTGGAGTTATATCATCAATGGGCTTTTGCCTTTAGCTACCAAAAAACCGACCAAAGGCCAAAGGGGCAAAAGGGAATCCCCCCGTAAAAAAAGGGAATCCCCCGTAAAACCAGTAATCACGAAGCCGCTGCGGTGCATGACCCCACGTGTTCAGTCTAAGCCCTTTATATATACCCTCCATTTTAGTCCTCCCAAGTGATCATCCTATCCCGGTATCCCCCATCCCACTGTCTCTAGCTTTCTCTCTCTACCCCACACACAGAGAGAGTGAGAGAGAGAGAGACAGAGTGGGAAATGGCAAGTCCTTCACTCCTCTCTCTCATCTTCCTCCTCTCTGTCCTAACCCCCGCACTCATTTCCTCCTCAGAAGTTCAAGACCCTGAGCTAGTAGTACAAGATGTACACAGGTAAGAGTATACGTAATCTCGACATTATTTTTATTATAACTCAAGTGTCCGAGTTAGTTTACGCATTCTCGATTGATTCTTGGAAACTAATTTCACCACTTGTTTACAGGGTCCCAATTAAATTGATAGCCTATCACCACCTGTTTACGGGGTCCCAATTAAATTGATAGCCTATCGAATTAAACAAAAACCAAATACTGTTTATGTACGTATGTATACTACCAAAATGACTTCATTAATGTACCTAGGTAGTTAATTATAAGTAAAATACTCAGAGGTAGTGTTTGTTTGGGTGAAATGATTAACAAAAAAATGGAAAGACCCTAAAATGCTGAATGATGCTTCTTCTTTTTTCTTTTTTAAAAAAAGAAGAAGTACATTCCGTCATTTTTTAAACAATTGAAAGGAAACGAGCTTCCAAAAAGTGGCCATTTCGTTCCAATTAATTAACCAATCATAGTATTATTATGATAAATAATGCCATACGAAAGCTAGTAGTCTTTTGTAATTTTTGAATCTAGAAATTTAGATTCTAAATATTTACAAAATCTCCACTGTCAAATTTCCTACACTATTAATATTTGAATGCGTAACATTTTCTCATGTACAGGAGCATCAATGCATCGAGGAGGAACTTGGGATATTTTTCATGCGGGACCGGAAATCCCATCGACGATTGCTGGCGGTGCGACTCAAAGTGGGAGAAAAACCGCCAGCGGCTCGCCGACTGCGCCATTGGGTTCGGCAAGAATGCCGTTGGAGGACGAGACGGTAAAATCTACGTGGTCACCGACTCCAGCGACCACGACGTGGTGAACCCCAAACCCGGGACCCTCCGCCACGCAGTCATCCAAGACGAGCCGCTGTGGATCATCTTCGCGCGCGACATGGTGATCAAACTGAAGGAAGAACTGATCATGAACTCGTTCAAGACGATCGACGGCCGGGGATCGAGCGTCCACATTGCGGGAGGGCCGTGCATCACCGTGCAATTCGTGACCAACATCATCATACACGGGATCAACATCCACGATTGCAAGCAGGGAGGGAACGCTATGGTGCGGGACTCCCCTCGGCACTACGGGTGGAGGACGGTATCGGACGGCGACGGGGTGTCGATCTTCGGGGGCAGCCACGTGTGGGTGGACCATTGCTCGTTGTCGAACTGTAAGGACGGGCTGATTGATGCGATTCATGGGTCCACGGCTATCACCATTTCGAACAATTACATGACGCACCATGACAAGGTCATGCTGCTGGGCCACAGCGATTCGTATTCTCAGGATAAGAATATGCAAGTCACGATTGCTTTTAATCACTTTGGGGAAGGTCTTGTTCAAAGAATGCCAAGGTAAAGTACCAAATCAAGAATGCGTAAGTTGGGTCGGGATACCCGAGTTATAAATAAAATCAAATACGGAAGAAGGATTAGACATTGCGAACACTTTCTTTTTCGTGAAATTTTGTTTGATGACCGATTTTGAAACTTATTTTTCAATTTCATTATGAGAAAGAACCCTTTTCATAAGGAAGGACTAAAAAGTGTATTTATGATTAGAAAAAAACATATTGGGTTACTAAAATGGGTTTTGAGAAATGATATGGTGAGGAGAGTACATGTCATTTTTGTTACACAACGATGAATCACAGCGTAACGTGTCGAAACAGAATGTTCGTATAGAATGACACGACTCTCGCTGTGCTTCTCTCATTTTTAAATGTAATAGACGCCGCTAGATTTTATTATTAATGATGTTTTCTTGACACATGCAGATGTAGACATGGTTACTTCCATGTGGTGAACAATGACTACACCCATTGGGAAATGTATGCCATTGGAGGGAGTGCTTCCCCCACTATCAATAGCCAAGGCAACAGATTTCTTGCCCCTAATAACAGATTCAGCAAAGAGGTGAGACAAATATACCATATTCATTCCTTGTTTCTTTTGTCCATTTTACTTTTTGATGTTCTTATGTGTTTGAACCATAGCTTACTCATACTTTAACTAATATTTAGAAGATCAATCTTAAGGTTCTTCGTCGAGTCCTTTTAAAGGCCTCATTCCTTGTTTCTTTCAAACAAGGCAACACCTCGCTTATCCTCAAAACTCTTTTTCTTCTTTCTCAATCACATGATTTGACATTTGTCAAACTAAATTTATCAGCGAGTTTGACTGCAAAAAAATGTAGGAAAAAGGGTTTTCGATACAATGGTTCCATGCAATTTTTTTAATTCATAATCAAACTCGGGTTTTTTTCGCCTCATGGACTCCCTTAGTCCCGTTATTTTAGCACTTTATGAAAAAGTCATGCCATTTTCTTAATAAAAAAATTCAATAAAATATTCTCTCGAGCCATTATTTTAATACTCTATGGAAAGCCTTTCTTAAAAAAAAAAAAATTCAATAGCTTATACACAATTTATTTATAGTTTTGAATTCAAAAAATGACACAATTTTCTAAAAAGGATTAAAATTATGAGACAAAGGAAGATATGTAATGTATAAAGCCCAAAAAAAATATGCTAGATATCCCCTAGTTTTCTAGTAAAAAAGGTGATAGTGATTTTCCCTGATATCCTTAGGTAAATTCAAACACTACTAGGTGAATATTTTCCAATGAAATTATTCAAAAAATTAAATGTTTTTCCATCATTTTTATATTTTACTAGGTGACCAAACATGAGGATGCACCAGAGAGTAAATGGAAGCACTGGAATTGGAGATCAGAAGGAGACCTGATGTTGAACGGCGCATATTTCACCCCATCTGGTGCTGGAGCTTCATCAAGTTATGCCAGAGCCTCAAGTTTGGGTGCAAGGCCATCTTCCGTCGTCGGTTCAATGACAATCGGCGCAGGTGCACTGAACTGCAGAAAGGGTTCCCGCTGTTGATCGAAACCCGACCCCATTTTTTTGCTTTGGAAAATTTGGGGGTGTTTTGAAAATTCTAATTTGGCACCAAGTTAGCAGAAAATAGAGGAAATTGGACTAGAGAGGAGGGAAAAGTAGGGCACAAGAAGTCCAATATCTACTGCTAGGATATCTAATACTTATGATTTATGAATCTATCTATCTCTCTCTCTCTCTCTCTCTCTCTCTCTCTCCAAAATAACATGGAATGCAAGGGTAACAAAATTTTAAATTGTAGTCACAACAGCTATTTTATATTCCTGTCCAGTCATGACACTGTTACGTCATGATATCACGGTCAAATTCGTTATTATGCCCAATATGCATGTACTAATGAATTACCCGTACTTGAAGCCATCCACAGACATATATTCGTCAATATAGATGTGTTGTGTAAGAACAAAGTGCTTGGAGGACAAGAGAAACAGACACAGATAGTAAGTCAAGTGAGAAATACCAATAAAATGAATTCAGTGATTAGGGAAGTTGAGCTGCTGCAAAACGGAAACACTATATAAAAGTGAATGAACTTGAGTAGAAAGGAATACAAATCAGAGGTCATCGCTGGGCTCAATGCATGGAATTTTTTAACATAAAAACTTCTTTACGGAGCTTTTCGTAACAAATGATTTACGGAATTCAATCGCGCGCGTCCAACATATTTTTGAACAGTCCGAATTGAAAACCAATTGTGATTGGTAAAAATTAGGGATGACAAATTAAACCCAAACTCATTAATCATCCCAAACCCACCCACTACAAAACAGACCCAACACAGCCCAATTATTAGTTAGGTTAAAATGGGTCAAACCCATCTAACTCAGTTATTAATTGGATCAACTTAAATGATTCAATAACTCATGAATATGACAAAAAAAACCTTCATTGACAAAAACCCTTCATTAGTCTACTCCTGATTCTCCTCCCTCTGTCACCTCTCACCCCACAACCCAACCCCCCCCCCCCCCCCCCCCCCCCCAAATTTGTGTTTAGCACTATCCATGCATTCAAGGGGGACTCCTGTTTAAGGTTTCAAATTTGATCGATCATTTTTTTGTTACTTTGCCACAAGAAAAACGAATGGGATGATCTAGAGATGGTAGAGGACCTAAAGAGCCTACAAAATTGGATACAGATTCAAATAATTTTGTGTTTGCGCCATTCAATGTGGGTAAATTTCATACAGAATTTGACTCTATCTGGTATTTAATTTGGACTGGACAAGGCAGTCTAAATCTGGATTATTCATTGCTATTTGTTGCAATTAATGGTTCGAATTTGCTCAAAGACTTGTCTCTTACCGCCTTAACAATAAGGATCTTTGAGGGAAAATTTTTTTTTGAACAAATCTGAATCATTGATTATTCTAACGTATGGTCCAGATTTGGACTATCTCATCTAGTATAAAACTTGGACCATTGATTATACCAATGTAGACGTGGCCACACTGCTAAAAAAAAAAGTGGCTGCTAGTCATTTTCCAACTTCATTCTCTGACTTCAACTCAGGGACTCCCTCCAGAGACTTTTGTCCACCAGTAGTTGAAAGAACCAGAAAATGAAAAAATGCAAAGAATTATTTTGGTCTTTCCAGAGACTACAAAAAGGAAGTGGAAGTGAAGCTTTCTTTCTTTATAATTAGACCAATTATTGCCCACCCGTTTGTAACAAATAAGAGTGATCAATATGATAATTAAATGTACAGAGATAATTTGGTCATTTTTACAGTAGATGGATAGTATGGTAATTTTAGTGTACATGGTATTTTAGTCCTTTAAATTTACAAGGGTAATATGATCATTTTAGTATATAGTATGTAATCGGGCTAATGGACGGATAGGGTTTGTTTTTAAATAAATGGGTTGAGTTGGGTATGAATAATTAGACTCATAATTAATGGATCAATGACCCATTAAAGACTCTACCCACTTGCAATTTACCAATTTTTGCCCAAACCCGTCAATTTTTCACCCCTAATAACAATTAATTGTGACTAGTCAAAATTGAAAACGAATCTCAACCATTAATTGCATGAATGGACGGAACCTCCGTAAATAAGTTTCTCTCTATTTTTTAATACAAATTTAATTGCCAGAAGATTGATTAAGCCAAACACAACCGTATACTGTAGTAGTTATCAAGGGCCCCATCAGACACCTCCTAACCATTTTGACCATTAACAAACCAATGCTCTTTAAGTTTTTAACCCAACTCACCCCCACAAATTCATTATAATAAATTTTAAAGTTAAATGTAAATGCAGTAGAGAGCTTCTTCTTTCTTTTTCTTTTTTTCCGGCGAGTGGTTAGAACATGACTCGAGTACCTTTTCGATGAGCACTCGAACTGAGGACCTATACCTTGCAAGGAAGCGTAACGAACTAACCGCATGTGCAGTGGTTTTCCAGTAGAAACCACATGTGCAGTGGTTTTCCAGTAGAAAGTTGACAGTAGTTATGGAGTTATAGAGTACAGGGCCCAAAGTCGGTTGGGTAGGGGCCATTGAAGCATTTAACAGAGAGGAAATTAGGGATTTGATGGGACAAAAGGGGGAAAGAAAAGCACATGCCATTGAGATCTTCTTTAGACAGAGCTGCACCAAAAGTTACCTCCAAAATTAAAGTAAAAAAAAGTTGCATCAACATTCGATACTTTTCCGGTTCTGTCTGCAGGCCAAGAAATAAGATTGGAAATTATGAAAATCGATCTCTAGTGCTCATAATACGGAAGAAAAGGCACAACAAGAAGGAAAAAAAAACGCTAATAAGTTGCTTCACGAAGGTTCTGTACTTCCGTATCTTTGCCATAAGTATTTCGTCGTTTACTACGCTCTTCTTCGTCTTTGGGTGTATTCACACCCGTTAAGCCTTTCCCGATTTGCTCCGATTAGAAAAGAAAACCATAGAAACTCACGTAGGTTGCAAGGCACGAGAAATTGATCAGAAAACATGCAGCACCATGCGATGACACAATCAAATGATGATGATAAGTTCTTTTCTATGCCGAGAAGAAAATAGTACTAATGAAAAGGCTACAATATATAAAAGCAATTGTGAGCTTCCAGACAAATGCCATCAATTCTCCCAAGCCATGCCATATAGCAGAAGAGCAATGCTAGAACTCCAGCCATTTACACATCCACACGATCACAAGCGTGTGCACTGGATGTGTGCAATGTATGTGGGCCCCACACACCTGCGAGTGCTGGTGCGTAAATGGATGTGTAAGGGGGTGCAGTTCTTGTATTTTTTGATAGCAGAAATGCCATGTCATGTGGTTGTGTGCACTGCAGAATAGAGCTTGGGCTGATGTGAAAAAGGACTTAAAAGGTCATAAACATTGTGAATTACTAGTTGACTTTAAATCTGTATGCATTGGTTTCTCTACCTCAAGATATTGGCCATGCATGAATGAGAAAACAAATAAGTATGTCTTCCATGAGGTCATATATATGTTCAAATTCTGCATAGGTCAAACATTCTAAATTTTGGAGCCATTGGAGAGTTTGCCCAATCGTTAACTTTACGATCCTGGAATTAGTGGACGTGCGTGCAAGTTGGCCCGATATCCAGTTATTAAATAAAGAAAAAACCTCCATCAAAGAGCTCAACATCAAAACATTGATTGCGGGGCTGATTCAATTACTTGAACTTTGCAGTTATGAAATGGATAAAGAGCTTTTCACACCATGTGGCAGACAACTAGCAAAAATAGACCTAACAAAATGAAGATTGATACCTTTTCAGATGTTGAAGCCGGTGTCCGCAATGCGCGGCTGATCACGGGCACCAATTAAGATTTACGGAAAGTGATAAAATCTGAACTGCTTTGTTCATGTGAAATTGACAAACGAACAGTGCATCTCGAGACTCGGCTCAATTCAACTTGTTTAGTAAACGAACTGAGCTCGAGCTCGAGTTTAAGCCTCATTTAGTCAACAAGTCGATCCCAACACTATAAAGCTCGACTCGAAAAAGTTCGGCTCGTTTATAGAGGCTTATTAAGTAAATGAACCGGGCTATAAACGAGCTGAGCCCAAACTCGAGGTTTTGGTTCATTTAGCAAAAGAGCCGAGATCAAACCCTATAAAGCTCAGCTTGGCTCGTTTGCACCCCTTATGTCAATAATTGACTAATGCACAAGAACCTTGTATTCTACACATGATACGAGTCCTTTTAAGTTTGGACATTAACAAAAATAATTTTGACGTTATCATTTGACAAAGATTAAACCCTAATTTTGAATTGATGGAAGGGTTAGAATTCTATAAATGCAAGTTGCTTTGTTGTGAAGCAAGATCTTTTTCATCATACCATGACCCTTCCCCTTTCAATTTGATCATTTCGCTTTCGACTGTGACGGTCAACCCCTTGCATTTGAGTGAAGCTGCCATGCCATCAACTATTAATGAGGCAAGCAAAGTTGGAAGCGGAGAGACTAAAGTGGTAATCTTGCCAAACTGAGGGGGAACCAAAGTGAGATTATGCTATGTTGCGGCCCGACCCCAAAAATCGAACCTGGTATATCGTGCGAGGAACAAAATCACCATTCAACTGGACTAACGCTTGAGGCTCTCAATGCTTACTTGTATGTATATAGTGCATATCAACGCAACATGTTTGATGCTGCTACATAAAGTCTAACCTTGACCCATGGCTCTTACCTTGACTCATGACAGAGTGGAAAATGGAGCATTCTATATACTCGGGGGCATCCTGTGCAATTGGTGCACGAGCCGTCCGTTCGACAATCCAAGGATCCATATTTCATCTAAACATTAAACAACTCAGATGCTACACGGGGCCGAAATGAGATACGGACTGTTGGAGTGCCGAACAGACGGCTCGGATGGTGCACAGAACCATTCTCGGGTAAGGAATTAGTTAAAATAAATTAATGTTGAATCAACCTACCTTGAGCTTGATCAATAAATAAGCTCACTGATCAGGTCCCAGCGGGAATCCATCACTGCGGTTTAAGCGGAGTTGAATCCGAGCTTGTGAAGGGCACATTTCAGGGTCCACAATGTTACTCCCAAGTCCAAAAGTTTCAGAAAATAACATTTGTTCTTCCTCCAGGCTTTTGATTCACCTACACGAGGAAAATGAAACCTTTTTTTTGGTGAATCTGTAGCTAATAAACAAGTCGACACAGCTTTAAACAAAAAGGTGAGGATCATGACAAAAATTCCGTTATTATCGGCATCGTAATAGCACGCGATAAATTAGGTTAAGCTTTGCTTGATTATCGATTTCAAGAGGCAGCTGAGGGAAAGGAGACGTAGTATTCGCTTTATCTTCCGTACTTGCAATTATAACTTTCACAAGACCAAAGCATGTCACTGTGTGTAAGTTCATGTACGTGCATTGTGCCATCTTGTGTCGTCCATCGTGCAAGGAACTGATATACAGACAGAATTTCTACGAAGAAACCCGGTCAGAAAGACATATCGGTGAGATTTTTATTAGAAATCAATTAGCAAAATGATGGGCATCTTAGTTGAGAATGAGAGGAGCCAAATATCAACCTTCCCAAAATGAATAAGTTCGGGCACATCATGCCTCGGCTATGGCACATAAGGCGATGATGGATTTCGCACATATCTTCTATTCAGAAATTTCCTCAGAACAACATGGCCGCGACTTTTTTCTGTACTTACAAGCCAAAATGATTGTGAGCTAAAAAGACGAGACTAATCTGTGTCTGTATCCGCTACACATTCAAAAAACCTTTGGTAAGATCAGATCCGTTCAAGGAAGAATTTCCTTGTTTTTTCCTTCCTGTTTCGACTACCAAGAAGCTTCTCACTTCAAACAAGCAAAACCCATATAGATTTATAGTTGCTGATCTAATGTATGCAAACGCCCATCTGGTTTGAAATGCACTGATGCTCTCAGGCTGTGTTTGGATCTTGAATTTGGGAATGGGTTGAGGAAGGGAGACGAAAAGCCAAGGGAAAGGAAAGAAAGATTTGGCTTCACGGTCCTTTCTCTTTTCTTTCCACTCTGCAAAGCCTCCCTAAATCCAAGATCCAAACCGACCTCAGAGACATGACTCATTTGATCCTTCAAAACTGGAATATATCCTGAAAAGAATGCTCAGTAGTTTCTCACTTTTATAGGCCAAGATCATTGCGTCTCGTGGTCTAGATTATGTATACTGATGCTTGATCTAGAAGAGAATTTGGTGAATGATATCTTTTTGTATCTGAGTGTTGCTACAGGTACCGAAATTGGGGGACCGAAATCGGACCGACGGCCGCCGGCGGGCCGTCTCCGGCCACCGGACGGCCGATCCGAGCCGTCCAAAAATTCTAAAAAAAAAAACCGAGGGGGCCCACGCGGGAATCAACGTCATCCGAGGTGTGTAGGGTGCTTGATCGGAGCACCCCTTTTCGTGTGTATATACACATATACACATATACACACGAAAATGGGTGCTCCGATCAAGCACCCTACACACCTCGGATGACGTTGATTCCCGTGCCGGCCTCCTCGGTTTTTTTTTTTAGAATTTTTGGACGGCTCGGATCGGCCGTCCGGTGGCCGGAGACGGCCCGCCGGCGGCCGTCGGTCCGATTTCGGTCCCCCAATTTCGGTACCTGTAGCATTTTTGTATCTCAAAGCTATGGTAATGTTCTGCAGTACTCCATTAGGTATATTCGCAACGAATCCTTAACTAAGGGAACCGCGGTAGTATTGCCTTTCCCCTCTCTCGTCCTTCTAATCGTTAATTTGCTCATCAACATAGCTAGCATTAGACTCGCTATTGTTAATATCGCTGAGCTTTTCTCACTTCTAAGTTCCAACACTGTAGCATTTCCTATGATTGAAGAAGAACATAGCGTGCCACATGCGGAATCAAGAACTAACACAATTTGGTCAAAAAAAACAAATGAAGATATTGTTGGAGACGATCTTGTGAAGTTGGACCGTAAGAGTTCATAGAGCAAGGAAATCTAGTTATTTTGGCACGCCAAAGAGTTATATCATATTTCAAAATAAGCAGTTTGTTACTACATCGTAGCTAGCATCACACCCGATCAATCATCCCATCCAGATCGACATCTTGAGTGAATCGTTAGGGATCAAGAACATCGCGGAGAAATCGAAAAGTTCGAAAGGACTTCAAGCTCAGTGTACTTGTTTCCGGCCCGCTTTCTGCTAACCACATGGAGTACAAACGAACAGGTATCGTTTCCTTGGCAAGTCGTGGGATTTTGCAGAGGGGCCGACTTTCCACTACAAGCAGACCATTTTAGTGCTAACAATACCAACTCTGATCGATAAGCAACGGACCATATATTGAGTGCATTTTTGCATGAAAAATACTTCCACTAAGTCGGCCCTCGTCGGGCTAAAAGTCTGGACGACTTCGGTGAATCAATGCCGTTCTCAAAATATCCTGAGATCAATTTCTCTCTCTGTATCTTTCCCATTTCTTTGTGATTAGGGCTGCAAATGAGCCGAGCTTTGGCACATTCAAGCTCGGCTCGCTACCCATTCGCCAAGCTCGAGCTCGGTTCACAGCAGCTCGGTAGCGTCGCTAGCTCATGCTCGCAGCTGAGGCAGGTGGTGCTCAATATATATAAGACTCCCTCACAGGTAGCTTTTGTAATCTGGTCGATGCGGGACTGATGTTGGCAGGGCCGTCAAGAATTTTGGTTTGTGGTCAATGGGGTCAAAAATTGGATTCATATGCAATATAGTTTTTCTATGCACAAGTCCAAAAATAACTAAATTAAAAGGTTAATTATAAGATCAATATGCACTAGTAATTCATTTTTTCCTCATAATTGGCCTCAAAAGAATTGTTATATTTGAAAAATAATACATGATGGTCTCATTTCTAGCATTATCAACTTTCGAAAAGAAGAGAACGCTTGAGATTTCTATGTACTTAAAACAAGTTGAAGCAACTTAGAAATTTTTTGTGGGGTCAAAATAGCTAAATTATATAGATTCCTATGAAAATTTGGGGTCAAATTAGTAAAAATGGGATAAAAATTATACCTATCCCAAGGAAAATTTGGCAGCCAGTGGGGTTGGCCACCCTCCCTTGTACCCATGTGCGTCCGCCTTGGATGTTGGGATCTCATGTAAGCATGTAAAATTCTAGCCTACCACAGATTGTCACGTGTTGCTAGGGCATACAAATTGGCCAATCAAATGTTGTCAAATGCCTGTAAGTCAAAGTCAAAGTCAAAGTTTCATGGACGGGCCAATCAACTAATGCCAAGTGTCCATGGTCAAAAGTCAAAGGCATGTAAATGGATCAATCAAATAGTACCACGCGTCAAAATGACACAGTTATTATTTTATTAAGTCCGGCCAGTCAAATTAGGTTACTTGGTGAATAATAATATATCTTTTTATATATAATTACATTTTTCTAAAAGAAAAGAAAAGAAAAGGTAATTATCAAATACTCATTATTATTTTTAAATTCAATAAAAGAAATACTTAAAGAGATCAATATGGAAGGTTAGGGACGAAATCTCCATCCCATGTCCTTATAAATAGAGGTGCTCCCTCTCATATTGGATCCATCTACACATTGAAGCATACAAACTCTAGAGCTCTGAAGATCAAAACCAAGCCCAAGAAGTTCTTCGAATCGAAGCTTCAAAGCCTCGAAGAAGTTTCAACCCAAGTCATCAACTTCTCCACAAACAGCATCAAGTTCTCGTTTTAACAACCGAAGATAAGAATCAGAAAACTTTATTTTCTTTGATTAGAAAATACCTTAGAGATTATAAACCCTAATTTCATACATCAATAAAATATTAACTCTTGTTCAACATTTTTTTTGGTCTTTTTTGCAGATTCGAAATTTGTGTTCAACACCTCAGATATGCACTCGTAGACCATCTCCAACCCATGCTCTATTCCTCCATTTGAGAGTATGGAATTCCTTCAACCCATCCTCTAAAGTCTCCTCTATTTGAGAGGATGAGATTTTGATCCTCCATATTTAGAGAATGAGAGAAAATATGGAAGATTCCCTCTATAACACTATTCACCTTTTAAATTGGCATTTGTATCTTTATGAGATTTTGTTTATGTTAACCATATCCTTTCACCCTTGCACGTTTATGTCAACCTTTTAACACTGTCTACACTTCTACAATATCAACTTAATTCCACAGGACTTGTGCTTAACTTCTAGTACATTTCACAGGTTTTGTAAGTATTTTTGTCTTGGTTGTTTTTTTTGGTTATATGAAGCCAGTGGCTAATGGAATGTGCCATTTTAATTAAAGTAGTTAAAACTAAAAACTAGTAGCTATATTATTCAAACCTGTAGCTAATTTTAGAGGGAATTGGTAGAGGTTAATTTTGGAGGAAAATTTTAGAGGGAAAAATAGAGGATTTGTGGTTGGAGTAAATAGAAATAGTGATTTCCTCTAAAATCACTTTATGAATAAAAATAGAGTATTTTGATACTCTCAAATAGGGTATTGGATTGGAGATGCTCTTAGGGTGCGTTTGGTAACCTTTTCAGTTTTCAATTTTCAAAAAACTAGAAATAGAAACAGGTTTATGTTTTTCATAAAAACAAAAACAGGAAACATGTTTGGTAATAATCTTTTTGAAAACAATAAAAACTGTAAACACAACATGTTTGGTAGTATCATTTTTGTTTTTGTTTTTATTCTTCAAATTGACTGAAATTAGAAAAAATGAAAGAAAAAAGTTCCACAAACAAAAATATATATATTTTCTTGAAGATGTCACATTCAAACAATTAACACCAATATGATTGGTCTTTTTAGTTGATTAACTTTCTACTTCCACCAAATTTTTATTTTTTTTTGACCAATTGCATAATTTTCTCCATGTCGCTTCGAAAAACCCGGGTCCGCCCCCTTCTCCCCTTCCTAGCATTGATCTCGTACTTCTTCTTCAGCCTCCTAACCTTATCCATCAACTGACTCCTCGAAACTTCGACAGGATTTCCTAATAAACTAATGAAACTCACCCATGAGTGAAAAAGGGTCTGCCCCTTTCTTCAACTGGAAGTCAGCCATCCCCTTAAGTATCACAGTCTCATCATCCTTGCTCCACAACCGATTAACTGAGCCACCGGACTTCTTCTCCTCCTCCTCAACCTTGGCCTTCTTTTTCTTGCCATTATCAGTCTCTGTAACGGGGCGTTTGGCGGAGGGCTTAGAAGTGGGTTTTTTTGGGTTTTCCATGGGCTTGATGGTGAAATCGGAGGCGCTGGGAGAGGGTTGGGCCGAGGGAGTTTCGGAGTCGAATCCTGAGTTGGAGTCCGACGGCGAGTTGGGTTCTGGGGTTTTTGTCGCGGCGGCGGCGGCGGTTGTTGGAAGGAGGATCTTCTTCCAAGGGAGCTCGCTTCTGAGCCAGCTTCGAAGCCATCGAATAGGAGAGAGAGAGATGTAGCCGCGATGGCCCATTCGACTCCCGAAGTTCTGTTTTTAAAACAGTGTAAAACTCCTTTTTTTAGTTTTCATAATTTTCAGAAATTCTAAAAACGTTTTTTAAAAACAAAAAAGTAAAAATATGACCAAACAAGTTTTCTTTTTTAGTTTTCAAAAAAGTGATGAAAACAAAAATCAAAACTGAAATTAAAAGGTTACGAAACACCCCCCTTAGTATTTCACTACAGCACCCCGAGTCCATTATCTATCTGTCCAAAAATGTTTTGGCCTACTTTTTCGAGGTGCCGTTTTCGAATAAAAAATATGTGGTTGATCATATTACTTTTGGATTCGTAAGGACGAACTGAGCAGTTTCGCCCCTACGAATCCAAAAGTAATACTTATCAAGCTGATTTTTTACTGGGCTCCATAAAATAATATTCAAAAATTTATGGATATTTTTTTAGATTTTTTCGGGACCCGAAATGGGGCCAAATGCGTTTGTCTCTGCGTGGTTCTCTGCAAATTGTCCCTGCGGATAGCAGGACTGTTATATTTATTAACATAGGAATTGCGGTATCACTGTGAAGAGCATATCTCAACCAGGTTGGCACGCACTCCTATACCAATCATATGCCGGTCCTAAATCATTTTAATTTTGTGATTGCATGCATTTAAATGGGTTGCTTACTTATCCGCATTTGATTCAAAATCAAGCAAATGTAGTTCCAATTTTGGGAACATTTTATTTTGTTGGTGAACATGTAAAGTTCACAAAATTTATGTCTGTGCCCATTTGAATGGGTACCCTTAGTACCCGATTTTAGTTTGGAATCAAGTCAACGTAGTTTCGATTTAGGAATCTGATTTTTGTTGGTGAACGGTTGAAATGCACAAAGTTTATGACTGTGCTCATGTGAATGGGTTGCTTTTGTATCCGAGTTTGATTCGGAATCAAGTCAACGGAGTTCGGAATTTGGACTTGAATGGTTTGTATTTTTCTATGACCCCATAGAAGGGACAAGTAACAGCGTATGCATTCATGAATTCATGATTTTGTACTGCCTCATTCTTTTGCATGAAAGACTTTTTGGGAGGCCTTAGTTCTCAGTAATTTTTTTTGATAAGTGCCTTGATAGGCTGTGTTCCTGAATGACATGGATGATTTTTTTATTTCTATTAAGGCCAAACATGATTCTTCACTATGATATCACAATTTTTGCCGTAGCAAGTCAAACGAATAGCTCTTTTTGTGGCTATTTAAAGCCACCTCAATGCTTAGATTTTTAAAGCTGTTAACAACTTAATTTTATAGAACACATGGAATGTGTAATAAGCCGTGGGAGGCAAAATAACAAAGCCTGTGGGGCTGATTCGGCTGAATTTTAATTTGCTTACGCCGGCTTGTAGCGTACTTGAATTTTTCCATTTGATCCTGTCAACGGCTTTTGTAGTGGTTGAATCGGTTGGCAGCAAAAAGATGTAATTTTACACCATTCGGCGGCTTTTATGGGACCGAACCAGTGTAAGTGTATGGCAATGCTTTAAACTTTACACTGTTCGGCAGCTTTTGTCGCGGCTGAATTGTTAGACAACAGAATTTCAACTTTGCGCCGTCCCACACATTTTTTTAGCATCAGTAAATCTTCAAGCCCAAAATGTATTGGATTTTAACACCTAACACAAGATGGTAACTCCAGCAAATCGATAGTGAGAGAAGAAATGGGAATTTTATTGAAAGAGAGAGAGAACTGGTTCGTTCTTCCTTCTTCTTTGGACTTTACTCTCTCTGTATTTTTTCCTCTCCATTGTTCTCCTCTGACTAATGAGTAATGAACCACCCAACTACGTTTTTAGGTGAACCAGTACTCCACTCCACTGGGTGGGATTGTGGGCAGTTAAGAAACCCATGTCTTCATTTTTTAGCTAGAATGCACACGAGGAGTTTATTTGTTGAGTACCCCACGTTTGTGTGTCGCAAGCTGTCAAGCTGACGGCTGACCACTCTTTTTGTGGGTAACTTCCACAAACCAATTTTTGTTCTTCCAAATCTCATGTGCTTCCATAGTTCACACATGCATTGTAATTTGTAAGCATGTGATATGGGGAGGCAATTTGTGAATTCCAATGAATTTTATGATGAACCAGGGCCACTATAAACTTTTTGCATAAGTCTGTATGCATAGTGCTTGGTTCTTTTAGCATTTGATACGTCCAAAAAAAGAGAGGCAACCCTCAGTTGATTTCAGGTGCATAACTTACACTATGATCAAGGTCATAGATTTGTTCAACTGAACGTGATTTTTTTATTTAAAATTTGATGTTTCAACAAAGTGCCTCGCTGATTGCCCTTAATTTCTGCTCCTTTTGCAGGAAGATTCTATCCAAATGCACCAGGAAGAGTTGAATGCTGAGCGTCTGAAGTTTACGAAGGCATTATTCTGCTCATACAAGGTTTGTGTGCCTCTGAATGCAATATACAATATTTGGCTGTGGCTATGGTTCATCTGAAAAAGTACATGTATATTTGACATTAAATTTAAGCTTGATTTGAGTTTGTTGATTTTGTGCAAAATGGATGTTTTCACTAAGTTGACTGTGCGGTTTTTCTGATTCTCTATAGACTGTGAATGCTGCTATACTGGCCATTGCCAAAGGGGAGATAGTGGAAGATTTCCGCCTTCTTTACGAATGTGATGTTAATAACATCTTAGAGGTAACTGCTACAACTGCGACTGGAAGACACTGCTTGTACTCTTGCCATTTTCACATTCACTTACACATTGGCAAAGTAACTGTAGTATAAACATCTATTTGTGCACCAATGGAGATAACAGCCCGACTCTCATCAGAATATTCCCAAGGCAAATGTTCTCTTGGTCATTTTTCATCTAGGTGGTTCCCTTTGAAATCGGAACCCCCTAGGCTTGTTAAAATTTACTTCATACTTGGACCTACTCAATATCGGAAAAGGTTTGATGTTGTACTTGAGAGCTTACTTGATTTGTCTCCATCTATATTGGTATAGGTATGGATGGCTGAGCGCAGTTGGATGTTTGAGGTATCTGATTACAATCTTCTCTATTTGAACTTAAAATTGTGTCCGTATATTAGAAGGATTTGTGCTTCTCTTTTTTGTCTTTTTCTCATTGCTCTACTATGTAGACTAGTTTAGGATAAATTTTCAGCTATGCAATGCTTTGATGATATGATTTCCATGTATGTAGGACGCGGGTGTATCTGAAGTCTTAACAGAATGCGCCATTACCCTCATGAAGCATTATCCACCACTGAAGGTAGTGGGAATCACCTACAATCTATCTCTTAGGAAAATATTCTCTGCTACTTCAACAAAACTGTTAGCACAGTATGAAACTTCTGTGGATGCGTATTGCAAAATACGCGTGCTTGGTGGCTTTCTAAGGTAATATGTTGAACAGGGATTCCATCCCTCTACATGAGGGGTGAGTGTCTGATACTGATATGTTACATCTGAAAGAATCCATGGAACATAGCTTCACCTAAGACATGTTAAAATGGGTGTATATTTTGAAAGAAAAGTGGATTGCGACATTCATCACCGATGTAAAGTCACCCTTTTGTGGTGGTTCTAGATACATTTATTCTATCCGTATACCTTTCTTTAGTGAAATATGTTAACTAGGGGTTTCTTACAAAGTGGTCAAAATCTTACGAATTTGAATTCATTTGCAATTCAATTGAGGATTTAGACAAAGTTGGTGCAAATATATAGGTGAATTTTTTTTGGGTACAGAATTGTTGATGAACTGTTCGATTCACGATAATCTTTGTTATTTGTGTTCCATGCGATTGCACTAATTGCTGTTTTCGACAAATAAACTACCTTTTAGGCTGTTTTTGTAAATAGAAACGTCAAGAAAACAATTTCATAGGACGTTTAGTGTGAAAATTGACATGAAAGTTATATGCATGATTTTTGTTCATTTGGTGGTTAGAGGATTTATAGGATCCAGAAAAACTTCAATTGATTCTTAAAAGAAGTACAAGAAAAAAGGAAAAGAGACAAAAATGAAAAGAAAAAAAAGATACTACTTGGAGAGGACACAATAATCAGCACACTTGGTCAACAAGGATTGTCTCTCGTTACACTTGTATGCTTATAGAGCACTATGGTTTGGCCTTAAACCCAGGGCATGTAAAAGAGGACACAATAATCAGCACACTTGGTCAACAAGGATTGTCTCTCGTTATACTTGTATGCTTATAGAGCACTATGGTTTGGCTCTTAAATCATGTCTTTAGGGGCTGGCCAGTCCACTACTTTGCCTTTTGGATCGACATTGAAACTTTTCCTTTTGATATATTTCATTGCGAGTAACTGTTAGCACATGAAACTGATTGCTGTGTGTGGTGCCTATATATCTGGTTCTTAATTTGTTTGTCCTTTTAACCAGAGAGATTGTGCAATGCACCTAATCATGGAATTGGTCTGGAACAACTGTTGTTGCGTAAGGGACACTTTCTTTCTTGAATGTTGGGGACTCTTCAATTTCGAGCACCTAAGTCGTCTCATGCCTGGCGTCCCATTTGTTGAACTAGATATCCTTGCTTGTGAAATATTCAAAGCCGTGTCCGAGTTATTAGAGTGGAAAGTGCTCGAGGTAATTCACTTTGCTCGTAGTGCCTACTGTTGCTATATGAAAAGGTGCACCCATTAAATTCTCCTGAGTTAATAGAGTGGAAAGTAGATATTATGGATTGTTAGATGAAGAGAGTGTTGGATGTATGCCCTTTTTCATATACACTAAATAGTAGTTTCAATATTTGTCTGTTTTGTGGTTTTCGGATGTTGTGTTATACATAAGAGAAGTGGCTGGGTATCTTATAATGGTCTATAGATATTTTGACCCCCTGTAGTTTGTTTGTATATTGTGATTTTACAATTGCGTAAGTCCATGGAATCAGCTACATTTCCCTTGCGGTTGGGCGTCTTTGGAATTTTCACAGAAGAGGTAATTGAGGTTGTTGAACATGCTGACTGTGAAAGAAGGTTAGAAAGGCATCGATTTGTAGGCACACACCATCTAAAAAACCCAGATAAAACATAAGCCCAAACCTTAAATCTGCAACAGCCACACGGAGATACAAACACGCTACTCCCCCAGGGTGTGTGGGGCCCACAAATAAAGGTGAGTGTGTGTGTGTATAATGTTGGTGTGCATGTTTGTAGTTGTAGAATTATTCTCGCGTGTGATTGTTGCTTTTAGCTTTTTTTTAAGGGGTGTTTCCCGTTTTGACTAGGGTGAATAACTTATCTTGTTTTTACGATTGGTTTCGGGTTTTAGCGCTAAATGGTGTAGGTGAAATTACTATTTTGCCCCTCCCTACTTTTATCCCACAAATAGTTTGATGGGCAAAATGGTAATTGCAACATTAAATTAAATTAATGGGTCAACTATTCAAGTGAATAACTTATTTAAAACCTTTTCTGAAACTTGCAGTAGTGGAGAAGATGGAAACCAAATCATCCATTGTACCCGACGCAACACGACCCAGTGGCCTGACCCGGTTTGGCAACCAAATCATCCATTGTACCCGACGCAACACGATCAACACGACCCAGTGGCCTGACCCGGTTTGGCATTTCACCGGTCAAATCAAATGTTTATGTTTGACTTTAACCTGACAGAATTCCATCATTGCGGTTTACCCCTTAATGTTTTTTGTTCCATGCAATTGAATCCTTAAAATTGCAAAAAGTTGTAGTTTAGTACCTACACAGGTTTTAGACCCTTCTGAATTCATTTGTGGGCTCGGGATTTTCACATTCAAGTCAAGTTTTGCGACATTAGACTGTTCTGCAAACCAGATTGATCAAACAGAGCTCAAGAGTTGGAGGCATGAAACAGGTAGGGATGAATGGGGATCACGATTGGCGAGCACACACACAGAAAGTAAAAAAAACAGTGATTTGTGTTGCTACTGGCGTTGCAGTTGAGAGGCATGTTGGGTTTTTGCTCTATGTGATAATGCATTTGCAAAAAAAATAAAGAGAGATAAAAGCAATTATATAATTTCATGTGTGCATGGGCCATTATTTATTGAATGCAATGAATGGCTCTGTGGCTTTTCCTTGAGCAGTGGAAAGGCTTTGGTTTCGGGTTTTTTTCCCTATAAAATACAGGTTCCCTCAAAATTTGGAGAGAGAGGATTCAACTCGGACCAGACCTCATTTAGTTTGTTTCTCAAGAAAAAAGCATATCAAGAGAGAGAATTCGCAGGTCATAGTAATCGATGGCAGGTGATCCAGAAGGTGAGATCAAGGATGAGAAGAGCCCTCGCCCACTCGACGAGGACGACATCGCTCTTCTCAAAACTTATGTACTGTCTTTCTCTCTCTTAAACCCTTGCCAAATCGACGAGGACGACATCGCTCTTCTCAAAACTTATGTACTGCCTTTCTCCCTCTTAAACCCTCGCTCACTCGACAAGGACATCGCTCTTCTCAAAACTTATGGTTCTTGCTAGATTTGTTCTCTGTATTTTGATTCTGTTGATTATCGACTACTTTGTATCTCAATTATAGTTTTTTCATTTTAATCTCATCCTTTGTTTGTTGACATTGATAGACAAAAAATTCTATCTTTGGATCTCAAGTAATGAAATAATAACCATTTGAAAGTTCTTTTAATGTTGCACGATTGGGATGATGTTCTGATATTGCCAGTTTGTTGGGGTCTTAAGATATTCATATGCTTTTCTTTTCTTTTTTTTTCTTTTTCGGGTAAGTTGATTACATTACGAAACAAACGGACCAAACTGCAAGCAACGTGGACCAACGGCATAGCCTTGGGAATCCCAACCAATATAATCAATCCACACAAGCAAACCATTCGAAACTACCCGAAAAAAAAGAGAGAAAAGATTAGGGGCACAGCCCTGCGAACAACTATATACGAAGGGGTCTCCTCCAGGAACACGGTTCTTGACAGATCCATTTGTCACAAGGCTTTTTGTTTTCTGCAGAAGGGGTGTCCTCCAGGAACAAAGGCTTTCCCTTGCATCACTTTCCACCTCCAACAAACTTTCTTGTGAAAAATTCTGTGTTTCTTTCACCCCAAGCCCCCTTCTTGTTTATTCATATGCCTTCTGTTTTGGTCATGTGGTATTGCTGTTTCTCTTGCTGCTATCAACTGGGTTCCCTTTTGTGTCTTGGAATATTGTTAATATTTATGTTGTTGAAGTGTTTTCTGTTAAAGTAGCTTGATGGAGCAATGGTTGCAGCATCTTATTTGCTGCTGTGTTTCTGTTAAGTTGGTTCTATGGTTTGGGACCTTATTCTACCAGCATCAAGAAAGTGGAGAAGGAAATCAAGGAAATGGCCAAAAAGGTCAATGATTTGTGCGGTATGTATCCTTCTCCAGGCTGGATAATGGAGTGTCCTTTAACTAAGCTTTGATTAGTGTTATGGCAAGTTCTTTGCCAAATCACCTTATGGAAAAGTTTATATTATCCTTATATGTTTCTTTATTCGGATAAATGGAATCTGAACCTGAGTATACTGAAACTAAAAATTTGGTCTCTCTCTTACCATAGGTATCAAGGAGTCTGACACTGGCTTAGCTGCACCCAGCCAATGGGATCTTGTATCTGATAAGCACATGATGCAGGAGGAGCAACCCCTGCAAGTATGGTTTCTAGCTACTTGACTAATTTTTTTTCTTTTCTGTTTTTGGTAATTGATTGTAATAACAATTTCATGGTCTCAGCAAACAGGTGGCAAGGTGCACGAAGATCATCAACCCAAACACTGAAGATGCAAAGTACATTACAAATGTTAAGCAAATTGCAAAGGTGTATTTTCCATGGTCCTCTAGTCAGTTTGCTGGATATGCTCTTTCTTTGGTGTGCACTCATACTTCTATCTGCTTTCTTCTTTAAAGCGATATTCTTATATTTTTAGCAATGAAATATCTTTCTTTAGATAGTCTAATTATGTGGGAACAGACTTAGTTGAAACTTCCATTCATAAATACAACATCTACTGACCGTATCTTTTCTTTTGATGGCTGCAGTTTGTTGTTGAGCTTGGGGACAAAGTTTCCCTGACTGATATTGAAGAAGGCATGAGTGTCGGGTAGGTTATTCCTTGCAACTTTAAGTTTTTGAACTAAGTGTTCTTAGCTATCCATTGCAGAATGTAATGGAAATTTTTTCATGTTTTACTTTTTCTATAATCCAATACATTAATGCGTGATTTTTAACCTCAATGAGTCCTTAAATCTTCGTTTTAAAAGTTTCTATTACTAAATATGTGCTTCGTGTTGTAATTTTCTGCACACTCAATACTCTTGGATGGTGTTTTGAAGGAGAAAATTCCCCGGCTAAAATTTGGTATCATATATGTTATTTAAGGGCATGTTTGATAGCCAGTTAAGGACTTGGGATTGGACTAATAAAGTGGTTTGGACTTGAAATTGTTTGTTTGGTTTGAATTTGGTGGAAGGGATTAGGAGTCCCATGGGATTGTGAATCCCACAGATTGGCTGGATTACCCAACCCAAGGGGGGGTGTTACTACCAATCCTATCCCCCTGGGATAGGTGTTGGAAGACTTTTATGCCCTCCTTTTTTACAAAGATTGACACAAGTACCCTCATCTATCTATATAAATGAAGAAAACCTAGAACCAAATTCGCGCGTCTTCTCCTCCAGAGCAAGAAGTGCGGCGCTGAAAAAGGCATCGTCTTCTCCTCCAGATCGTCCTCTCCACCGGCAACTCTTTGCTCTACGAACGGCGGTAAAGTACCATTCTTCCGTTGGAATTTCTTGCAATCTAGTGCAATTTTTTTGGGGTTTTTGGAAGGTAACATCAAATTCTGCTCTGACAAAATCGAGGAACCCCATTTCAGTAATGTTTAAGCTCCATTCTCAATCAATGTTTAAGCTACATCCTGAACCAGTTACTCGAACTTTAGCCCATATTTGGTTTTTTTTCTCAGTTTTTTCCAATAATGATATTTTTCATTTAACATGAGGCCTGTTTGGAACCTTCTGTATTCTCTACCTCATAAATTTTGGGGTTTTTGGAAGGTAACATCAAATTCTGCTCTGACAAAATCAAGGAACCCCATTTCAGTAATGTTTAAGCTCCATTCTCAACCAATGTTTAAGCTACATCCTGAACCAGTTACTCGAACTTTAGCCCATATTTGGTTTTTTTTTTCTCAGTTTTTTCCAATAATGATATTTTTCATTTAACATGAGGCCTGTTTGGAACCTTCTGTATTCTCTACCTCATAAGTTATTTGGGTATTGGCTTAATTTTTTTCTCTCTATTTTATTAGGCTTTATTGGTTGGGAAAACTTAAGTACTATGATTATTCATGTTTTTAGTTTGTTCACAATTTGATGATCTTGCTATTTTAACTCATTAAAAAATGTTGAAACATCTACTGCACAATTTCCCTCATTCTGATCTTACATGATAAACCCAGGGGGCATAAGGTTTGCTGATTCGTAAGTATTAGGGTTCACAGTTCGTACTTAATTTCTGCAGCTGCTTAGTGTGTAGGGAAGTAATTTCTTTGGCATCCCAGATATAGGAAAATCTTATTTGTTCAGAACAATGTACACCAACTTAATCCAACTCAACTTATCAAACTTTCTTCATTGGAGTTGAATTTATAATTACTGATATAGAAAGTTTGAGCGAAAGAAAAATTCTTTTGTTGATTTAGTGCATGATGCACTTGCATTGTTCTGAAGCAAATGTGAATCTCAAACCTCAATTTGCTCATTAACAAAAAGTGTTGATTTCATTAGCTACTTGCCCCATGATTAACTCCTGTTTTCATTGGTTTGTGATTTTTAAGATGGACAATAATGAAGAACCAAATAGCATGATGGGTCTCATTCATGCATTCATAGCCCTTCAACATCTTGTCGCCTCCATCAATCATGCTTGTTCTTTGTTTGTCGTAGTCATACACATTGCCTTAAGCAAGAGTTTAGATAGGTTGGATGTCGAAAGGTCACCACATCCCTTTCGAAACCAATTAGACAATTTAAATAGGTTGATCCGAAATAGTGAGGTAAATTGTCACGAACAACTTCGAGTGGATATTCATACATTCATGAGGCTTTGTACACTAGTCAGAGGTGTTGGATTAACTGATTCGAAGTTCGTTGTGGTGGAGGAGAAAGTTGGGATATTTTTATATACACTTGCACACCACTTAAAGAATCGTAAGATTAAGTTTGACTTTACAAGGAGTGGTCAAACCGTAAGTAGGTATTTCAATGACGTGCTTAAGGCTGTTATACGGCTCCAAGACGTCCTTCTTAAGGTACCAGAACCAGTGCCGGCAAACTCCAATGATGAAAGGTGGAAGTGGTTTCAGGTATACTTTTTAAAATGTAGCAACACTTTGTTTAACACAATTTTCAAACTGTATCTCATTTGTATGTTGGTTGACCCTTAGTTTTTTTGTCTTCATAGAATTGCCTCGGGGCATTAGATGGGACCTATATTGATGTTCGTGTTGCTGCGGTAGATAAACCAAGGTATAGAACGAGGAAAGGTGAAATTGCTACCAATGTATTGGGTGTGTGTGCCCCAGACACCCAATTTATTTATGTGTTGCCCGGATGGGAAGGATCCGCATCGGATTCTAGAGTTCTTAGAGATGCTGTCAGTAGGCAAAACGGGTTGAAAGTGCCAACTGGTATGAATTCCCACAAACTAATGTAATGTATATATAACCACATTAATAACTCGTACTTATTGCTTTAAAAATTCAACAGGTCACTATTATCTTGTAGATGCGGGGTACACTAATGGGGAAGGTTTCTTAGCACCTTATCGAGGTCAACGTTACCACTTGTCCACTTACATAGGTGGTCCTGCCCCTACTACCCCCCAAGAGTTCTTCAACATGAAGCATGCTTCAGCACGTAATGTCGTTGAGAGGACTTTTGGCATACGTAAGGCCAGGTGGGCTATCCTTAGGTCGCATTCATTCTTCCCAATCAGAACTCAATGTCGGATAATCACTGCTTGTTGCCTTCTTCACAATCTAATCACTCGTGAGAGGCCCAATGATCCTTTCGCGCAGGAATTTATGCAACCACCCCTGCCACAACCAGATGAGGAAGACGATGAGTACATTGATGTGGTTGAGCCCTCTGACCAATGGAGTGAATGGAGAGCCACATTGGCAAATCAAATGTTCAATGAGTGGCAAGCAAATAGGGGTCAAAATGGTGGGGTCAATGTTGCTTAGTTTCAAGAGAGCTAGAGATGTGTCCAACCCATAGTTTTAAATCGCGGTATCGGTCGCGGTATATCGGTATCGGGACATATCGGTGATACGTCGCGGGAATCGGGTGTCGCGGTCGTGAATTTTTAAAAATCATCATGTATAAAACTTGAAAAATATACTTTTGCCCCAAACATTGGCTTAAATTATCACATTTTAATTAATTTATGACATGTAATAGCCCATTCTCTTCACGTGAAATATCCGATAATTTATCAAAACCGGCAACTCAATAAGATTTTACAAATATGAGAAAAATGCAACTATATTATCTTGTGTTTCCCAACCATTAGGACCATCATCATCCTCACTGCCACTACCAGATGGACTCAAACCACGACCTCCACTTGAACTGTTTTCAGATAGGTCTACATTTTGGGGATTCTGCGTATCACCTGTATCCAACCATTCTGAATTGTCTACATCATCCAATATTGCGTGCTCTTCCTCTTGCAACCATTCAGCTAATGGATCATCCTCGTCAAAGATGTAATCAAGATTAATGGGATTAAAATGATCATCTCTCTCCTCATCACTTCTTCTAGTCGCATGCCTAATCTTTAGCCTCATATTGTAGTACACATTCAGCTAATGGATCAACCATTTTTCTGTTTTTTTTTTTTAATTTTCCCGAACCGATACTTACCGGCAGTACCGGCCGAACCGGTCCAAAAATCGGTTACATATCGATACGTATCAGGAATCGGCCGGTTTGCCTGTGAATTTCAGTCTCACCGTTATACCGGCCTATATCCGAACCGGGAGTCCCAAATACCGGTACGAACCGGCCGATACGTACCGTATCGGCCGATATTTAAAACTATGGTCCAACCTCTTAGCTAGATGATGAAAATTTGAGCTTCCTAGTGGTTATTTTAATTTGTAATTGGAGATCTATGTTTGCTGAAAGCTGTTAATGTCGCTAAATATGTAAACTTTGTGATGTTCTACCTACTGCTTCGTCATATTCTGGTGCAGAAAATGATGTTTACTCGATGTGATGTTAGAGAGATTGATGCTTATTCACTCGACCAATCTGCAATTTTTTATTTCAGTAATGTTTAAGCTCTGCGTTTATGTTCATGATTTTGCAAATTTTTTCTTGTTTAAGTTCTGCTTTTATATTTCTGTTTCATTCCTATGTTATTATGGACTGAAAAATAGGTATGAGTAAGAGAAGTGGCAAACAACCTCGAAGGTTTTGGTCAAAAAGGGAGGAGGAATTCCTCATCGGTTGTATGAGGGACTTGGTCAATGAGGATAGTAAGTGGAAGCTAGATTGTGGACAATTTAAGGCTGGCTTTTATGGGGAGTGTGAGAAAAGGATCATAAGAGCATTCCCGGGAACAAACTTGAGGGCTCATCCTCATATTGATTCAAAAATTAAGGCATGGAGGAAGCAATACCATCTGTTGCAAGACATGCTGAAATTAAGTGGTTTTGGATGGGATGACACGGAAAAGATGATATTGGTTGATAGTGATGATGTCTGGGAAAGCTTTGTGAGGGTAAAATTCATTCCCCTCTTACACTCAACTATTAATTTGCTAGCGCGTTGTTTAGATTTTAAGTTAATGCATTGTATGTTTCCGCTTGTGTAGAGTCATTCTGATGCAAAAGGAATGAGAAATAAGCCTCATCCGTACTTTGAAGAATGGCTGCACTTGTTTGGCAATGATAGGGCAAATGAGGACTTAGCTGAGGGACCGGCCGATATAATGGCTGCAATGGAAAGGGAGGCTGCCACTGAAGAACTTGGATATGAGAGTCCTACTTCTGGTTTGGGTACAAGTTTCATGGATTATTCCATGCCAGAGGGACCTAATGTGGGCAACTCACATGGCGGACAGTCCTTTGTCCCACCTTCCTCCAATGTTGCTGGTAAGAAAAGGAAAAGAGCTGCCGATGGGATAACTAAGGGACTTTCTGACATGGCTGAAGCATTTGGGACATTCTTCGAAAACACCAACACTAGAATGGGTGAGATAGGTCACAAGATAGGGTATGCTCAGGACCTCTCCCTACAGAGGAAACAAGTTAATGCTGAACTTATGGACCACCCACTTGACTGGGAACAAAGGTTGAGGGCTGCCACTCTAATTGTCCAAGAGGCCCAACGCGTGGACTTGTTTTTTAGCTTTCCAAAGGAGGATCAAGTTGGGTGGGTCGCGCTTTTGCTGGCAGGGGCCATCTAGAAGGATGTCTATGGTCTTAGCTTTTGGGGGATTCAAAACGATGATGTTATTGGGATAATATGAACTTGAACTTGTTATAACTATGATGACTGTAAGATTAAGTATGACTTCAAGTAGGATTATGCTACACTAATGGGATGATATCCCTATGGCATGTTATTGCCTCATTTTGTAAGATGCATATATATAGGGATGAGCAAATTGATCCCTCTGGCATGTTATTGCCTCATTTTGTAAGATGCATGTATATGGGAATGAGCAAATTGATCCCTCTGGCATGTTATTGCCTCATTTTGTAAGATGCATATATATATATATGAGTTAGGTTCCGGTAAGAGATCCCTCATTTTATTAAAATGCGGGACTCTCCTTCCCGATTGAATTTCAATGATCCGAGCCGCTCAAAGTGATCAGAACGTGATTTTAAGGGTCCCCGTGATAAATCAGCAAAAAAAATGACCGGGAAGGGCTTCATCCGAGCAGTTTTCATTGAACGGTTAAAAAAAACTGCTCAGATGACGCCCTTTTCGGTCATTTTTTTTGCTGATTTCTCGCAAGAACCCTTAAAATTACGTTCTGCACACATTGAACGGTTCGGATTTTCAAAATTTGATCGGGAAATGAAAGTCCCTCATTTTGTTAAAATGAGGGATCCCTTACTTGAAAATTCCTCATATATATATATATATATATATATATATATATATATTTATTTATTTATTTAAAATGACTGTTTATTATTATGTTTGTTGTTTGTATTGGTTGTTTCAAGTATTATTTTGATGTGATTTAGAAATGGCAGTGCAAACAAGTGATGTGGTTCTCTCATTGACCAAGTGATGGAGTAGTTTCCTTTTTATTTTTTGGAAAGTTGTAGTATGTTAGTGGACATGTGACCAATCTGCAACTGGGTAGTTTCCTTTTTTTGTTTTTGTTTTGCTGCAGTTTCCTACTTGTTGCTTAGATTGCTATTACAGTCCAGTAGTTGTGCTGTGTTGTTGCTATTATTGGACCTGCTATTCCAGGCGTTGGCCTGCAGGTTCGACATTATGACTGTCATGAGGAGTGCTGTAGTTCAATTGTTTTGGTGGACTATTCTAGTAGCATGTCCAGTGCATGGATTTGTTCCGTTTTCAAGTACTTGTTCCGTTTTCAAGCTCATTCTATGTTTGCAAAATAGAAGAGTTAAATTTTGTAATATTTTTATTTTTGCAATACCTATATAACAGCCACAGGGAAAAATAGAAGAGTTAAATTTTGCTTCATTTTTTTTTACTATTTTGCATAAGGGTAAAAATGGAAATAGATATTTTAATCCAATCCTATCCCATGTTAAACAAATATGGTAGATAATACTCCTATCATTCAATCCGGTGCAAAACAAACATACTCATTATCAATCCCATCTCCTTACCAATCCCTTCTCCTTATCAATCCCTACCCTAATCCCACCTCATTACCAATCCCCTCCAAACAAAACCTGCTATCAAACACGCCCTACGTGTGCATGGCTTTCTGATTCATCGTGTGATTCTGCACATGGGTCAAGTGAAGTTTGTGGATCTGATAGTGATATGTTCTCATGTTCTTCAAGGACAGATACCTTGTTATTAAGACACTATTTTAGAGAGATAAAAGCTCTAGTCCTTGTAGACCAAGCAATGTATCCATAAGCCAAAGAAACTTCACAAGGGGAATTTGGGTTTTGTTGTGACGCGATTTGAATCATTTGATCCCCAAAGCGGTCTACCTCACGGACAACGAATATCTTTGGTGGATTTGAAGAAAAGAGAGAAGTCCTACAAGGATTCTACTGGAGTTTAAAATGACTCCTCTTTATTTGGGTCACTGGATTGGTTGTTTTTCATACTGTTAGCTGTGATGTGATGCCAGATAGTACATGCGAGCATTGTACAACTTCTTGAACAATATGTTGCGTTTGTAGCAATGCTCATATACTAGTAGCTACCACTCATTGACTGACAATCCACTTAGACCATCTCCGAGATATATTCAAACACCAAAGTAAAAATAGATACGCGAGGATGTAGGTACCATTTGGTTGCTCCGAGCAATAATTCAAACATCAAACCACCCTTCAAAATTGCTCCCTAGCTCTGTCTTCAAATTGGAAACCTTGAGCATTACGTACTTATGCTTTGGATTTTAAATGAAAGAAGCAAAGGTGTTTTGATGCGTTCTGAGTTTGATTTGTGTCATTATTCCACAGCATGACGTCCCTAAAGTATCTTGATTTTTGAAGGTAGGAGGCCGCTATTTCAATGAAAAGTCATTTTTGGACAGCCACTTTGTACATATATATTCAATGAAGACAGGTTACTCTCATGTCCTATCCTCCTATATCCCCGTTGATTGGGGATATTGGTTACTCTTATTATTGTTATTGTTGTCTCTTGGAACCGGACATATGAAAATTCAAGTCTGTTGAAGTCCTCAACATAATCTCTTGGACTTCATATGTAAGATTACCAAAGTTTGAAATATAGGAGTATTTGTTTGGATAATCACTTACTCTCATCTGTTTGTTTGGATATCCACAGAAGGTTTGAACTCGCGTTTGGAAGACGCTAGAGTAAATCACCCCGATGTAAGCACTGTACGGTGCAGTTTTGGAAGATTGTGACCTCGGAGACGGGAGGTTGTGCAACACACGTTGTTGTTTTATGTAGAGATTAAAATCTTGCATTTTGGAAGGGTGCTGCTAAATACAACTGTGAATTTGGTACAAGTAGCCAATTCAAAGGGTTTTTCCAACAATTTCCTACCTATGAATTGGATACGTGTAGCAAATTCGCTGTTGTATTTAGCAGGACCCGTTTGGAAACAGGAGTTTGGAGCACCACGACTCTAGCACTATACGATGCTGTTTTGTTAGATTGTGACCTTAGCATGTTGGAGACGGGAGGTTGCACGGCCATGGTGTCGTTCGGAAGATTGTGAGCTCGCGTTCTGTAATTGCAATATGGGAGGCCACGAGCTTTAATAAGATCAAAACACCACACATTCACATAAGACCACATTCAGCTCAGCCTTCCAACACCACATGTTTACGTGGAATGACATGTGAATAGAAGGCTCTAGGAGGTTGTGGGGCCACGTCGTTTGGAAGATTGTGAGCTCTCGTTCTGTAATCGCGATATAGGAGGCCACGAGCTTTAATAAGATGAATACAGTTCGAGAAAAATTTTGTTCACCCTCTTTAAACAGGAGGTTGGAGGACCACGACTTGGGTAAATGATACGACGCTGTTTTTGAAATATCTTGAGATCGTGTTCTCTCTCTGTTTCTTTCCAATTTCCGTATGATGGACACTCCTAGTCCAAAAGCCCAGGACGAAACCTATTTGGGCCAAACTGCCCCACACCATTTTAGATCTCATCCTTCCTAAAAAATTTAGATTTTTTTCATCTTTTATGAGTTTTGGTATGATTGACGTTATTTTTTTTTATAAATCATTTGTCTTGATGAAAGGATTCTAAAAATTCAAAAATTATGGCCACAAAAAAAAAAAACTATAGGCAAAAAAAATACCTTTATAAATCATTTGTCTTGATGAAAGGATTCTAAAAATTCAAAAATTATGGCCACAAAAAAAAAAAACTATAGGCAAAAAAAATATCAAACAACTTGCTGTAGCATTTTTTGTATTTTTGTATTTTTGTCATCTCATATAAATCTCTCAATTATGGTCCACATTTTTATACTTTTACAATTTCTCTCAATGATATGGAGGAATAATCTCAAATGTTACGACGAAAAGATGAACAAAAAATTACGAAGAGAGAAAAATGCCGAAAAAATACCAAACCAAAAATTTAGAGGGAATGGGGCCAAAAAGCAGAAAAAAAATTCTTGGGGCATCTAGACACGTGAACCGTGTGCTCCCTACTAGTAAATATAGGTTGGTCACACACGATGCATGTGTAAGTCAACTTTTGATTTAAAAAAATGCACTATTGTTTCTAGCTTATTCTTTGATCCTTTTGTAATGCAAGTCAAATTTTGATAAAATATACACAGTAGCTTTTGGCTTATTGTTTGATATTATTGTCAGATAAACAACAATAAAATAAATCTATACTTTATACTAAGCAAATGTAGTTTCCGAAAATAAAATCAAGTTGTCTATGTGGCATTCTCCAAATAACATTCATTTTCATCTCCTTTTTTCCCCTACAATTTGCTAAATACAATACTCCCTCTATCCCTTATTTAGAGTCTACTATTCCATTTTGGGTTGTCCTTTAATAAGTGTCCATTTTGTAAAGTTATTGGGTAAAAGTTGGTGCATTGTCTATTTTTGTCCATAAAAGTAAATTCTATTTTGAAAAGTTAGTGAGTAAAAGTATAATGATGATGGGTAAGTAGAGAAAGTGAAGGAAAAAGTTGATGTGAAAGGTATAATGATGATGTTTTTTTTAATAAGTTAGAGTTACGAAATAGGACACTTAAAAAGAGACAGAGGGAGTAAGTTAAATATAAAGGGGTTAGAAAAAGCTTTCAAAGTTCCTTTTATGCTCAAACAATCTTTCATTAAAACTTTTACATTTAATGTTAAATCATAAATCAATGACGGGTAAAAATAATAACAAAACTTTACCCGTAGCTATAAATAACATTAAACAAAATAGAATTTTTTTCCTTCCCTCCATGCATAGCACAGGTATGATACTTGTATCACGAATTTGGAAATCCTGTAGTGCATCCCACACTACAAGGGTTGTAAGCGCGGCCAATTCGGCAGTCTATTTTGATGCCAATGGCTGGGATTTAATTCGAACTCCTATTGATCAGAGTCGTCGATTGTTCGGATTAAAATCCGAGCCATCCATTGCTGAAATGGACGGCTGTATTGGCCGCCGTACAAGATCCCAATATTATTTGATGTAAAATTGCTTAGTCCGTCTATCTGAATTGTCTACTTCGTCCCCTGTTTGAAGTCCATGACTGAATGTCAATTTTCAAGAATAGCCTTCTAATTTTTGACCAAAAAAGAGAGAAAGGAAACTGATTTTCGTGCTCCACTTTTAACGTGAAGTTACTAGTAACTTCATGAACAAAGTGAAGCACCATCAGTAAAAAGTGGAGTGCAAATATCAAAATCCAAAAAGAATAGCCTTCTAATTCGGACTAGACCCCTCATGTTGTAATTGGACACGTACAGTCCGGCCATTTTTTCAGCAATTTTCTGGACCCACTTTAATAATTGGATTCGTACATATTGCAGTACTCGTTGATTATAATTTCACAAAATAAATGAAGTTGATCATATAACTATAGATACCCTAAACATAGCAGCTTTATTTTGAAAAACCGACTTGGGCACATTGATCAAAGAATTCATTTTTTAATAGATAAATGTGCTCTGTTTAGCTACCCACAAGTTCTACAATATGAACGCATCGATCATCAACGTGAATCCGAAAAGTGGCCAAAAATGGCCAGTACAATGGTCAACTTGAGCAAAGCCACACCTCACCATTAAAAATTAACCATGTGAGATGAAAACATCGTTTTCCACGTAACATCAACTAAATGTGCATGCGTATAATAATTGTGATTAAAAAAGTTTCTTAGACTTAATCAGCCAGCCGCCGCCCCGCACCGCCTTCGGCCATTGCGTCAAACGTGCAACCGTCGGCCCCGTCATTCATAAAGTACCGTTAATATATTTGTTTCTTGCTACTATATATAGTCGTAGTACTGATTTTATCTCCACCTTCCAATGGGAAATAAGTGCCCCCAAACTACTATATCATATGCATTTATTCGGAATATTTAAAGTTGTTCGATGCAGTCCAACAAAATAATAAAGAACTCATCATCCCTGTCGGACGGTTTGAAATATATTTGTGTCTAAATCCCTTCACGATAATCCACGTATCTAACATTCTTCATTTTCCAATTAAGATGTTTATGTATATCTTAACCAATACACATGGGCCATGGCTACGGTCGACTAGTGGGCATAAAAAAAAACAAATAATAAATGTATTTAAAGCCGTTCGTTGTAGTTTAAGATAATAATAAAGAACTCACCTGTGTCAAATGATTTGAAATTCATTTTTCCCTAAATTTCTGCACTAGATGTATCTCAACCAAGACGAATGGCTCGGTCGACTGGACGAACACTTTACCGACGATTGTTGTATATATTTCCACTTCGATCTAATCTTTCATTTTACAATTGAGTTTTGGAGAACAAAGTAATTAAATAAATTTGGCCTCTTATTTTGCCGAATACCAAGTTTGGCAGGAGGGGGAAAATGTCAAATGCCAATTAAGCAATTGACCTTAAAGTTGAATTTGTTTCAAATGTCAATTCATCAAACTGGCACGCTATGTTAAATTTGCAATTACTAATTCTTGGTTAGAACTCTAAAAATGTATTACCATGCTTATCTGTTATATATAAGTTTTGTCGAAACATGACTTGTCAGAAGCAGCATATGACTCATGCAAAATATTGGATTGAATTTGTTTCAAATGTCCATTCATCAACTAGCCTGCCATGTCGATCAAATTTAAAATTCTCAGTTAGAGCTAGCCCTTAAAATTTATTATCCTGTGTATTCCTCAAGTTTTGTTGAGACGTGGCTCGTCGGGAGTACTATGCGACTCATGCAAATAATATTGCATTAATAATAAAAGGCCCCTTTTGACCTAACTTTTTAGGAATTTTTTCGGCTCGTGTGTTTTTATGTTTTTTTTTAATTCTTATTAAATTTGGATCAAATATTTACCTCACACCCTTCGTAGAAATCAAAAAATTACAAAAATAAAGACCAATATTCAAAATAAAATTACTATAAGACGACGAAAAAGACACTAAAAGACCGTCTTATAAAGAAATAATAAGCCTTTTAGGTCAATTTTGTTGTTTTATATGAATTTTTTCTATTTTAATATATATATATATATATATATATATATATATATATTATTTTATTTTTTCGATTTTTCTCGTTGAGACGAACGATCCGATGTAAAATTTCACTCAAGTCTAACAACAACAAAAATATGCCGATCAAAAAAAAAAACAAAAAAAATAGCGCACGAAAAAGTGCCAAGTGGCCGGGCGAAAGGGGGGCTTGACTAATTTATGACTCCGGACACGTAATGAGTGACGCATGAGTCGGGTTTCCGTGGCACCTGCTTTCCGGCGTCTTGGATGACGACGTGGGCATAGGTGTAGGTGTCGCGCCAAAAAGAACAAGGGACACTCTGAACAAAATTAATTATAATTAAAATGAGGTAAGGACTATAAAGGAGCAAAGGAGGAAATTAATTAGACACTACCAAACAAATACCCCACGCGCGTGGTGAGTTAAAATAAGCCCCCCTTTAACTATGACTGATTTTCAAGTTGCCCCCGTAGAACTTGGACACTTTTGTTATTCTAGAGTTGGTCCAACTCTATTCTAGAGTTGGACTCTATTCTAGCAACTTTAACCCCCCTAACGGCCCGTTTGGATGCGGGTATAATTTTGGGGGATTATATTTATAAAAAGGGGATAAGATAGTAGGTGAAATTAATTATGAAGGGTGGGCTCATATAGATGTGACTTTTATGGAGGGGGATTAAAAAGTAGTTGGTTTGGATGATGGGGGATAAGGTTGGATGGATGATGCAAAAATTGTCAAATGACTCTTTTGCCCTTGTGTAGTCCCAAAATTTATTATGCATAACATTAATTATATAATTGCAAAACTCAATATATTTAATTACTTTTCAAAAATTTTAAGCTATAATAATTTATTTTACTAATAAATTATATAATTTAAAAATTGTAAGATATAAATTTCATTCTTTTCATGATTTAAGTATGTGTGCCTTTTAATTTAACACATGGTCACACATGGACATGAGAGAGCGAGAGCGAGAGACAAAGAGACAGACAGACGGACAGAATCGAAGAAGAAAAAGAAGAAAAGTTGTTGCACCTAGCCACTACCATCGTCTCTCTCTCTCCCTCTCTTCGATCTGTACAGAACCCACCCCAAAACAGGTACGTCACTCTATCTCTCTCTCTCTCTCTACATATACATACATATTTTTTGGTGTGAGTTTTTGTGGTGGTGTTGGTGGTGATTTCTTCTTCTTCTTGTTTCCTGTCTCTGTTAGCAGAGAGAGAGCCGTTGGGGGAAGGGGATGAGGAGGGGTAAAATGGTCAAAATTCAAGAGGATAAAGCCGGATTAGCTATGCCCACCTCAAACCCCATCCGGATAAGGGGAGAGAAATATGGAGGGGGGATGAGCTACGGAGGGGTGGAATTTGGCATCCAAACCCAGCCAAATCTGTCAAATCATCCTCTAATCCGGATGAATTAGCTATGGAGGGGAGTCATGGCTGCATCCAAACGGGCCGTCAAAGTATGTGGCTTATAGCAGTTAAAACCTTCCGTCAGCAATCCGTTAGGCGCTCTTTCTCTCACTCATCGTTATTCTCTTCATTACCCATTTTCCATTCTCCCACACCGCCACCCCCTCTATCGGCGACCTTCTTCCCGACGTCAAACTCTCTCCCCCTTCTCTCTCTCATAACTTCATCACCCCACAAACACACTCAAATTCCATCAAAATCTTGATTTTGTTCGACCCTGCTATCGTTGTCATTGTAAACTTCATCTCCTTCATCCTCACCAAATAGCCATGATTTCTTAGTACTTCAGAATGACGTGGTGACAAAAACATGCTAATGGCCCGCATATGTTAGATCTTCTAATTGGATCCAACTTTTGTGCAGTCATGAAGTAATCTCGTATCAAGCGTTCATTTGTCAATAATATTTTTTTTATCTGATCCATCTCTACAATAAATGATCTAGATCTATGAATTACCGGTAAATTTTTTTTCTTACGTGTAACAATTTATCAACAAATCTAAATCATTAAAAATAAAAACGACCCCAACCAGTGGAGCCGGATTCTTCTCACGACTACTAGAAACCTCCAATACGTGGGATGTGACAATGCTATGCCCACATAAACATTAGTTTGGTTTTTTCATTAAAAAAAATGAAAAACATTTCTTTTGCTGTCTATAAAGGCAGAGAGCTCTCAAATGACAACCACGAGGCCAACGAAGAGGACACTTGGACGGCCGACTCGCAAAATTCGAAGCAGACGCTCGGAACCCACTCGACCTTTCCATGTCGCCGACGAATAACTGGCCGTCGCCGATTCCTGTATACTCCGATCAAATCCCTGCCGAGCCGCTGGATGTCCACGTTGTCACCTCCGGCGGACAGCGCATCCCGGCGCACCGTAGTGTCCTGGTACGCTGTTGAAATTTTATGTTTTGATCCTTTTTCTCCGCAACCTAATGATCGCTTAATCAAAGCAAAAAACAAATGTCAAACTGAAGCTTCGATATAGAACTTTTCAAACGTTCAAGTCCATCGAATCCGCTTGCCAACAAATTGTTGGCTTAGGATCAAAAATTGAAAAATTACTCACCGAGAAAGGTACATCAACTCCATGTCGCTATTTCGTCCCTGGATCGTGTCTCTCACCTAAATGTGAATAATAATCCAGCTTGATCAGTAATTAAGATTGTTGTTAATGAAATCAATTCTGGATTTAAAAAAAGGGATTAAACTAAATATGAGAACATGGCTTTTGAAGATTTTGTTATCTGTCTTCAAGTTATTGGATTCAAGTTGAGTTTTAACAACTGATTAAGCTGCTATCAGAACCGTGGATTGAAATGCTTAATTTCCTCTGTTTTTTTTCCCCCATAAGTTACTATTGATTTCTATTTTTTCATTCTGAAAGACTGAATGAAATCAACAAACTCTGCAATTTTCATGAATTGGATTTCGAAATAGTCTAACTAGTTTTTCTCGTAATGCTAGGCTTCAGCGTCTCCAGTACTGGAAAGCATGATAAACCGGCCACGTAATCACCGGAGTAGTTCACCTCCCACCGTTCGAATACTCGGCGTTCCTTGCAAAGCCGTTGCCGTGTTCCTTCGATTTCTTTCTGCCGCCAAGTCAGTTCTCTCTCTCTCTCTCTCTCTCTCTCTCTCTCTCTCTCTCTCTCATGCTAAAAGTAAAATATGTAACTAAAACTTGTGAACGCCAAAACAGGGGCGGCTCCAGCGGTGACAATTTTCTATTCAACGATGGGAAAGTTCAATGCCAAAAATAGACTTTAACTTGGCGAAATATATTACTATATGCAAAAAGAAAATGTACATACAAATCCTATTTGTTTTATAAAAAGAAAAGATACTCCAACATATAGCACTACTAGTATTATACAATATCCCACCACGATTCTTCAAAAAAACGATTAAAAAAAATTATTAAACTACCTAAATTTAGTTGGATTTTCATTTATTTTAAATCCACGCCAGTGATCCAGTGCCGATAATATTAAAGAAAAGTTAACTTATTTGTAAAAAAATAATCTTTTTTTAGTGAATTTTTGCTTAAACCCCCTAAACTTATGGTAAAACCGCCCCTATGCTGAAAACATGTATTTTAATCTTATTTGCACGTCAAACTCGTATAAAAACTAGAAATCTGGTTAATCAATCAATTTCAATATTTGAATGGATCCAATGATAGTCTTTCTCATGGCTGATGCCCATTTTCCTTTGTTATATAGTATAGTAAGTTTTTTTTATTTTTTTATTTTTTTGAGAATGTTGCTTATAAGTTACTAGTACAAGAATCTGAGTTATTTTTTATAAATAAGTACAATTTATAATTTAAAATGAATCATAGCCGTCCGTTGTTCTTTACTTCATCACACGTGGCCTTGTCCTTTACTTCAATCACACGTGACACATTTAGAGCCTCACATATGTATTAACGATATTTTTTATGATTTTAGATACACTGTTTGTTAATGGATGGACTTGCATTATAAAAATTGAACCATTGTTTCTCTCCATTATTATCTCCAAGGTACGCTGTTTGTTTGTCTGTAAAACCTTGCTCAAAAATGACAAAAATACCCATTTCAGGTGCAGTGAGGAAGAGCTGGACAAGTACGGAATTCATCTACTAGCTCTATCTCATGCATTCTTGGTGCCTCAGCTGAAGCGGATATGCTCCAAAGCTTTAACTGAGCGGTTGACAATTGACAATGTGATCGATATGATCCAGCTGGCTCAACTCTGCGATGCACCGAGTCTTCACCTCAGATGCATGAAATTAATTTTCAACAGCATCAAATCTGTGGAGAAGACGGAGGGTTGGAAATTCGTTCAGGATCACGACCCCTTGCTCGAGCTTCAAGTTCTACAATTCATTAACGAACTTCAATTGGTACATGTCTGAACCCAAACTACAGGAGTACTAAAAACTAGTAATGGGCATTGTTCTTTGAGCTCTGCTACTTACAGACATAGTTATGAGTTTTGTCGTAGTTGTCCGATGCACGTTGGTCTTATATCGGACGGTTGTGAATACAGATACTAATTGAGATTACGGTCAAATTAACAAACACACAAACGCATAATTTATTTTTTATTTTTGGTCCATTGGTCATTACTAATATCGGTGTCGTTAAAAAACAGAGGAAGAAAAGGAGGAGAAGACACATACACGAGCAGAGCTTGTACTCGCAGCTGAGCGAGGCGATGGAGTGCCTGGAGCACATATGCGCGGAAGGGTGCACGAGCGTGGGCCCTTGCGACGTGGAGCCCGCGAAAGACAGGGGCCCGTGTGGCAAGTTCGCCACGTGCGAGGGGCTGCAGCTGCTCATTCGGCACTTCGCCACGTGTAGGAAGAGGGTGGGTGGAGGAGGGTGTTCGCGGTGTAATCGCATGTGGCAGCTCTTCAGGCTCCATTCCTCCATCTGTGATCAACCCGTTTTTTGCAGGGTCCCCCTTTGCCGGTAATTACAACTCCATCCTCAGATTGCGTTCTCCTAAATTTTTTTGTGTGACTTTTTTCGGTATTTTTTACGTTTCACAATTTTCTGTTGAATTTTTTGTCGTAATTTTTGGAATTAATCATTCGTTTCGACGAGAAAAATCAGAAAAGTATAAAACGTGTAGTGAGATTGAAAAAAATTCGTATAGAACGACTCTATAAACAAAAAAAGACAGATGTTTGGTATTTTTTTCATCTTTAATGATCTTTTTTTGGTTTTTGGTCATAATTTTTTACTTTTTAGACTCTTTTCATCGAGGTAAATATTTAATTCAAAAAATACGACGCGAATCTAACAAAAATTCAAAAAATACGAACAAAATATACAAAACGAAAAAGATAAATAAGTTTACAAGAATGCAACCTCAATTTTACCAAAAATACTAGCACCACAAACAATTGTACAAACATACTCAAATTTACAACCGATTTGCCACATTAAGTATACAGCTTCCATCATTTCGATGATTGAGAACGTTTATTTTATAGAGCACGTTAAAAATATTAATCACGACAATTCATAGTTATCTGATATCGATAAATACTAATCAATCGGAACACATTTTTCTTCGATGCGAGTTAGTTATAAATGCGTTCTGATCATACATTTATCATATCGGCAAATATCAACGTTATAAATCCGTTGTAAATTTGATTGTAAAAAATTAGAGCGTGAGTAGACTTCTCCTTAAAAACGTAAGTTGGGATATGTTTTTTCAAGATTTTTTAGGTAAAAGGGTCGGTTTGTCGGTTTTGATTCTTCAATTCTCACGAACCCACATTTGTCCTAAAGCGTAGACCGGTCCTGAACCCCCCTCTGTCGGCTGTCCAAATCGGGGAATCATGAACGGCAGATATTCTGCGCGTGGGAGCCCCAAGGGCTGGTCCGATGGATCGGTGGATTTGCTCCTCACATTGTAGATTAAGGTTCGATACTCAAAATCAGGTCACAAGAAAGTAATTTATTATAAATTTCCTAGGCCGGGCGTAGTAAAAAAGAGATTAGTTGAGTTGCGTGAAAGTGAACCCGAACAATCGCCAAAAAGGAAAAAAGAATATCTGTGCGTGGTGGGTGCTCTGATAATGATATTGACACATAATGGTTTGAAGTGAAGTGGGGACGAACCCAACAAATCTAAAAAGGAAATACATGAAGCCCATTTTCCCCCAAGAACCAGACGGTTCTATCTGAACCGTTCATCTTGAAAATCAATGGTTCAGATTTGTTGAATTTATTACAGGTCATAATCATTCATTACCGGCTATAAATTGAAAACAAATCTGGACAATTAAAAACTCCATCCGACGGCTGCGATCACTTAGAGCACCTCTACACCGCGGACAAGCTGTTTTCTACCCCAACTCTTTATAAATCCCAATTTCATTTCATTGTTTTTCTCCATTTTTAGTTTTCCCTCTCAATCTTCCTGTCCTCAGGAGAAGTTTAAGTAGATTTGAGTTGTTTTCACTGCATTTATGTGTATGCAAGAGAATCATGAAAGAAACTCCTGTTTTGTTAGGCTTTCAATGACTACTAGAAATTTAGAACCACAAGTCTTCCAAATAGGCAAGACTTTTGTGTTACTATCTACTCCACTGATTAATCATTTTGGCACGTGAAGATATTTGGGGCGAAAATTTGGTACATTATGGTTCCTTGGATTAGATCGGACACGTGCCAACCTTTAACAACGATTCAAAATCCGTTTGTTTTGATCCGCCACGAGCATCATGATTGAACTATATATCCCAAATAATCCTATATCTAAAGTATAGTTTATTTTTTGATCGACCTGAAGTATGGTTAAAATTGTCACCATTGTGATCAATTAATTTACACTTGGATATATAATCCCGCAAAATAAGTACATAGACAACATACTAGTGTGATATTATTAATTCTTTACTATGAATCTCATGACAATAAATATTTCATGGGATTACGTATCTACCCCTTCATTTTAGTTCCATTAAACAAATTGACCCTAAAGTCCCATATCCATGGTGCATGTGTTGGATGCAACAGTTGGCGATTTATTTAGTTATGTTTGTAAATGAGATTAATATTGTTGTGATATATTTGGCAGGCAATTCAAAATGAAAGCAGAACAAGAAGAGAAAAAGGGTGGTGGTGGTGATGATGAGAGGTGGAAGCTATTGGTGAGGAAAGTGGTATCAGCAAGAGCAATATCTTCCTTGTCTCTTCCAAAGGGGAAGAGAGAATTAGAGGAGGATCATGAAGCACAAGAGATGACAGATCGATCATCTTGGAATTAAAAGATTGGTGGTGTTTGCCGTGTGTTTATGAAATGCGTGTTTTGGTGAGTGTGGTGGTCGGTTTCGCAAGCTGGCCCGGATGTTCGGTTATTTCATAAAAGTAGATGGTCGGTTTCTTTTTTCTCCAACCATTTATTAAGGGGTCAGTGGGCTGGTAGAGAAACTCCAGAAGAGTGTAAAGGTTTGGCAGATTATATATATACTACCACATGTTTGGTGTAGTGATTGCTTTTTTATTTGATTCCTTAATTTTTTCCATTTAAACGAGAGCTTAAATTATGTTTGCCTGGGGCAGAAAAGCGAACTTCATCCATGAGTTTACAACCCATGCACAATTGATGATGCTAAAAACTGTAAGGTTGATCCGAGCATTCCAGGTGGTTTCTGCAAAACAAGTTCGAGGATTGAGTTAGTTGGGGGAGCCAGGATTTTCTGTGTCGCAAACTCTTGTACGTCTGTGCCGAGAGGTTATCTGGCCTTTGAATTTAAACCATAATAAAATAAAAAAATAAAAACACACACACACATAATTCAATGGCCGAAAAATCCCTCGGCACGGAGACACAAGGGTTTTCGAGACAGACAGAAGAGATCGGACCCCTAGTTGGTCCGTTAATTTTTTTGCTAAAGAACTATGAGAATTGGATCCCTAAATGCGCATGCGATCCCTTCCCAGAATCTCTTTGGATGCTCATCAATGTGTGATCTCAGAAACTTGATACCGTATCAGCATTACTTTTGAATTTCTTCATTCATCAACTCAAATTTTGCTCTGTTTTCGGAATTTCACCCCACAAAATGTGATGAAATGTCCCCAGGTAAATTTACAGTGTTATCTAGATCTCCTTTTAAATCTACGATTTTGCTAATTACCGTCCAGTAGAAATGGGTAATACACACATTTTTGGAATTTCAATGCACGTTCAAAGGTTTCATGCATCTTTTATAGATAGTGATCTTTTTTTCACATAAATTAACCGCCCCCTAATTCCCTAAAGGTAATTAGTGTTTTTCTGTCGTTGGCAGATCAATTTTGTTATTAGCAAGTAGGAAAAAGAATTAACTAGAGATTGGCCCCACTTCACGAAAATCCTGGCTCTCCTCCTGTTCACTTGTTAGCCTTTCCGAGCTCAAATGGCACTCGACGCATAAGTTGGTTTGTTTGTGGAATCAAATTGTGATTCACCAAAAATCTTCAAATGCTTATCCATAAATGTATAAACACAATTTCAATTTTTCAATGCACTTTTTATTACCATGATTTCAGAGTGGTGCACTAGAGGCCTAAGGCGATATTGGGCCATGGTGCACTGGAGGGCACTCCCACCGTCTCAGTTACAACTTAAATGGAATCTTCTTATGGACCCCAACAAAATTTCATAATACATTATTAGATTCCTTGGTTTTTTTTAGGCTCTTTCTGAGAAGCCTAGGATACCTTTCTAATGAAATGGTCTCATTAGCACTCACAGAAGAGGTACATTGACATCATGACGCAGTCCCCAGAGGGTAACCTTTTTTTGCATGCTTGTCCAAAAAAATCTTTTGTGCAATCAAAAAAAAAATTCTTGAAGCTCCTTTAATTTGTTATCATGATATTGAAATATTAGCCGGTGCCACGTTTGGTCAATGTCAAAAAGAACTTTTTTGGCATGGTGAAATATGCCATCCCCCTTTTTTTTTTTTTCGGCGGTCGGGGTGTCCGAGTCAATTTACACGCACCTCAATTATTCCTCTCCCCAATTCGGTCAAAGGCAAGTCATTTACACCTAGACTAAGAGATTCACAAGAGATTTTTCTCTTGCGGCCTGACACCAACATATTGCCAGATTTCAAACTCAATGTCCAGATTTACAATTACAGCTCGTCTCCACTACCACTTGAGCTTGCGGTTAAATCTCCATCATATGCTTGACTAAAAATGTAAAACACTCGTGGGAGGTGAAAGTTACCAAACGCATAAACTTTATACTATTTGTAGACATGGTTACATCCCTTTTTTTTTATCTTTTGCTTACTTTTATTGTCCCCTGATCACCTACTAATTATTATAGGAGTAGTTATTACAGGGAGACACTAAGAAACATAATAATGGTCCTTCTAATATTGAACTTTTGAAGAACTAGAATCCGTCCATTGTATTGAGGGATTGAAAATTTTCATTTCGACGCATTAAAGATGGAACACGTCAACGAAATCCGAAATCTTACACCTTGTAAACTTCCACTGATTAGAAGAGTTTTTAATTTTCTCTAATTCGAGATAAAGATGTGTTGACTCGGCTATGTTACAGTTATGAGTGATGATCAACCCGTCTAAGAAATGGAGAGAACTTTGATTCATTCGAGAAATAATCAGTTATGTCCTGCCTTTTAATTATCAGAAAAATACGGCATCCTGTGAGAGATACTAGCAAAGAAGTATCTGAATTTTTTTTTTGGTCTAAAAATAGTAATTCTTGTGCCTTGAATAGAAAACCTTAGCACCGGGGGCAAGTATCACTTGTCACAATGTATTGGAGCCATTAATGTGGATTGTTCAATTGTGATCACATACATATGATCAGGATTCGGCTTCTCTGCAATCCAAATCTAAACTGCAGAAAGCAGCCGCATCTTGGTAACCATTGATTCAAATATGTTAAAGTTCCTCTTGGACAACAGATCTTTCGACAGATTTGACTATTAAAAACATTTTTGGACGGTCAAGATCGCGCAAACCGTTGGATGCTGTCCAAACCCAAATATGGTAAATGCAGTATAAATTACATGTTTACAATGGGACATTAAGATCACTCTTTTTTCTTTTCTTTTTTTTGAACTGGACATTAGATCGCTCACGCAACCATTTTTTCTACTGCTCTCCCGCCAGATGCGAATACTCTGTCAAATGCTGGCCTTGCGTGTATATCAAATCGAGAATTCACAAGCTCAACATCAAAGCCCGAATCGGCCATAGACCTGAGAATACTCCAAAATAGAATTGTTATGCAGTTACCCAAAGAGATACAGTACAAAAAGTCACAGAGACTCGAAGGCTCTGTTCGGTTTGGGTTTTGAGGGAGATTTTTTAGAATAATAAGTGAAAAGAGATAACTAGAGAAAAAAAAATTATTAGAGACCATGCGCAGAGTTTTGAGACCGAGACGACACCTGAGAATATGCCGTTTCCTTGGGTCCGGAAGATCCAAGGCCTGGAATCAGACCAATTCACTTGATAAACTCAAAGCTCAACTCGGTTTTCTTACAGCCCAGTTTAATTCCTCTCCCAAATGAGCCCATTCTTGGGGCTGCAGTAGCCTTAAGCGTGGCCGGCCCAAGTGAAGGTACGCAATTTTGAGTACAGATATATAGAGAAAGTTCCAGATAGGCTAAATTACGGGCCAGTCCAAGTAATTAGACTTGATTCCCAAGAACTTCAGCCCAATCTAAAAATGCATCATTAAAGAGAGACCGATACTTTTTTACCTAGACTTGCAAGTAAATAAAAAAGGGTCATACTCCTTAGCGAGATACAAGTGCGTACCGGTACTATGCACAGAAGCCCGAAAAAATTATATGTTTCATGACACTAATCACATCGATTCACAATTTAACATTAAATGTAAAAATTCTATCACCTCCTTTTAGTTTACAGTATTAGAGGGAGAGAGAGTATTAGTGGCCGAGTTGAATATATGTAGGATTTTCTATTTTTTTTTTTTCAAAAATAACAGAGTATGTCGTGTGTCATACACGTGCTTAGTATGTAGTGGAGTAGTATGGTTATGAATAGATTGATAGATAGATCATATAACCATAAAAAGTCAATGTTAACCATTAAAGTTGGTGGAATTTACCGTTAAAATCGGTGAAAAATGAGTGATATTCCTCTCTACTTTTTTTTTTTTCCTTTGTGAGACATCGTTTATGGCATAGTGAGTTAGATTAGTATAAAGGTGTCGAGGTTTTACTATCAGATCAAACACAGAATCTCCCAACACCTAAATACTAGTACAAGAAAAATTTGGGCTACACGTCTACGTCAAGTGAATTGATATTCCATTTTTTTTTTTTTGGCAAAAGGAAATATAATTTTATTCATCTGTTAGGTTTGAAGCCTAAACATCTGAGGAAGATAATCTCCATGGGGAAACATTGGAGGTCCAAACAGTGGATACTCCACGAGACAGGACTCTCTGAGTACAATCGTGTGCAGCTCTATTACCTTTTTTATGAACATAAACAAACTCACAGATCGAATAAAAAAAAATTCATGAGAACTAAAATGACAATTGGCTTGAGTAGTCGTGTAGCATCACTTTGTTTTTTGGTGTATTTTCAATTCAAAACCCTTAATAAATAGTACTATTCTAACCCACAAACCCACTGTCATCATTCATTTGGCAAGAAAAAAAAAACCAGTGGTCCTTTGTTAACTTTTGCGTAAGTTTTGGGCTACCTCACCTCGTGCGCATTCATAGAAAAGATTGCGGGAGGAATTGGATTAGTTTGATATGCGCACAATAAGCTGGCAAAAAACATTTGCTAATGGGGACAATATATGGGTTTTCGCATTACCAAAAAAAAAAAAAAAAACTTATCAATGTGCCCGTATGTAGATACAGAGGTGATAAAGAACAAAAAAAAACAAAATTGATTGTCCAATGACATAAATAAGACTTATTAATATACATATATACTCCCTACTTTTTTTGGGATAATGTATAGAGTCCCGAGCTAGCTTGCATGTACCTCGGACTAATCCCTACAAACTCTCTTACAGTCATTTCACATGTTAATGCATGAGGGTAAGGTGGCCCCAAGAGTTATTGACAGAGAAAATCGAATCTAAAACTTTAGGAGGGAAGAAACCCCTAAGAGTCTCAGCCCAAGATTACTTGGCCAACCCTTGGGGTTAAGACTTGAATAATTTTGTTTTGATTGACCAAGAAACTTGTTGACCAAGGAACTGGTCCAAAGGCAAGGTTGCATCTGCCCGGCCGGCAAGGAAAGGTTCCAAGTTCAACCAACATTGTGTGTGGCTAAGTAGAGCTTATTTTGTCAATCAATAATTTACTTTTAACGTGCTTTTTAGATCAATTTTTGGAATATTCCCTCTAATTAGTAGTACTATGAAATCTCAATTTAAAACTAGTAATAAATAATACAGGCCTTGAGAATTATTTAGAGAGTTTCAATAGCATAGGTTCTATTCCCTAGAGATGGCGATCTCATTTAAATCGATGGTCAACTTCAAAACGTTTGAGATGTTTTTAACCGATTTTTTAACTCCTGTTTATGGTTTTGATTTTAATAATGAAAAAATCGATCGCTTCAATTTCTGTTTTGGTTTTACATGATAATCACACCAATATTGAACCGTAACCGAATTTGAAACCAAACCACAACATAATTAAGAACAGGTCCAACAACACCCCTCTCACATAAACGTGGGTCCCACCATGAGGGCAAATATGTCCCTAAAGGAAGGCGAGCACCTTGGGCCCCCAAATTTTATATGGTATTATAACGAAAAAAATCTTGTTATGTTAGCGTATTTATTACTTTTGTCGCGAAATATGTAAGAAAACTTATATTTAACTGATACTTTCCATTATTGTAATGATCAATATTTTTGAAAATTTAATATTTTCATTTTTTAAATTGATTTACTATTTATTTCATCTCCTTGTACAACTACGAAAACGAAAGAGCTCTCAACCTTGACGTTTATCTCTGACCCCCAAAAAATGTTCAGAGACGGCCTTGCATGTGGGTCCCATATGTGGGGCTCACGTGAATGTCCGAGGAATTTGGTTGGATCGCCACAAATGTGGTGTGTAAACCGGTCCGTTCGATTTCGATTTCGATTTTGTCATTTGTTGATTTTACTGCACTTGCTCTTTTAAAGGCAAGGTTGTATCTGGCCGGAAGTGGAGGAGAGGTTCGAAGTAGTAACTTCGAACAATCGCATTTACCCACAAAATCAATCACCTATAAATTACAATACGCAGTAGGCTAGGAACAATATCCATGCAACATCCACATGCAATATCCACCAGGACCGCCACACTCCACACAATAAAGTCGTCTCTCTCTCTCTCTCTCTCTCTCTCTCTCTCTCTCTCAACATTTGGAAGAAAGAACGGCTACAATGGCAGGAAACACCACCAACCCGGCCCTGGAACCCGACACGGACAGTCCGATCGGACCCGGGCTGGAATTCGCCCAGTTCGGAGCCGGGTGCTTCTGGGGAGTGGAGCTGGCCTTCCAGCGCGTGGAGGGAGTGGTGAAGACGGAGGTCGGATACTCGCAGGGTCACGTGCCCGACCCGACTTACAAGCTGGTTTGCACCGGATCCACTAAGCACGCTGAGATCGTCCGGATCCAGTTCGACCCGTCTCTCTGTCCTTACGCTAACCTCCTCGCCGTTTTCTGGGACCGGCACGATCCGACCACTCTCAATCGCCAGGTACTTGTTCTACATCTATACATACTATACGCCCAGGCGCGCTCGATGCGTGCGCAAATTGTCTTATGCGGAAGATAAAAAGAGAAAAATCTTGAATTGAGATTAGTGTATAATAATGGGAGAAAAGAAGAAAAGTGTGAGTTACCCTCAAAACGAGCGTTAAGATAAAAAAGATTAGTTTTTAAAGTATCCAAGTAAGTTTACGCGCACCTCGACTAATCCGGACTAATCCTGAGACTGATCCTCTATAGTCCTGAATTAAAGCCCTGTATGGATCGAAGGAGTTGATAGAAAACTGAAAAAGAAGTGTTCAGAGTAGTAGACATGACTGTAAGTTTCAAATTCTAGGTTTCAATTTTAGTTATTTTTTTTCTGAAACTGAATTCTGGTCAAAATTGGAGATGTGAAGAAAGAGGAAGATCTAAGTTTAGATTACTTGGGTAATGTAATTTTATATCTGTAGTTTGATTTAGGTTTCTTTAGTTTGCCAGCAAGAGGTATTATGCCATAGGGCCCCTAGCGCACCAATACCGGGTGAGGATTGTCATTTTTGGGAGCGTAATCGCTTTTTCATTTTTGGGAGTGTAATCGCTTATGCTGATCTCAGTTGATTGGGACATAAGGCTTAATTTGGAGTGTAATCTTTTAGAGGGTGTAGACCTTCTGTAGCCCTTACCCTTTAAATTCACTCGAAACCATAATCTGGGCAACTCCTTTAAACGTTAAAGACATTCCAAACCAATTTTTGAGGAGCTCCTTTAAACGCATTCTAGTCCTTCACCCAAACTCATACCAGATTGTGTTTTACTCAAATTTTGAACCAAATGAAATGAGCCTTAAACTATTCGAAGTTCTTTAAGGCTTTTTTGCTCTTTACAATTTACAATTATGCCATTAATTAAGCTTTATTCAAGTGTATGCTTAGGTTGAGTTTATCCATGGGAGCGATTCATACCAATTGAAGCTTTTACTCAAGATTTCAAAATTTTAAGGGTCGGAGATGCTCTTATATGACTCTGTACACATCTAATGAAGTATCAGTATGATGTAAGAGCTTATAAAAGATTAGGGTGCGATTAGAGACTTAAGAGTTGTTAAATGAGTCGTGCCATGTTGGCCCAAGCCGTTTATTTTGATACCTAACGTGCTTCATGCCATGCTAGCATAGTGCATCTATCAATCATATCGTGTTATGTTATGTCAGAATACTCCAAGTCTGGGACCAACCTGGTATGTCGGCATGCCACAATCTTTGACGGGTTGTGCCCGAGTTGTTCCTACTTTCATGCCCATGCCTAAGCTTGACTTTGTGAAACCCAAAAATGAAAAACCTGAATCAAAGTTGTCAATATATGATGAAACATAAGAATTACAGTTACTTGTGTTCGTGTCCTCTCGGCGTCTACAGGTGAAGTGCAGTGCTTGTGCCACGGGCCCAAAAACGGCCGGGCTGGGCCAGCCCGGCCAATCTTTAAACGTGTCATGCCGTTGCCTTGCTTCTGCTATATGGGGCTCATCAAAATGATAAAGTTAGTGTCGTATAAGGTGTGAAAATACAAGGGGCATAGACAAGTGTGACATCTAAATTGTTAACCGGGATGATTTATTTCCAATTCTTGGTCCTATATCGATACTACTGTTTATATTGGTTAAATACTGACATTGTTTGTTAATTGTTCTTTGTTGTTTTGGGTTGGAGTATTATTATCTTGTGGTTGACTTCTTCAAATTGGCTCTCTGGTACTTAATTTTATATAATATACCCTCTCCAATCCCGAGAAGGGGACCAGTAAGGCAGGTCGCATCGTATTTTGGCAAAAAAAACATTAACTTATAGTTAGGCAATTTCCTCTCATGAAAGCAGATTTGGGGATGCAGTTTCTTGGGATGAATAAGTGTATAGAGAAGTAGGTATTGATATGTTCCACTGCAAAGAAATGGTTTCTTAAATAAATGAAGTTGTGGAAGATTGTATAGGTCAACTATGAAGGATTTATTGGGTTGCATATCAGTCATAGAGAAGTAAGTAGGTTTCACCTGTTCCGCTGGAAAGGAATGGTTTCTTAATTACGTTAACTTTTGACTTATCATATTGGTAAAAATTGTAAATGAATCTTTTTGCTGCGCACATGTGTTGCGACTGTATGAATTTCTTTTTGAAATGTACTTTGTAGTTACAAGTTACAACTGTTTTAGTGCTTATTACTAGTTATTACCGCATATTATCCTTTCGTATTTGCCTATTTGGTTTAGCTGGCACATATTTGGATTAAAAAAATTGTATTGGTTTATCTCTCTTCATTAATATGTCCTAATGTTTGCTTCTTTTCTTTTTTGTTATAACTGCTACATGTGTGCCTCATAACACGCCTTGATAGTATTTCTGAGACCTTGTTATGGAGTTGTAGTGAGTTAAAACTGCTCATACAATGTAAGTTTAAGCAGCATGCATATGTTAGTTCATGCTTATTATTGCCTCTGAGTTATTGGGCTGCAAACCAAAGTTTGACTCATGGACATTTTGTGTTGTGCTAGCGCGGTGACGTTGGCACGCAATACCGTTCAGGGATATACTACTACAACCAAGAGCAGGCTCGTTTAGCACAAGAAACAATGGAAGCAAAGCAGAAGGAGTTGAAGGATAAGACGATCGTGACTGAAATTCTTCCAGCAAAGCGATTCTATAGAGCAGAGGAATACCACCAGCAATATTTGGAGAAAGGTGGAGGTCAAGGCTCGAAACAGTCAGCTGCAAAGGGCTGCAATGACCCAATTCGCTGCTATGGTTGACGAAGTATGTGCTTTGAAAAGTTCCCAACTTGGTTGATCTACTTATTGCCGGGCATTTTGGTATTTACTGGTTCATAAACTATGTTGTGAGAATATAACTATGGGCATATTCATTCAAGTAAAATAACTAATTAAGTGCCATGGTTTATGCTGTTCTACCGTGGCCATATCAGTGTTGGTGTCACTGTTGTTGTGAATGTTTAAGTGAAATAAATGTCAGATTATACTGTTTCTTCATTGTTTCTACCATGGTGAGAGTATGTAGATGGAAATATGAAATTTGTGTACTAAAACTTATGCTAGTGAGGAAATTAAGAACGATTTAATTCATGATGAGATCCACATACAAATATGAACAGATGTGAAATTACACAAGCATCAAATGTTGGAGACAAGTATTATAGGTTTATGTGGGGAATACAACATTAATAGAGAATACTAACAGCTGAGTCAAGAACCAAAGCTATAGCCTAAATGTGATTCAAATGCTCAGAGTTCATCCTTGAGGGACGATGTAGGTCCTTTAGGGTTGACGGAGGAGGACTTCACTGGATAGGAAGCCAACGTCGCTATACCACAGTGGCCCTCCTTAGCGGAGCTGCCTCGCAGCATTCGAATGTATCCCTTCTCTCCCCATTCGGGTCCCCATGAATTCTTCACTATCCAGTATTTGGTTCCGTCAAGGGTCGTTCCATAGCCAACAATCGCCACTCCATGATTTATCTCCGTGCCACAATCTCCAGTAAACACTCCCTGTGATGATAATTAACGAGGCTTAGGAATATATATATATGTTTTTTTTCCTTCTATGTTACATCAGCTCTTTTGAATGAACAAAGTATTTGTTAGACACTCGACGCTCCTACGTGGGCATGAGATCCGTGTCTTTTTTTTGGGTAGACGTTCACATTGCAATTATATTTGAAATTCGAAGTTATGACTATGCTTAGGACCGTATATTATGCATTGAATGCCCTAAGGCGTCTTGTAAACTTCATTAATCCCAGAAAATTAAAGAGATAAAGTAAGGTATGTCCTATGTCGTCAAAATGAAAATTAGATGAATTTGACACTTTGACACACAACTGTACCGACACTTGTACCCGAGCCCTTGTCACATAGATTGTTCGCCTTGTCAGAAATTGATTTTCAAACAATAGTTTCCAATTCTTTACTTTTGTTCGTGTATCATTGTTAATTTACCTCTGAATAGAACTGGAAATGGGAACCCCCAGCGTCTATGCCGACCGAGACGGGTTGGTTGGCAACTGCTTTCAGCAGGGCATCCTCGTCGTTAGCAGGAACATTCTCATGCCCATCGATTGACACCACTGGATAGTTTTCCTGCAATACAACCGAAACCTTATTTCCTTCAATATTTGGGTAGGATATTACAAACTCTAAATACATAGAGAAAATAAGCCAGCAGGACGCCTCTTAATTACACGAACGCCACCACGGATCGTTTTTTTTAAGAAGTTGGCTATTCATTATTGTGGTACTTGAATGGTGTGCTTTGTGGTTGTACCTTTATAGCATCACAAGTTCCATCTTTTGCGTTGTAAGGGTAGTTCTCTTCACTCGTTACTCCTCCCTTTTGCTTGATGAACTCCAAAGCTGCCTCCATTAGCCCTCCATTACAACCTTTATTTTCTGAGTCGTCACAGTCTACCAGTTCCTGCTCAGACAGAGAAACTAATTTCTTTGTTCTGATTTGGTTTATTCCTTCAACACCCACGACCGTCGAAAACGCCCAGCAACTACCTGTCGCGTGAACAACGATCCTAATCAACCAACTAAAACCATATGCAAAATGTTCAAAGTCAGCTATATTTAGAACCATATATGTTTAGATACGTATTTTGTTTTTCTGCATATGCTATTGTATGAAGTTACTGAAACCAAGATCCGGGTTACATAAGGTGCTGTAAATAAGGTATAGTAATGAACAGTTGGTGTCATTTACCACAATGTCCTTGGTTCTTGACCGCAGTGACTGCACCTTTCTTCCTCCAATCCACGGATGGAGGAACTTTATCGACCTTTTCGTACATGAAACTCCCGTTACCAAGAGGGCTCCCTCGAAGCATCCGGTGGTGCTTGATCTTTGAGCCAGCGTAAGCGCTTTGGAACTCATGGCTAGTCATGTCTGCGAACTTGTTTAGCTTCAACTTGTAAGGCTTATCCTCCTTGTTGAAGTTGTGAACATGTTGAACATTGTGCTTGAACACGTTGAACCGCCTGTGCTTCTCGTCGAGGCTGTTGGACACCGTGTGGTGGCTCCTCCACCGCTCGTATAAATCCCACAACCTCTCTTCTGTTTCCAGTTCCTTTTCGTGGAAATCGAAACTCTCACCGTGTCTAAGAACCAAAGCCAAGCAGGTCAGAACTACCAGGAAATACTTAGTTGTGTCCATTGCCGCAAGATGGGAGTTTTGGGGACTATTGAGGCTTGCTTTATATAGAAGACAAGAACAGTGAATGAAAAGCTTAAGAGATTGGGAATGGAAATGCCGTTGGTAAAGCTATAGGGGTCTGTTTGTTTCACGCGATTAACAATGAAGGGATGTATAATCCCATGAGATGTGTAGTCCAATGAGATTAATCGGACCAGATTAATAATAATAATAACACCACACCTCCCATTACATCATATAATCCAAAACTTTGTGGGATTATATGGCCGATGTGCAGTTAATGTAGCCCGTGCGCTCACTCTGAATATATGGTTCAATTCGATGCTTACATGCGATTAAATAAATAGACCATATGAGCCCGTTTGTTTGACGACTAATGGTTGAGGGTTATTAATCCCGTACAACATATACCTATCGGACTAATAGTACTACACCTCTCATGTTATTGTATTTATTTATTATTGTTTTTTTCTTTTTTGGGGGGGTGGGATTATTTATCCGATGAATGTTTAATCCGAGCCAGGAAAAGAAATTGATCAAACTCCGGGTATATGGTCACTTAAGATATATAGTCCAATCTGTTACGCATATCCGATAACAAAACGGGCTCTATATGCATATGGATAGATACTTATACAAGCAAGGATTTTTTTATAGGTGGGTTTGTGTAACACATGAAAAAGTAGTATTAACAAACAAAAAGAAAGGGGGAAAAGTTACAGAAAATGAGATCAGTTATAGGGGGAAAAGCTTGTGGAGGATTGTTGGGTGCAGTATTGGGTGAGGTATGTGCATGCCCAACACGTTACTTTTGGCGGGAGAAGCATTGGTTGTTCTCAGTTGGAGACTTGAGCCACGATTTATAGCAAGGGAGAAACAAATTAATTTAAGTCTTTAGAACTGCTTTTTTCTGTAACTTACTTTTTAGTTTTTTATCGAACTTTTTTTTTTTTGGGTGATGGAGGAACTGTCCTATAGTCAGATCATTAAATGAACCCGACTGTGCAATCCAAATCTCCGGGGGAGCTAGCGCGACCACGCTAGTCACGGCCCCCCACTTATTTCAGAGTACTTACCATGTGAGAAATTAAACCCTAGACTTTGAAGAATACTCTCAAAACTTGGGTATCTGTCCAAACTCTAGAACTTTATTTTTTTTTTCGTGTTGCTTGAAGGTTGAAACCACCATGGTTTGACAGAGATTGGAAGGAGAAGAGTACCTTAAATAAGGAATCAACAAGAATCTTCTTATACTCCCTCCGTCCTAAATTGGATGATAATTTTTGATATCTGTATCAATTTCATTTCCTTATATCTTTCAATATGAATCTCAAAAAATATACAATATGGATTTTGTTTGATAGTTGTCGATTAATTCTATTATACAAAATTTTCAAACTCAAATAAAACATTAAAGATTGAAAGATATAAGTAATGAAAAATTACACAAATTTGAAAAAATGTCATTCAATTTGAATTTGAGGCAGAAGGAGTATTTTAAAGTACAAAATCAACGAGAATCTCCTTAAGGTTTGAGTGGATTGTGTGAATACTTTGATACGTTTTTTATAAGTTTGTTTTGCCCCCAAGTGTGGATTTTGGCTTAGGTGTTGTGCATCTTCGAGCCGTCGGATCGTACATCCGACAACTCGAATATCATTTCGGCAACTAACGATCGAGACTAAAAAGAATTGGCTGCAATGAATTACTCGTGGCCGCAATGAATTAATCTTTTCCAAGAATTACTTTTGGCTGCATCGAATTGCACGTAACCGCATCGAATTGCACTTGTCTGCATTGAATTGCACTTGGCCGCATCGAGTTGCACTGGGTCACGAAGAATTACTTTTGGCCGCTACGAATTGCACTTGGCTGCACAGAATTGCACTTAGCCGCACAGAATTGCACTTGGCCAAGTGCAATTCGATGCGGTCAAGAACAATTCGAAGCGGCCAAGTGTAATTCGTAGCGGCCAAGTGCAATTCGTAATGGCCAAAAGGAATCCGATGCGGCCAAGAGTAATTCTTCGTGACCAAGTGCAATTCGATGCAGCCAAAAGTAATAATTGGCCAAAAGTAATTTTTGCGGTCACGAGTAATTCTTTGCGGCCAAATGTGATTCTTGCGGCCAAGAGTAATTCATCGCGGCCAGGAGTAATTCTTTGTAGCTATGAGTAATTCTTTATGGCCAATAGTAATTTTTTGTGAACTTTTAATCTCAGCCATTGGTTTCAATGGTTGTATCTGTTGAGATACAGGGTCTTTTTTTGTGTCCCCAGAACGCTTTCCCATGTATATATTCTTCAAATTAACATAGAATTTGGAAAGTTTTGGTATTAATTCTTCTCTCTTTTTAAAAAAAAAAAAAAACACAGAGACATTATTGTACAATTGTTAAGAGTAAATAAACTCATATGGCAATTGTGTAATATGTGCAAAAAGTGTGAACACTTTACTAAAAAGGAGAAAAATGAGCCTAAACCATTGGATCAAAGTAATTATCCATTGCAACAACTTGTTTTTTGTTAAGTATGGATGGACTCTACACCGGACTTCGGGTTGGTGCTGTTTGTGTGCTGCGCAACTCCGAGCCATCAGATTGTGCGTCCGACGGCTCGGATCTTATCTCGGCAACCAATGATTGAGAGCCGTTTACTGTCGAGATAAAATCCGAGCTGTCGGATGTACGATGCGCAGCACGGTATTGGGCATACCACTACACTGCATCATCCCCCAATAGCGTAGGTTTGGCTGATAAACGAACGAAGTTATTGAAGTTAAAGTTCGTGTTTGCTCACTGAAAGCTCATTCAAGATTAACCAAATTTGAACAAATTTTGAATGTTTGCAAGTTAAACTTGAACGTGGACTCTACTCATTTTGGTTCACGCCCCCAAAGAGTAGCCGTTGAGAGGGGGTCCGATTTCCTTTGTTCCAAAAAATTCTATGCCGAGAAGTTTTCAACCGTTGGACTGTGTGATATATATATTTATGTCTTAAATTTAACGGCCGGAAAATCTCTCGACACAGAAGTTCAGAGGATCCTATCTCCGTTGAGGAAGGATTCCAAAAATCCGGCAATTAGGAACGCATTCCTAATCTCCTCATAAATAAATGGATGCGTGCCTTCTTTGTCTTGAATTTTCCATTTTGCTCTCTTTTCTGAAATCTTTGCTCAAGAATCTGATGATGCATTGCTTTATCGTTCTTTTTAAACGATGGAGACTATTGAATTTAGAGGAGTTAATTAAAGTCAGAAAGGTTCTCTAAATTATTAGAGTTTGAAACAATTACTTACAAAGAATACTGCACATACCCAGAAGATAATAAACACACAAGTAGTATACGGTGTGACAGTCTTAACTTTGACATGGTGCGGGATGGGGTTGCATATAGGTTGGATTGGTTTGGATTCTTAACAACTCGAAGACCGAACCGCAAGTCATGATTCTAAGAAAATGCAATCTGTAACCGGACCAAAAGCCCTACGGTCTTGTTCCCAAACAGGCCAATCTGTGGTTTCGGTTTTCATCCACGGATTACATATTAATTTCACATTCCTAAATAATGCAGCAAACTCGTTCCTAATAGTCAGAGAGAGAGAGAGAGAGAGGTGGCTATTGTCTGATAGTGGGATGATTAGGCTAATTTGTTTGGAAAATGTGGAAAGGAAGGGAAAGAAAACAAAAGTTTAAAGATTTTCTCTTCCCCTGTTCGGTTGGAGAGGAAAGGGGAGAGAAAATGGCAAAATAGAGTTCTAGGAATAGTAAAATTTCCCCCCTCATTTTCTCTCATTTTCCTTCTTAATTATTTTCTCTCCTCTTCTCTTTCCTTCCACAAGTTCCAAACAGAGCCTTATTTTTTCGGCATAAACGACATCTCAAAAGACGGTAGTAACTGTGAACAAACCGATTAGGTCGGCAACTACCAAAACTGAATTGGCGCTCTGGGTCACTGGAATAGGGTAGAGTGCTTGGTTCACCAGAATGAGATCAATGGGGAAAAGCCAACTGGAGAACGTTCTGAACCCAAATGGAAAATTGGGAAGCGAACGACAAGGCTGGTAGAGAAATAGAATTGCCAATATCCCAAAAAGGAATCGAAATCAAAGCTGATCGGGATCGCTAACATTTTCAGCAGCCACAGCTGTTTTCTTTCTTCGCTGCTCTTCGTCCAGAGTTGAGCCATTGCCCTTCTACGTCTAGATCTGTTTTAAAGGCCTATGGGTTTAAGCGTGTGGTGGCTGGTGTGTGGGCTGGCAAAGAACATGACGATCTAGAGGACGACAGTGGCGCAAAACAAAAGGAGGCGTGCTACTAGGGGCAATGCCATATTGCGGCCCAACCTCCGTTTTCACCACTCAATCATGTAAGATCTACACACTCGGTTTTATATCCTAAATCATTGCGCGATGGAGAAAGGGGTTGGTTGGCGCCCACGGATCACCCGCTAATTTTCCAGAAACTGCATTGACCTGTTTAGGGCAACACTGGATGTCCAACCAGTCAAACATTAAACTGACCATAAACTCTGCACATCTTAAAAAACAAAGTGAATCATACAGATATACCATTGTATTTACAGGAAAAGAACAACAAAGTTGCAGTAAACAAATTCTGATATGCACCAAGTGTGATCAATCACGTCCATGTACAAATAATCCCACTCTTGTCAGAGGAGGCTAAAGGCTTCCCAAGACCACTCCATGAACAACATAGGACAGAAGAATTGTGCTCCTTCAGAGTGCTCACTATACTAGATTTTGATACCGACCAAATGTAGACAGACCCATCAGCAGATCCAGCAGCAACATAACTGTCGTCCGGACTAAGGCAAGATCGGCTCCAATTCGATGCCACTCTGTTTCCGCTCGCTTTTAGGGTTCCACAAACTTCAAGAGACCGAATATCAAACAAATTGTGCAAATTGTCTCTCCCACTTGTTAATATCATGTTTCCGTTTCTAGAAGCAGAGATCGAAGTAACAGCCATAGAATGTGCAGCAACTTCACTAAGGAGCTTTCCCGTTTGGATATCCCATAACCGCAGATTCCCATCCACATGACCTGAACAGATGGTCTGTCCATCCATACTGAAGCAAATGGCATTGCAATTGCTATGGAAAATTAGAGTGTTGGTGCAGTACCCTTTAAAAAGATCCCAAATTTTTATAGTACGGTCGTAAGCAGCACTTACTACAAGTCGACTTGAGACTTTGCTCACATCTACCGCACATACTTTATCCGTGTGGCCCGTCAGGGTATGATTCATCCGTCCCGAGTTTACATCCCATACGTAGAGATTATTTGAACTGCTTGCGGCGATTATGGATTTGTTATCGTGGGTAATCGTGAGATCAAGAACTGAGCCAAGGCAACCAAAAAGACTACGACTGAGTGAGCCAGTGTTTGTATCCCACATTTTGATAGTCCTGTCTTGTCCTCCACTAACCAATTTTCCAGAGCTGTAGTCAAAGATTATGGCAGCACATCCGCCTTCATGCGCAGGTATCTTGTGTTTGGACACAGTAGGAATAGTGGACTCCACGTAGAACTCAGAACCTTGGCTTCGGCGGACCACGCCATCAACTTGCTGCCTTGCTAGTTGTTCTAGACCACTCGCCTTGAGCCGATTGAGCATGTCTTCATACAGTGCATTAGCCTAATAACACAAGCAAAACAATAGAGAGAACCTAACACGTGATAAATCACATAGTTAAGTGCATAGTCGAATTTCGACTCTAATACTTCACTGCAACTTTTATTTTCTTAGAATCAAGAATAGAGATCTTGTGCTTCAACATTCCACATAGGTAAATTGGGTAGAACAAGAACCTACTGTACGTTTTTCATAAGGTTAGCATTCAGTATAATTAAACTCTTCAGCAATACAAGTGCTACGATAGCAAATCTCTGGACCATGCCCATGAAAGAAAAAAAAAACAGAAAATAAAAGTTTTCTCCAGCTGGTTTTCAGCAACAAAATGGTAACCATAGGTTCCAATATTCATTGTGTCAAACTGCACGGTAAAAACAGATGGCTGAGACTCCACTAATATTGATAACATCGAGATACACCATCAGCTTTCCTTTCTTACCATACTTCTTTCTACTCATTACCAAGCAGTGAATAGTAGACTAGTAAAAAAAACCGAACAGACCCACATAAGAAATTAAGTACCTCGTTCAGGCGTTCAGCATCCTGCATCTTCTGTAGCATCCAACGGTCAATTAAAGTCTTATTTTCAGCCTCAGCATGTTTAGCTCTCAAGATCATCTCCTCAAGTTCTGCTTTTATTGCCTTATGCTCACTCATGACCAGTTCTAAAGCTTCAGTCTTTTCTTCTAAAAGCGTGGTTAGATGAGTGCATTTATCCCTGCAGCATGCACACTTATATCAACAGTCCACTCAACACCTTAGAATCTCAATGTTGTTATGACCTAAGGACAAAAAATCTATGGTCAGAAACAGGGGAAAAGCAACCTTGTTTCTGTAAGCTCATTTTGCAACTCCGAGATTAGGGCTTCTTTCTCTTGAGCTAATGCTTTTGAAGCTCTGGACTCTGCCACTTCAACCACAAGCTGCTCGGATAATCGTGACTGAGCTTTGTAACATTGCTGAAGTTCCACTTCCAGATTTTCTGCCTTCTCTTTCCATTCTGAGCCCTTCAATACAAAAAATTACAATATCAAACACAATCTCTAAATAGAGAAGTCATATAGACAAATAGTTGACAAAATCATGGCGAAAGGTAGGTCTTAAAGAATCAAGTTATTGTGATGGGAAAAAAGTCAAATAGTTCAAGCAGTCCAACTAAAACCAACAAATATGTAGGTTGGTAAGTAACTAGAGGAAGAAGCACGCAATGAGAAAAAAGATCAACTACTCAAATGAGAATTTCAATATCACATTTTGGAAAGAGTATGGAACTTTTAAAAAAACAATCCTTGTTTCTGAACTAAGGGAAGACATGTAGTACTTCTATACAAGTCAAGCACAAGAGAATCAGATAGCTAAATTTCCTTCTTAACTGTTACACCTTTCTCGAGCCTGGGATTCGTGGGATTGTGATAGACTCCAAAAAACAGAACTGATGAAGCAAGATAACAGATCCTAGAAAACATCCGAAAGAAACATGCAACAGTATTTCTGAGTTGGGGCATTCCTATGACAAGTAGATACACACTTTAAAGTGAGCCTAGATGACTGAAGATGAGACATGACAGAGTAGGCATGTGATTAAGTGATGTATTGATCGACGCCCAAAGAGAGGAAAATTCACTAGCTACAAAACATTGCCCTGCACAATGTTTAATACTTCCATCCTTTTGATGCATAATCCATAAAATGAAAATTAACATCCAGGAAACCACAAAATAGAACATGTAAAAAAGTCCAGCCCCACAGCATGATAAATCTGGGTTGTTGAGGAAAGAAGACATGCTTCATATCCAACCAACCCACATGAGAGCATCCAGAGGTTTAGATATCTGAGTGGGATGACTAGAGAAAATGAAATGTGAATGAATGCTTTAGTGAGAGGCTATGACACCACTAATCAAGGGAGAAAAAAAGAAAGAAAAAGAAACAGATAAAAATTATGAGTTAAAGCCTCACAGGGAAAAGATGAAGGCCTAGAGTGCAAGCATCGATTGTATGAAAAGAGGATGTCAGCCTAAAAAAACTCAACGGGAAGAGAAGATATTTTAGCTTACACTAATTAGAAGACTCGAACTTTAGTCTCCTTATCATTTTCAAAAACAAAACGAACTTTAATCTCTTCATCATTTTCGAAAACGTATCGAACTTGACTCTCTTTATCGGAAGAATGCGACCTCAACCTTTCGTGCGTCCTCCAGGGAGCCAATGGTTAAAACATAGAATTCAACCAATCACAAGTGTTGCATACAGTTTAAAGTCGATAGCAAGTGGAAGTTGTTCATATTGCTTCATATGTAGAAATGCCTCCATAACATTTTTCTCTTCATGCATCCTCAAGCATACATCTTACGATGTTTAACAAATTTATCCAACTACCACCAAATAACAAGTCTCCAATCCATAATCCAGCTCATCATTCCATCAAAGTGCATCACTCATGCGAACAAAAATTCCATATTACTACAATTTAGTTCAACATCGCTATTACAAATAGTAATGCAGTCTTGGTAACTCATGCAATTGAAACATTTTGTTAGCCCTAGCTAAAAATGCATGCCACGAAAAACCCTAGCTCATCAAGTAAAACACTTACATACATACTTTACCATAACGGATATACCTAATACCTAAGTCATATAATCCTTACCCTTCACTCCTGTTCTCAATCCTCGGTCTTCCAAATTTTAGCAGTTTGGAATCTTTTCAAAAGTCACTTTCGCGCTGCCGTACCCGCTCTTGCTCGCACTCACGCACGCAGATTACGTAACTAAGAAGGATACTCATGTGTAACTACTGCGTACAAACGTACATATATGGATGTATAAATATATAGATAAGGCGCACCTGAGCAACAAGAGGCCTAGAAAGAGCGATGAAAGCAGGGGAATGAGCGCCCTCTTCGAGCACATGCCGCTTCCGAAGAGCATTCAGAGCGTGCTTTATTGCATCCATCGCTATTTCGTCTTCTGACCTGAAAAAAAAAAAAATTCAAAATTCGCGTCATCAAGACAATATATATATATCCATGAGTATATAAGCACAGAATAGAACAATCGAAGCCATTGACGGGAAAATATAATGCTTACATGGTGATCAAATCGGAGTGGGCCGGAGCAATCGTTCATTTAGGGTTTCTGGAGAGAGAGCCCGTTGACGTTTTAGAGTGAGAAGAAAGTTATGGAGTTTGAAGAAGAAGAAGCTAGAGAATAATCATGGAATGGAAAAATCATTACAAGGAAGTTTTTAATTTGAGGGTGATAGTGATACATACTCCTAATTGATTGATTTGGGAATTTGATTAATAAATTCTTCTTCAAACCTTTTTTCTTTTTTCTGGGTAAACATGCTAATCACCCTTCATATTACAGACAATTGCCCGTAGGTACTACACTACGGACCGGGAGACCCTGCCAAGCAGGGGTGTTTGGCGGGTGTTGAGCGCATCTCGGCTATCCAAAGGTGTTTTGGACGGTTCGAATATAAAGATACCAAATTGATTTTAAAAAAAGAAAAAGAAAAAGAAAAAGGGAAAAAATGTTTTGATCCGGACCGTTAATTTCGAGATGAACGGCCGGATTGCCCGCTCAACACCCACTCGGCTGGGGTGCCGCTCAGCGGGTCCCCGGGTTCACAGCTAGTACTCCTTCCTTCCAACTTTGCAACAACTGGGGTGCAAAAACTGAGGTGCTTGCGAGCAGCTCGAGACTCGGTTCGTTAAGACTCAACTCGGCTCGACTAGTTTAATACTAATGGCAAAGCAAGTATTTTCACGCGGGCCGGCTTAATAGACGTATTTTTTCCCAGAACGTATATTTGTTAATATATCATAACATTTTTGTTTTCTAATACATTACATTTAAACATTGACATTATAATAGCCTAATGCAATTAAAGCATATCAATCATTTTGTTTTGGGCAAATTACTCAAATGGTTCTTGTAGTTTAGTCTTTGTGTCACTTTGGTCCTTATAGTTTTAATTGGCTCGATTTTAACCCTGTAGTTTTGATTTTGTGCCAATTAAGTACAATCACTAACTTCCATTTCCTCCTACTAACGGAACCAATTGTGCAAATTGCACTTGACCCCCTATGATTTGCACTTGGCATAAATTTCCTCTTATTCATTTAGAAACTTCAACACAACCCATGGTGATTTTGTATATTAAAGTGAATCATTACATGGATTAATGACAAGTTATTTATTCTACTTTTGTTAGTTTTGAGTCAAATATTTCTTGAATTATTTATTCATCTTAACCAGAGAAACGTAAAATGTAAAAAGTTGTATTTGACTTTTCTAAGTCGCTAAGTATAAATATAAACCAACATATATTCGGGAAGTTTTGTCGTGTCTCAATCCCACTGTCAGAAATCACTCTTGCATCTTGTTGTCAACTTCTTCCGAAACCACCATATCAAAAGCTCACAAAACCATGAAGTGGTGCTAACAAAAAAACTATATACTATAGTTTATAAACACATACATATTTATGTCTATATTGTATTATTTTTTTCGTTAGTGAATGTTTTTTAGGATTTTGGACATAATTTTTTACTTTTTGTTATTCCTCTTGTTGAGACTATTAATAACCTAAAAAAATTGGATTAAGAAAAATTAATCAGAACAAAAAATGAATGTTGATAGTTTGAGATTTAATCCAATTTTTTGTTTTGATAAACTATAGTATATAGCTCTTTGTTAGCACCACTTCATGGTTTTGTGAGCTTTTGATATGGTGGTTTCGAAAGAAGTTGACAACGAGATGCAAGAGTAATTTCCGACAGTGGGATTGAGACACGATAAAACTTTCCGAATATATGTTGGTTTATATCTGTACTTAGTGACTTAGAAAAGTCAAATACAACTTTTTACATTTTACGTTCCTTTGGTCAAGACGAATCAATAATTCAAGAAATATTTGACTCAAAACTAACAAAAGTAGAATAAATAAATTGTCATTAACGCATGTAACGATTCACTTTAATATGCAAAATCGCTATGGGTTGTGTTGAAGTTTCTAAATGAATAAGGGAAAATTTATACCAAGTGCAAATCACGGGGGGTCAAGTGCAATTTTCACAATTGATCCGTTAGTAGGAGGAAATGGAAGTTAGTGATTGTACTTAATTGGCACAAAATCAAAACTACAGGATTAAAATTGAGCCAATTAAAACTATAGGGACCAAAGTGACACAAAAACCAAACTATAGAGACCATTTGAGTAATTTGCCCTTTTATTTTTTTCTTGTGGCAACTTCAATTGTCATATATTTATTTTTTATTTATGAAAGAAATTGAGAAATGAGAATCTAAAATAATTGATTTTTATCAAATCAAACCAAAAATTATTAAAATTATAAGTAGCTATATATGAATAAATATCAATAATATTCAAAATCAAGCATATACAAAATAAAAATTTTAAAACTCGAACGCTCGGGGAGCCAGGGCCAGGGCTCCGCCCCTGTTTAATACTCCAAAAGTGCTACATACACAACGGTTGTGTAAAACACAACACACAACCAATCTCTAGCCGTCCATTGCTGTAACAAATGGCCAGGATTCATTCAAACTCTTTCCCATAAAAGTTAGACTTGTTCTTAGAAAAGTTTGCTTAAAATCTAGACCATCCAAATACATCTGGACGGTCAGAATTACCCACACAACCAACACAACGGTTGTGCATGTAGCATTTTTGTTAATACTCCATTGAGTCGAGCTCGAATACTCAGAGCTTGGCTTGGCTCGGCTCGTTTACACCCCGAGCTACAACCAGGCCCCCAAACGACTTGTGACTTGTTTGTGTGTGTTTATATGTTTGTATTTATGTTTATAGAGTGTTTGAAGCTACTACATTTTTTTTATAACTCAAGTGTCTGAGCTAGCTTACACGCACTTTAACTAATCTCGATGGACCAATCTCATTGTATATTAACGGAAATCCCAATAAATTGCTCCAAAGGAGTTGATATTTACGTAAGAGGTACCTGGAACTTTAAGAGATAGCCCTAGTTTACCCTCTTAAAAATAAGTACTTATTTGTAATTTTCAAACTTAAAAATAATAGACTTACTGAAATATATATATATATATATATATATAAACAATATGGATGACATTGTAAAAAAAAAATATTTACTTCCTCCGTCACATTTTTATTGTCCATTATTTTGTTTGTCTCTTTTATGTCTTTTGCTTATATCTTTTAGTGTAGATCTTGAAAAATATGCAATATGAATTTTGTTTGATAGAACTCGATTAATTCTATAATACAAAGTTTTCAAAATTTTGAAAAACATTATAAATTGAAAGATATAAGCAATTCAAAAATGAACAATGAACAATGAAACTAAGACAGAGAGAGTTATAAGCTCATTATTTTTAAGCTTAAAAATATGTTTTTATTTTTTAAATACTTATTTAAAAAGTGGAACGGAAAGTCCCAAAACTTGACCGCTACGTCAAACTTTTACTCTTTTTTTTCCTCCGTTGGCTGCACAACATTTTTCATTCCGAACCTCAGAAAAAATTTTGATTACTAAATCAGCCTTCTAGCCAAATTATCATTTTGTTTTTGGTACGGGAAGACCGTCTTAAATAAATCTCAAGGCACAGCCGCACAAGTAGGACTTGTTCTTAAACCTATGTAGTGTGTTTGCTAAAATTGAAGTTGAACGAACTGATGGTTGAAGTCAACTAAAAGATTATCTATTGGTGCCCCAAATCCAATGGGACATGATAAAAAACGTGGGGTAATATTGGTATCGAGTTTGCTAAATACTTCAGAATTTTCAAATAAGTAGTACTTATTTTTGAAATTAAAGGTGATGTCTTGCGAGAGAATGACTTATCTCGTGAAACGGTAAGTAAGTACTTAAAAATTAAGAATCTCAGCGGGAACGAGGCCTTGATGTAGTCTATTTAATCTAGTTTTTCGATTTAATTTTTATCAAGCATGAATCGGCGAAGAATTAGTTGTCAAAAGCATTAGAAGTAAAATGTAACACGAAATTAAGTTAAAGCTAAGAAAAACTAAAGACAATAGAAGTATACTATATAGTTAGATAAAAAACCGAATAAGTAAAAAAAATTACGATATCCTAAAATCAACCAAGCTTTGGGCCGATTGATTATTTGTGGGAAAAGATAAAAACAAATCTACTTATTTGTTGAACCAAATCGATTTGTCATTTAAAAAAAAAAGTCTTACGGTTTGTGACTTTAGTGGGTGCGTAAAGACACAACAATATCAACGTTTAAAAAAAAATGCTAGATACAAAGTAAATAAACCACTGCATTATTAATCTATTGGTGGATTTTAGTTTTTCCATTTTGCGGCGTCGTAATTTATTTAGTTTTACGTAATGAAGTTCTCGCTCCTCTACTCATTTTGTCTCATAAAATTAGTCCTTTAAGAAATAACGTGCAATTTTTAAACTTAAAGTAATGTATTTACTAAAATAATTTTTTATTGATTTTTTTACACAATTCAAAAGATCTCAACAAAAACTATCAAACAATATACATATTATACGTAATTTCGCAGGCGATTGACTTTAAAACTTTACGTGCGACGGAGGGAGTCAAAAAAGATTAGAAAGTGAAAATTTCCCCACAAAACAGACCTGATGAAAAGTTGCCCCCATGCAGGATCGAACTACAGACCTCCAGTTTACAAGACTGGCGCTCTACCACTGAGCTATAGGGGCTCTTCGCGAAAACTACTTCGCAAAATTAAGTAATAAATCATCCATTAAAACCATAGTTTCGGATACAAAATCCAAAAACCAAATTCCCGATCTCGACCGCCTCCTCGATTCCTTCTCTCGCTCGTTCTTCGTCTCCAATGGACGCCAACACTTTCGATCCTGTAAAATCAAATCTCGATTCTCCGCTTCCCTTCCTTCATCCGATCTCTGCTTCTCATATCTGACAATGCTAGTGTAAATTGCAGGATCTGATTCACGCCATTTTCAAGCTCGTCTGGAACCGCAGAGCTCTCCGTTGAGCTCTCTTCCTCATCCACCGCTTTCTACTACTTATTAATTTTTTTTTTATCAATTTCCGATTGAATGTTGTCTTTGATGTTTTGATTTCTGGATGTTGATTTTTTTCCTCGCAGAGCGCGGGAAAAACGAAGGCGCGGAGGCTTTGGAAGGAGAGGTAAAGATGTCTCCGCGCATTTTCCCGAATTCTGATGTGTTTCTCTTTGTTTTTTCTGTTCTTAAGTGGTGTTTTGTTTTGAATGTACGAGCGGGGAACAGAGTTTTGTCAATGTGTTTTGTTACTTGAATAATGTGTAGTGCACTGGTGGTATATTGCAGTAGGACACAGGTTTACAGTGATATATTATGTTAGATGTTTGATGGTGTCCGGGGCAGTTTACGCGCACCTAACTAGCACTTGGGGGTGTAATCGCACCTTTCCGTAGCGGGAGGCTCAATTAAAGCCAGGACAAAGCCTTGTATGGAGAGACCAAGTCCGTAGTACCGGGGCCTTGACTGCTATACCTAGATTTGGAGTTAGGTTTGCATTATTTTTCCATTTGCTACTGAGGATTAGTATATTGATGAAGAACAGGAAGGGAAGGGCAATTTAGTGGTGAGGTCTGCGGAAACTTGGAAACTTTGTGATGGGGTATGAGTTGGTGTGTGAACAAAAGTGATCTTTAAAACTCACATGTAAGGATTAAGGAATCATTTACATGCTGCACTGAGCACTGGCATAAGAACACTAGGTTACATGGACTTTGTTTTTCAGACCACTGACTCTTATCAAATATCTATGAAGTTAGAAAGCTTATCATTTTGTATAGCTGGCCATTTATCGATTTTTCATTTCCATCTTCTTTTTTTTTGTCGTAGAGCACTTAATAGTTTTCTAGAACTCTTTTCATGTAATTCGAGTTTATTAGGAGCCATTCCGTTGATTACAACATGACAATTTTGATAGGCTACTATACAAAACCTAACCAAATAGAGCCTTGAGTCCCTATCGATTGGGGTCGACCTCATGAATTCATTTTTTCCATTGTGCTCTGTTTTGATAGGCTACTATACAAAACCTAACCAAACAGAGCCTTGAGTCCCTATCGATTGGGGTCGACCTCATGAATTCATTTTTTCCATTGCGCTCTGTCAAGGGCATCGTGTTCCATGCTTTTCAAAAAATCCCTTTGATCCTTTCATACTCCTGCCTCAAACTATTGCCTCTAATTTCAAAGTTGTCTACCCCTTCCCTTAGTGCTATCTTTAGCTGTAATCATATCACTTTTCCTAGCTACCTTATCAGTCAATCTACAATAGCATGTCCAAACCGCCTTAATCTATTTTTTGTCACCTTACCTTTATTCTGTCTCGCAAAGTCTTACCACCCATCCGTCTCAACGTTCTCATTTCAGCTACACTTATCTTACTCACATGTTTCTTGATAGGCAACTACATGTTCATTATCACCTTTGTCAAGTAGTGAATGATGAAGATTTAATTGTTTATTAAGTACATGGCAGGTGCATCTTTTATTCTGTTAAACGTCAAAGAAGGACGAAAACTCCGCTGTTTTCTTGCATGAGTTGCATCAAATAAGTAATGTTTTTTCTGTTGTCAAAGCTGTTTAATACCCATATTATTTCCCGTCATTGGTTAAACTATTTGGTAATATGGCTTTTGATTTTTGTAAGGCTTCAATTGGTTGAAACTTAAAAGGTGACCAAAAGTTGTGAAAATAAATTCCCAGCCATTACTAGTACTTACCATTCGTCATAGAGCGTAGTATGAATTTTGTGGATGGTTCAAGTCCGGTAGAGGCGTCAAATGCTTTTAACTTGGAATGCCGCATATCAAGGGGCAAAATTTTCAACTTGTCCTTTATTTGCAGATTTAGTTGTGCTTGACAGTTCACAATTCTGTTATTTGCAGCCAGGAGCTGGAACGTCCAAGAAAAGTCGTCCTACCTTTGGTAAGGAACCCTGAATTTCTCGGAAGATATTAGTTTTATGAGTTTATTTTTTCTAAAGATATTCAAGCTCCATAAATTCATTTGAGGTGACTATGTGAATAAGATAAATTACTTCAATGTTTGGACATTCTGGTGTTATGTTAGATGTGTAAATAACTATTTTATGCAACAGGAGTCTTGGAATGCTTTCTGCAAACACATTCCTTAACTTCTAAATTTTAAGGTCTAGTGAATCCTTTATGTTTGGGGAAAGGAAGGAATTGCTGTGTTTTAGGTGGTTCCTTTGCATATAACGGACACAATTATATTCTTTCGCCTATCCTTAGGCTAATCACAAATACACACATTCTGCATTTGGTGTTGTGGATTGTTATCCCTTTTTGTTGGGAGTAAGGAGCTACAACAATATCTGAAATACAACATTTGACTGATATGTTTGATCTACTGGCGCAGCTAATGCAAATGCTTTGAAACTGAGCTCTGAACTTCTTAGAGTCTTTGTCACAGGTGTCCACCTGCCTTAAATGCAGTTTCCATGCTTCTTAAAAATATGTTCCTTTTCCTTTGCATGCTTATGTCTCAATTTTCATTGATTTAGAGGCTGTTGAACGTGCTGCTACGATTGCGGAAGCGGAGGGTGCTAGCACAATAGAAGCAACTCATCTGGAAAGGGTTCTTCCACAGTTACTTTTAGATTTTTAAGGTACTCCTAGTAATACAAGTGTGCTTGAACTTTGTAAATATGGGTCTACATTTGTTTAGAACCAAATGAATAGGATGCTTTCTTTAACCTTGGGCTTTACTACCAGTAACTGGCGTACTGTGGTATGAGATAAATGATTGTTTGAATTGTGAACTGCTTTCAGACCATTAGTTTGGATTCTTCCAAATTTTTGATGTCTTCTATCAGTATGAAATGTATAGTCCCAATATATCTACCGGTTGTTTTTCTCTGTGCTTGTATTTATGTTATTGGAAATCTTTTTTGTCCTCATAGGATCTAGATTCCTTTTGGTTTTATCTCATGCTTTTCACTTTTGTATTTGTTTACCAGCAGTAGTACTGGTTAGTGGTTACTAAATTACCTTTGACAAGCTGTTATAAGCTTTTAGACTTCCAATGGCTCTATACCTACATTTGACTTCTGCTTATAGAGTGGTGATGTCCAATGACTCTAATCATCTGCTTGTGATACTTACGAGCTTGACACAGGCTTTGCATGGGGCGAAATGGAGCCTCTAAGTTTTGCCACTTCAAAACTAGAAGTTCCCTCTGGCATCTTTGAGTAATCCGTAAATCTATAGAAGAGCAAATGATAATTTAAAAAGATCTTCGGATTGTTTGTCAGTATGCTTGATGGAACGACAGCCTAGACCCTGGAGCTTGTTCCAGCTCTTTGTATGTGTTACTTCTCCTTTTCTCTAATGTAGAGCTCTCTTAACCATCAAGTTATCAGCTTAGCTAAATGAATGATTCTTGCACAAATTAACTTCTTTTTCGTCATTGTGTTTAATGCGCTGTTCTAACTCTGGAAAGGATTTCTTCGTTCGTTCCTTCAGTTTTTTGCATCCTTGATTGAACCATGTCTGCTTCCTGTTGTTGTCTTAGTTGGTATGTTACGAGCAAGTGTATTCATTTGTTTGTGTGAAGAATAGAGTAGGTGATAGAAATAAAGCTATATTGTAGTTACTTAAAAGATTAAGAGCCCTGATTACTTGCAAATTCTCCATGTATGTTGCACTCCCTGTTTAGAAAGAGAGCTCTGGTTTGTCCTGTGCTTGTCTTGCGAGGATGCTTACTGGTTATAAGTCTGATTCATTCCCCATATGCTTTGTTCTGCTGGAGCAGAAATGAATTCTTCCAGTTATAGGATACATTGGGATCAATTTTCTCATGCCTGCCCATTTAAAAATCCTTCAGCTCCTATGTTCTGTAATCTCTTACTCGTCTTCCTTCTTTTGGCTCTTAAATGATAATTCATGTTTGAAGCTTCCTTTTTTTTGCTCTTAAATAATGATTCATGTTTGGAGCTTCCTTTTCATGTAGCTACTAGCTACCGAACTTACTGTGTTTTCAAATGGGAAGGCAGCATAATGTGTTGTGGAAAACTGGAAATCAAAGAGACAACTTAACCATGAGCGGATAAAAAAAAAAAAAAAAAACTTAACCATGAAAATTTAGACACTTGGTTTCTCGTTGCTATTCCACTATTATGGCCCTATGGGCTGTTGATTTGTTCCCTTGCAATCTCGACAAACTCTGTGCTAGGCTTCGATATTTCATATAGACCACTAAACCTCCCGTAGCTGTATTAGGCTGCTAGCATACATCGTGATTTGTCATGAATGATGCCTCCAAGACCTTTGCTAATAAAGCAAATTATCTCCTACTGTTGAGGTGCCAGTTAATCTATTCACCAGGCCAACCTGAAAACTTCGTATTTCTCATCTAGAGTCTTGGTTTCATGATAGACATTGTGATAGCGGAAAGTGTGGTAATTTTCCTCACTTGGACTTAGTATAGTAGAAAATCAAAGACCTACTTATTAGCCACTAGAAGCTAGTGCTAATCTTTTTGTTTATCGATCATGAATTGTTGTTTCAGACAACAATTCCCATCAGAAGTGCCCCCATTATTAAGATGGCTATAATAGCTGTTGTCGCTATATATATATATATATACATATATATATATATATATATATATATATATATATATATATGTATTCACAAATTATCAAGTGAGGGATCCCTCATTTTTTTAAAATGAGGGACTTTCATTTCCCGATCAAATTTTGAAAATCCGAACCGTTCAATGTGTGCAGAACGTGATTTTAAGGGTCCCCGCGAGAAATCAGCAAAAAAAATGACCGGGAAGGGCTTCATCCGAGCAGTTTTTTTTGAACCGTTCAATGAAAACTGCTCGGATGAAGCCCTTCCCGGTCTTTTTTTTTGCTGATTTCTCGCGGGGACCCTTAAAATCACGTTCTGATCACTTTGAGCGGCTCGGATCATCGAAATTCAATCGGGAAGGAAAGTCCCGCATTTTAAAAAAGTAAGGGATCCCTCACCGGAACCTGACTGTATATGTATTATTGATAAGTATCTTCTGACACATTGTGCTTTCTATAGAAGATACTGTTTTACATCAAACCCTAGAATGATATGAAATAAGCAAATTCATAATAGGAGACAATCATGTCAGCAATTTCCACCAAGCAAATTGGATGCATATTATGTAACGAAAGTAGCTTGATGAATAGATGTAGTATTTGACTGAAATCTTGCTGAATACACTTAGATTCAATAGGAGACACGAAGAAATATATCCAAATGACATTCGAATTAACAAAACGGTAAATGCGTTTAACTGACATAAACTTCTACTACAACCACGTATGGGTCGCCACCCTATGCTAGAGTTTCCTTGGAGGAGAAACTGTTCTTCTCGAACAGTTCTCATTCATCACATGCATCATTATTCTTTGGGCAAATTTTCATAGTCGTCTCTCTAGTTTTACGGCTGTCTCAATTTTGTCCCTATAGTTTCAATTGTCTCAATTTTGTCCTCGTAGTTTGTTTTACGTTCCAAATTGGTAAAATCATTAACACCGTTAATGAAACTAACGGAAAAATATGATTAAAAAATTAAGTGCTTCAATTTTCAATCCAGTTGAACTGGTGCGAAAATCTTATTTTTTTGATCATTTTATCCTCGATGGTCGTAATGAATTTTTGGTTCTAAGGCCTTTCAATGAGCACCCGAAGACTCCTTATTTAGTTTCAGGGCTCTCTTAAGGTGCTCGCCTTAGAGCTAAAAATCCATTATGACCATCTAAGATAAAATGATCAGAAAAATAAGATCTTCACACTGGTTCAAACGGATTGAAAATTGGAATACTTAACTTTTTAACTATATTTTTTAATATATAAACGGTGTAAAACATTAAGTGTTCCAATTTTCAATCCATTTGAATCAGTGCGAAGATCTTATTTTTTCGATTATTTTATCTTAAATGGTCATAATGGATTTTTGGCTCTAAGGCCTTTCAATGAGTACCCTAAGAGAGCTCTGAAACTAAATAAGGAGTCTTCGGGTGCTCGCTGAAAGGTTTTAGAGCCAAAAATTCATTACGACAATCTATGATAAAATGATAAAAAAAATAAGACGCATCGATTCAACCGAATTGAAAATTGGAGCACTTAATTTTTTAATCATATTTTTCCGTTAGTTTCATTAATGGTGCTAACGATTTTACCGATTCGGAACGTAAAACAAACTACAGGAACGAAATTGAGACAATTGAAACTAGAGGAACAAAATTGAGACAACCGTAGAACTAGAAGGACGACTACGAAAATTTGCCCTTATTCTTTAATACATTCAAATGTGATACGTTGGCGGCACGCTTAGTACGTGATCTGAGCTAACATGCACCTCACATCCTTGCTATTAGGCCTCTCTTTTGGATCGTCATGAGTGCAATAGCAAGCAATCTTTAGCATTAGTAGCATCTCTTCCTCTTGTCCATTTCCCATCAGCTTCGGATGAATTGCTCTGTTCGGATCCTCAGAAGTCATGACATTTCTCATCCACTTCACCAAACTCATTTCGACTGTGTCTTGAAAGAAGTTATCAGATGGTAGCCTTCCGATCACCAAAGTACCCAGCACCACCCCAAAGCTGTATATATCACACTTGTCTGTGAACTTCATTGTCAGGCGGTACTCCGGAGCAATGTACCCCAAAGTTCCGGCAACATTGGAATTCGTCACGGGCGTATCTTGATCCGGCATCACCTTTGCGAGCCCGAAATCAGCAATCCGAGCTTCCATGTCATCGTCGAGAAGGACATTCGCCGGTTTGAGATCTCTGTGGATTATGCGCGGACTATGGTTCATGTGGAGGTACTCGAGCCCAGCTGCCACTCCCAGCGCGATCTTGTGCCGTGCCAACCAATCCAACTCTCTGGTCCCTTGCGAAACCTGATTAAGGATATCCTGTAAACTTCCGTTCTTCATGAACTCATACACGAGATAGTGGCAGTCAGGGCGCGGCACGTGGGCCAAGAGAGAGAGAAGGTTCCGGTGCCGAATCTGGCCCACGGTCTGAATCTCTGACCGGATTTGGCGCATCTTGTTGTTTAGAAGCTTACTATCTTCTTCCGTCAACTCTGCCGCATCCATGGGCGGTTGAATTATCTTCTTTATGGCTATCATTTTCCCGTTGCTTCCTGGTAGCTCTGCCTTGTATACTTCTCCGCAACCTCCTCTTCCAATGAGTTCGAGTGACGCCAGTCCGTCTTTTTTCTTCAAGAAATCCAAGTTCTCTGTTTTTTTGATTATCGAACTGAAGATCGCTGGATCAATTTTCTTTCCCATGAAATCATCTACCTTTATTTTTTTCCACTTGATGTCAGCACCTTTAGCTAGAAATTCAATAGCCTTCTGAAACACCTTGCTTACGTTTCCCTTAGACCTATTCCGGTTTTTGGTGTTCTCACCAAACAGCTCGTTCACAGCCCTCTCTGAAGCCAATGCGTACTCAAGTCTCACCACCACATCTGCCATTGTAGGCCGTCTCTTTGGACGACTATCTAAGCAATCATTAGCAACTTCAGCAAACACCTTCAGGCAATGTGCCGAGATTTGGTTCCTCAAACTGGGGTCAGTAAGTTGATCAAGTTTGTTCTCTATGATGCACTGTTTAGCCCATAGGACAAGACTACGTTGCTCCTCATCGACCCGCATATCAACTGCTGGTCTCCCACAAAGCATTTCCAACATCACAACACCAAAGGCATACACATCTGTTTTCTTAGTTAGCCTACGGGTCATGTAATACTCGGGATCCAGATACCCCCATGTGCCTTTTACATCTGTGCTAACGTATGTGTGGGAATGGCTTGTGGAGCCAACTTTACACAATCCAAAATCTGAAATCTTAGCTATCCAGTCCTTGTCCAATAGAATGTTTGTGGTCTTTACATCTCGATGTATTATACCGTGCTGAATACCTGTATGGAGGTAATCCAATCCACGAGCAGCACCTACACAAATGTTGAGCCTTTGCTCCCATGACGTATAGCCAACCATAACATTACCCTTGGTTTTTGTATTGTAAAGATGATCAGCAAGTGTACCATGCTCCATAAACTCATAAACAAGGATCATCTCATTGTGTTCATCGCAATAGCCTAAAAGACTAACGAGATGCATGTGTCGAAGCTTGGAAAGCATCTCGATTTCTGTCCAAAACTCTTTTGCCCCTTGAGACTTCAAATTACACCGCTTTAAGGCAACCGTTGTTGCGTCATCATCAATAAGCGCTTTGTAGACCTTACCAAATCCACCACGTCCAATGACAAATTCATCATCGAAGTTATTGGTCACTGACATGAGCTCAGCAAGTGAGAAACGGCGACACAACCCCTCCGATGTCGACGAAGAGAGATTTCTCTCCGCACTATTTTCACCTAAGCTACGCAATTGGTAAACAATGACATTCAACACAGTGAGTACAATTACTACACCTGTTGCAATGGCATTTCCTCCGGAAGCAAAGACTAGCTTCTTGGGCTTTGGAGATGTCGAAGCACGTTCAAGCGACACCGGGTTCACCCCAGCAAGATTTTTGTCGGGGTTGCTCAACTTGAATACCTCTAACCCCTTTACAGTTGCATCCATTGGTTCCGTCCATTCATGATTGTGAGGGCGCAGCGCTATGCGCAAGTCACGCTTGCCCTCCATCCTTTCTCCATCCATAATCACCACATAGTCCTTAAACACAGCCACCCCATTTCCGCCGCTCCAATGGATAAGGTCACCTTTGGCCTCAACAACCTGTTCATTAACAAAGATACTAAACTCCATCCTTCCACTCTCTTTTATCTCATATTCAAGCTCACAGAAATGCAACCTAAGCAGGTACCGAAATCCCAAATCCACAGGTAATCTCCACGTGAAATTTGATTCGGTCTTGTTCGCATGCTTGCCTGGAATCAGTGACCAAGATGTTTGATACACTTTCTGAGGAGCAGTGTACGGTGGTACGCTCGTGTATTTGATTCGAATTGTGGTAGTAACTGGCTTGACACATGATTTTTCTAACAGATAATTTGAGTCCTCATTCCAATCCCTAAACATACCCCTATCTTCTATGGGCGAAATGGAGCTTCCGCCAACGTTTAACCGGTGTACCTTCTCCAGAGCAATGCTCTTATCTAGGGTAAACGGGTCGCTCTTCCCAACAATCTGTGCCGCTGGATTACCCTCTCGAGTATGATAAAGTGCAGCTGGCATTGAGATTATTTCAATCCCATTGACAAAAGCATATACCTCATCAGAATTACAAATTCGTGACGGGGAGAACGTTATGATTAACGGTTGATCTTCGTCCATGTCCAAATAATACTCTTTAACAAGAGAGGTTAAGCCTAACGCATCAACAGTAAGGGCAGCACTAAAGTTGCTAAGAAGGGTATAACGACCAGCCTTCACAGTAAAAAAGGCCTTGGACCTTTTGAAACCACCCAGGTACAAAGCCGGATAGAAATGAAGACGTATAAGTTTCTGACCTGGAGTGACACGGAATGTATAGGTGAATGGCCAACGGGAGAGCCGGGCGGTCCTGTAAGGGATTGGATCGTAGGGAAGGGGTTGGTCAGTCGCTTTTGAGCTGATCAATTTGCCCTTTGAACCATGTAATGAAGTGATGTAATTGGAACCGATATCTCCGGTCCATTTCCGGGTATCTTCTGCAGTTGAGTCGCCGGAGGAGCCGCAGTTGACGGCAATGGGATCAAGCTGTTGGGAATAAAGGCCAGGGGAGTTGATGGCTAGTGTTAAAGTACTTTGATGGAGGAAGAAGTAAAGAGGGAGTGCAATTGAGAGTAGATAAGGAAACATTTGTTTTTTTTTTGGTGTTTGTGCGTGTGATGTGAACTGGAACTATTGAGAGAGTTTGGGAATGAACACAGTGAAGGAGAGAGGAGGAGATTGCTGATGAAAAAAGTTGAACTATTTCGAGGGTGGGTAAGGAAGACGAAGACTTGGTCAGTCAATTCACTAAGTCAAGGACAACAGTTCTGCTCCAGACATTTCGTGGAACATGTTAAAAGGCACCCAAGCCAGACCTCTTGTTCCTTGTTTTGTACTGTATAAGACATTTCGTTGAAGTATCTCGTCGCTGTTTTTTCTTTCAAAAAAAAAAAATTTTCTTCATGGAATCGGATCCTCCGTTGTCCATCCATGGGCTCTTCCCGAGTTCATTTCGGTAACAGTTTAACTTTTAAAACTCGTTGAGAGCACTAACCACATCAAAAAATCATGTTATTGGGTATCAATTGATATGGTTTCTTAAGTATAAGATATTTCCCTTTTGAATTTGTTAACTCGTGCCAATAAATGAATGTATAGTGCAGTGGGCTTTTCCCGGGTTCATTTTAGTAACATTTTAGTTTTTAAAACTCGTTGAGAGCACTAACCACATCAAAAGTCACACTGACAGCTATAGGTTTAGTTTTTAAACCTTCTAGCATGAACAAAACAAAAAAGAACATCTAAGGTTTTTTTTTATTTTGGTCAAAACGGTAGGATAGATCCATTGACAGCTATAGGAAACAGTACAACATGAAGGCAAGCATCCCCACAAAGGGAGATACAACCAAAGGGGGAGAAAGAAGCCAAGAAGGCATCCCACACCCACACTGCATTCTGGGCAGCAACCTAAGCCACAGAATAGCCACAATACCTGAAAACTCAAAATTACTAAGGCCCAAGTCCAAGTAAGCCCAAGTTCAAATTTTCACCCAAAAAAATAGGAGGTCCAAGGCCAGGCCCAGCCCACAGCACCGCTGTTCTGAGCCCAGTTAAGCCCGTGTGGTAAATGGGTCGAGGCCCATAGAGCGTGCACGCTCTCTTTCGAAAAATTTGGGTGCCCCAAAGCTAGGGAATTATATTCTCATCAAACATCACTATTCCAAGTAATGTGGGATAGACAACTTCTATCACAACTTCACATTGAAAATGTCCAACTTTGATTGACAATTTCTCATTCAATCCGCAGTGGATTTTGTTCATTTCTTTTGTGGATTAATACTCTAACATAAGAGATTATAAATCCACTTGGACCCACCTCTCAAGGTGTCCAAGTCCCACTTAATTTTGGCTCAAAGTCACCCAAAAATTATTGTGTACAAAACTCATTTTTCCAACAAGCGCCGCTTCCTCCCAAGAGAATCCCTAGGTGCTGAAGTTGTAGAGAGAAGGAGGAGCTCTCGAAAAAAGAGTTTTTGGTCGTCCTCTGTGGGTTAGGTACACAATATGTGTACTAAGTTGGTAAATATATATATATCTTTTTTTTATCGGCAAAAGATTTTATTAAAACTCGACAAAGGGTACATCGAGGCGATCAACTCTAGATACAAGGAAGACTTGAACCATAGAAAAAAAAAAAAAAACATCCAACCAAAGATTGAATAAAAGCCCAAGGAGATGAATGGACACTTCCATTGTCTCTTACGAACAACTCCCACCCAGTAACAGCATCAAGAGTCCAAAGAATCAGCAAGATCCAAAACCAATAGCAGCTAGTAACAGAGAGAATCAGAGGTTGAGCACGTTTTCGGTTGAGAGCATTTACATCATCAGCATTAGTATGGCGTCAACGCAAAAGAGTATACACAAGGCAGCATCAGCAACAGTAGAAATCACCCATTTGGAGCCATAATATTAATCTCCAAATCCTCATGTATGTGAGATGCAACACCAAAAAGCAGAGCTAGGGGCATGGCAGGTAAGATACCATGACCAGACCAAATCCATGACAAATAGAATCAGCAGAAGCAAGGTAATTCCAGTATGAATGATCTGTTGGGTTGAGACCCCGACCCCGATTCACACCTCCAAGCACAAGCACGAAAATAAACCAAGCACAAACGAGAGATATCCGAGGCAAACTCCACTATGTATAAATCACATATACAAGTATGAAAAATCTCACCGGAATAGCCACAATCCGGCTTCCCCACTCCTCTCTCTCTCTCCCTCACTCCGGTGCTCTCCGACAGTCTCTCCGGGCGTCTCCGAGGAGCACCACTCCTCCCGAAGGAGGAGCCCTCACCGCTCAACTCTCCCTCACCCTCTCTGTCTCAGCACACACACACTCACTGCCAAAGGCAGTCAATACAAGGGAAAGGGGACCAAGGGGTTTTATCCCCTACAACACACACCCACACCACTTGGGTGTATCCCAACATGATCATAGCAGAGGAGAACCAGACAGAGCCATCTTCTTTTTTGTGGTTACAAGACAGAGCCGTCTTTAGTCATGGCAGAAATATACCAAAGACTTGACTGTTAGGTATATCAGCAAACAAGCAGCGATCCAAAGACAGACCAAATACCCACACACCAACCCACCAGACTTACAGACTCAAATGGCCAGCAACAGACAGCTCAATCAAGGAAAAAGAAAGTTACAAGCTTCCACTACAATCTCACAGTTTTACCTTTCGAATCCCATCAGGAAATAGCTTAAACTCCTCCACCGAATAGATTTATAGCCACTCTTGTCTAGATCAAATCTACCACTTTGTAAATCTCAGTAGTTGCATTGTTGAAAATGTAATCATTCCTAGTCAGCCAAATGGTCCATGTTGTTGCGGAAAAACTAGCTTCCCAACAGTGTTTTTCCAAATTTCCGAACTTGTTATCCATCCACCAAACTGCCATATCCTTCAACTATGGTGCACCCACCTCAGAATCAGAGACCAAACTTCCCATGAAAAATGACAATGTAGCAACCAATGATCCGGTGTTTCCAGCTCCAAAGAACAAAAGGGGCAAAACATCTCTTGAGACCCCTGGATAATACTTCTGATATGCATGCCCATTTAAAAATCCTTAAGCTCCTATGCTCTGTAATCTCTTACTCGTCTTCCTTCTTTTGGCTCTTAAATGATGATTCATGTTTGAAACTTCCTTTTTTTTTTTGGGCTCTTAAATAATGATTCATGTTTGAAGCTTCCTTTTAATGTAGTTACCGACTTACTGTGTTTTCAAATGGGAAGGCAGCATAATGTGTCATGGAAATCAAAGAGACATACAATAACCATGAAAATTCTTTTAAACCAGACACTGATTTCTCATTGCTATTCCACTATTATGGGCTGTTGATTTGTTCTCTTGCAATCTCGACAAACTCTGTGCGAGGCTTCGATATTTCATATAGACCACTAAACCTCCCGTAGCTGTATTAGGCTGCTAGCATACATCGTGATTTGTCATGAATGATGCCTCCATGACCTTTGTTAATAAAGCGAATTATGTCCTACTGTTGAGGTGCCAGTTAATCTATTCACCAGGCCAACCTGAAAACCTTTGTATTTCTCATCTAGAATCTTGGTTTCGTGATAGATATTGTGATAGTGGAAAGTGTGGTAATTTTCCTCACTTGGGACTTAGTTTGGTAGAAAATCAAAGGCCTACTTATTAGCCACCGGAAGCTAGTGCTAATCATTTTGGTTATCGATCATGAATTGTTGTTTTAGACCAATTCTTCCTCTCCTTTATGCTGCTTGGGTCAACAAGTCTTTCCACTACTTCCCCTCATTCCCATCAGAAGTGCCCCCATTATTAAGATGGCTATAATAGCTATTGTCGCTATATAAATGTATTATTGATAAGTATCTTCTGACGCATTGTGCTCTTGAGAAGAAGATACTGTTTTACATCAAACCTTAGGATGATATGAAATAAGCAAATTCATAATAGGAGACAATCATGTCAGTAATTTCCACCGAGCAAATTGGATGCATATTATGTGACGAAAATAGCTTGATGAATAGATGTAGTACTTGACTGAAATCTTGCTGTATACACTTAGATTCAATAGGAGACGACATGAAGAAAATAGAGCCAAACTACATTCGAATAACAAAACGATACAAGCGTTTAACTGACACAAACTTCTACTACAACTACGTATGGGTCGCCACCCTATGCTAGAGTTTCTTAGTGGAGAAACTGTTCTTCTCGAACAGTTCTCATTCATCGCATGCATCATTATTCTTTAATAGATTCACATATGATATGTTGGCGGCACGCTTAGTGCGTGATCTGTGCTAACATGCACCTCACATCCTTGCTATTAGGCCTCTGTTTTGGATCGTCAAGAGTGCAAAAGCAAGCAATCTTTAGCACTAGGAGCATCTTTTCCTCATGTCCATTTCCCATCAGCTTCGGATCAATTGCTCTATTCGGATTCTCAGAAGTCATGACATTTGTCATCCACTTCACCAAACTCCTTTCGGCTGTGTCTTGAAAGAAGTTATCAGATGGTAGCCTTCTGATCACCAAAACACCCAGCAACACCCCAAAGCTGTATATATCACACTTGTCTGTGAACTTCATTGTCTGGTGGTACTCCGGAGCAATGTACCCCAAAGTTCCCGCAACATTGGAAGTCGTCACGTGAGTATCGTGATCCGGGACTGCCTTTGCGAGCCCGAAATCAGCAATCCGAGCTTCCATGTCATCGTCGAGAAGGACTTTTGCTGGGTTGAGACCTCTGTGGATTATGCGCGGCTTAATGTACATGTGGAGGTACTCGAGCCCGGCTGCCACTCCCTGCGCGATCTTGTGCCGTGCTAACCAATCCAACTCTCTGGTCCCTTGCGAAACCTGATTCAGAATATCCTCCAAACTTCCGTTCTTCATGAACTCGTACACGAGGCAGTGGCCGTTGGGGCATGGCACGTGGGCCAAGAGAGGAATAAGGTTCCGGTGCCAAATTTGGCCCATGATCTGAATCTCTGATCGGATTCGCTGCATTTTCCAATCGTTTGGCCTACGGTCTGAATAACATACTACCGTTATCTTCTTTATGGCTATTATTTTCCCGTTGCTTCCTGGAAGCTCTGCCTTGTATACTTCTCCGCTAACTCCTCTTCCGATGAGTTCGAGCGACTCCAGTCCTTCTTCTTTCTCCAAGAAAGCCAAGTTCTCGGCTTTTATGATATTCGAGCGCTGAACACTTAGTCTCAAATCTTCAGGGAGTTGGTGATGCCTTATCCTGTCTTCAGTGTCTCTTCGGTTAAGTATCCCTTCCGATTGTGAATTTGCCTGCATAGAGATAAAAAGAGCGTAACATTCGCAAAAAAATACTCCCTCCATCCGGATTTAATTGTTCCTAGTTCTATTCTAACCGGCTAAAAAACGGGTTATATCTTTGAATTAATAATGAATTTCATATCGAATATGGATCTTGTTTGATAGATCTCGATTAGTTCTATAATACAATATTTTCGAAATCACATAAAACATTATAAATCGGAAGATATAATCGATTGAAAAATGACATGAACTCCAAAAAAAGACTATTAAATCCGGATGAAGGGAGTATGCGTTAACAAACACTGAGAAAAGGCGTAAGGTTTGCTTTCTCATGAAATCATCTACCTTTCTTTTTTTCCACTTGATGTCAGCACCTTTAGCTAGAAATTCAATAGCCTTCTGAAAAACCTTGCTTACGTTTCCCTTTGACCTATTCCCGCCTTTGGTGTTCTCACCAAACTGCTCGTTCACAGCCCTCTCTGAAGCCAATGCGTACTCAAGTCTCACCACCACATCTGCCATTGTAGGCCGTCCCTTTGGACGACTATCTAAGCAATTATTAGCAACTTCAGCAAATACCTTCAGGCAATGTGCCGAGATTTGGTCCCTCAAACTGGGGTCAGTAAGTTGATCGAGTTTGTTCTCTTTAATGCACTGTTTAGCCCATAGGGCAAGACTATGTTGCTCCTCATCGACCCGCATATCAACTGCTGGTCTCCCACAAAGCATTTCCAACATCACGACACCAAAGGCATACACATCTGATTTCTTAGTTAGCCTACGGGTCATGTAATACTCAGGATCCAGATACCCCCTTGTGCCTTTTACATCTGTGCTAACGTACGTGTGGGAATGGCTTGTGGAGCCCACTTTACACAACCCAAAATCTGAAATCTTAGCTATCCAGTACTTGTCCAATAGAATGTTTGTGGTCTTCACATCTCGATGTATTATACCGTGCTGAATACCTGTATGGAGGTAATCCAATCCACGAGCAGCACCTACACAAATGTTGAGCCTTTGCTCCCATGACATATAGCCAACCATACCATTACCCTTGGTTTTTGTATTGTAGAGATGATCAGCAAGGGTACCATGCTCCATAAACTCATAAACAAGGATCATCTCATTGCGTTCATCGCAATAGCCTAAAAGACTTACGAGATGCGTGTGTCGATGCTTGGAAAGCATCTCGATTTCTGTCCAAAACTCTTTTGCCCCTTGAGACTTCAAATTACACCGCTTTAAGGCAACCATTGTTGCGTCATCATCAATAAGCGCTTTGTAGACCTTACCAAATCCACCACGTCCAATGACAAACTCATCATCGAAGTTATTGGTCACTGACATGAGCTCAGCAAGTGAGAAACGGCGACACAACCCCTCCGATGTCGACGAAGAGAGATTTCTCTCCGCACTATTTTCACCTAAGCTACGCAATTGGTAAACAATGACATTCAACACAGTGAGTACAATTACTACACCTGTTGCGATGGCATTTCCTCCAGAAGCAAAGACTAACTTCTTGGGCTTTGGAGATGTCGAAGCACGTTCAAGCGACACCGGGTTCACCCCAGCAAGATTTTTGTCGGGGTTACTCAACTTGAATACCTCTAACCCCTTTACAGTTGCATCAATTGGTTCCGTCCATTCATGATTGTGAGGGCGCAGCGCTATGAGCAAGTCACGCTTGCCCTCCATCCTTTCTCCATCCATAATCACCACATAGTCCTTAAACACAGCCACCCCACTTCCGCCGCTCCAATGGATAAGGTCAACTTTGGCCTCAACAACGTGTTCATTAACAAAGATACTAAACTCCATCCTTCCACTCTCTTTTATCTCATATTCAAGCTCACAGAAATGCAACCTAAGCAGGTACCGAAATCCCAAATCCACAGGTAATCTCCACGTGAAATTTGATTCGGTCTTGTTCGCATGCTTGCCTGGAATCAGTGACCAAGATGTTTGATACACTTTCTGAGGAGCAGTGTACGGTGGTACGCTCGTGTATTTGATTCGAATTGTGGTAGTAACTGGCTTGACACATGATTTTTCTAACAGATAATTTGAGTCCTCATTCCAATCCCTAAACATACCCCTATCTTCTATGGGCGAAATGGAGCTTCCGCCAACGTTTAACCGGTGTACCTTCTCCAGAGCAATGCTTTTATCTAGGGTAAACCGGTCGCTCTTCCCAACAATCTGTGCCGCTGGATTACCCTCTCGAGTATGATAAAGTGCAGCTGGCATTGAGATTATTTCAATCCCATTGACAAAAGCATATACCTCTTCAGAATTACCAATTCGTGACGGGGAGAACGTTATGATTAACGGTTGATCTTCGTCCACGTCCAAATAATACTCTTTAACAAGAGAGGTTAAGCCTAATGCATCAACAGTAAGGGCAGCACTAAAGTTGCTAAGAAGGGTATAACGACCAGCCTTCACAGTAAAAAAGGCCTTGGACCTTTTGAAACCACCCAGGTACAAAGCCGGATAGAAATGAAGACGTATAAGTTTCTGACCTGGAGTGACGCGGAATGTATAGGTGAATGGCCAACGGGAGAGCCGGGCGGTCCTGTAAGGGATTGGATCGTAGGGAAGGGGTTGGTCAGTGGCTTTTGAGCTGATCAATTTGCCCTTTGAACCATGTAATGAAGTGATGTAATTGGAACCGGTATCTCCGGTCCATTTCCGGGTATCTTCTGCAGTTGAGTCCCCGGAGGAGCCGCAGTTGACGACAACGTGATCAAGCTGTTGGGAATAAAGGCCAGGGGAGTTGATGGCTAGTGTAAAGTACTTTGATGGAGGAAGAAGTAAAGAGGGAGTGCAATTGAGAGTAGATAAGGAAACATTTGTTTTTTTTTTTGTGTTTGTGCGTGTGATGTGAACTGGAACTGTTGAGAGAGTTTGGGAATGATCACAGTGAAGGAGAGAGGAGGAGATTGCTGATGAAAAAAGTTGAACTATTTCGAGGGGGGGTAAGGAAGACGAAGACTTGGTCAGTCAAATCACTAAGTCAAGGACATCAGTTCTGCTCCAGACATTTCGTGGAACATGATTTAAAAGGCACCCAAGCCAGACCTCTTGTTCCTTGTTTTGTACTGTACAAGACATTTCGTTGAAGTATCTCGTCGCTGTTTTTTTCTTTCAAAAAAAAAAAATTTTCTTGATGGAATGGGATCCTCCATTGTCCATCCATGGGCTCTTCCTGAATTCATTTCGGTAACAGTTTAGTTTTTAAAACTCGTTGAGAGCACTAACCACATCAAAAAGTCATGTTATTGGGTATCAATTGATATGGTTTTTGAAGTATAAGATATTTCCCTTTTGAATTTGTTAACTCGTGCCAATAAATTGATTTTTGTGCCGTGGGCTCTTCCCGGGTTCATTTCAGTAACAGTTTAGCTTTTAAAACTCGTTGAGAGCACTAACCACATCAAAAGTCACACTGACAGCTATAGGAAACAGTACAAAACAAAAGAGAACAAAACGGTAGGATAGATCCATTGACAGCTATAGGTTTAGTTTTTAAACCTTCTAGCATGAACAAAACAAAAAAGAACATCTAAGGTTTTTTTTATTTTGGTCAAAACGGTAGGATAGATCCATTGACAGCTATAGGAAACAGTACAACATGAAGGCAAGCATCCCCACAAAGGGAGATACAACCAAAGGGGGAGAAAGAAGCCAAGAAGGCATCCCACACTGCATTCTGGGCAGCAACCTAAGCCACAGAATAACCACAATACCTGAAAACTCAAAATTACTAAGGCCCAAGTCCAAGTAAGCCCAAGTTCAAATTTTCCCCAAAAAAAATAGGAGGTCCAAGGCCAGGCCCAGCCCACAGCCCCGCTGTCCTGAGCCCAGTTAAGCCCGTGTGGTAAATGGGTCGAGGCCCATAGAGAGTGCACGCTCTCTTTCGAAAAATTTGGATACCCCAAAGCTAGGGAATTATATTCTCATCAAACATCACTATTCCAAGCAATGTGGGATAGACAACTTCTATCACAACTTCACATTGAAAATGTCCAACTTTGATTGACAATTTCTCATTCAATCCGCAGTGGATTTGTTCATTTCTTTTGTGGATTAATACCCTAACATAATAGATTATAAATCCACTTGGACCCACCTCTCAAGGTGTCCAGGTCCCACTTAATTTTTGGCTCAAAGTCACCCAAAAATTGTTGTGTACAAAAGTCATTTTTCCAACAGGCGCCGCCTCCTCCCAAGAGAAACCCTAGGTGCTGAAGTTGTAGAGAGAAAGAAGAGAGAAGGAGGAGCTCTCTAAAAAAGAGTTTTCGGTCGTCCTCTGTGGGTTAGGTACACAATATGTGTACTAAGTTGGTAAATTTTGGTTTTTTTTTTTATTGGCAAAAGATTTTATTAGAACTCGACAAAGGGTATATCGAGGCGACCAACCCTAGATACAAAGAAGACTTGGACCATAGAGAAGGCCAGAAAAAAAAAAAATCCAACCAAAGATTGAATAAAAGCCCAAGGAGATGAATGGACACTTCCATTGTCTCTTATGAACAACTCCCATCCAGTAACAGCATCAAGAGTCCAAAGAATCAGCAAGATCCAAAACCAATAGCAACTAGTAACAGAGAGAATCAGAGGTTGAGCACGTTTCCAGTTGAGAGCATTTACATCATCAGCATTAGTATGGCGTCAACGCAAAAGAGTATACACAAGGCAGCATCAGCAACAGCAGAAATCACCCATTTGGAGCCATAATATTAATCTCCAAATCCTCATGTATGTAAGATGCAACTCCAAAAAGCAGAGCTAGGGGCATGGGAGGTAAGATACCATGACCAGACCAAATCCATGACAAATAGAATCAGCAGAAGCAAGGCAATTCCAGTATGAATGATCTGTTGGGTCGAGACCCCGACCCCGATTCACACCTCCAAGCACAAGCACGAAAATAAACCAAGCACAAACGAGAGATATCCGAGGCAAACTCCACTATGTATAAATCACATATACAAGTATGAAAAACCTCACCGGGATAGCCACAATCCGGCTTCCCCACTCCTCTCTCTCTCCCTCACTCCGGTGCTCTCCGACAGTCTCTCCTGGCGTCTCCGAGGAGCACCACTCCTCCCGAAGGAGGAGCCCTCACCGCTCAACTCTCCCTCACCCTCTCTGTCTCAGCACACACACACTCACTGCCAAAGGCAGTCAATACAAGGGAAAGGGGACCAAGGGGTTTTATCCCCTACAACACACACCCATGCCACTTGGGTGTATCCCAACATGATCATAGCAGAGGAGAACCAGACAGAGCCATCTTCTTTTTTGTGGTTACAAGACAGAGCCGTCTTTAGTCATGGCAGAAATATACCAAAGACTTGACTGTTAGGTATATCAGCAAACAAGCAGCGATCCAAAGACAGACCAAATACCCACACACCAACCCACCAGACTTACAGACTCAAATGACCAGCAACAGACAGCTCAATCAAGGAAAAAGAAAGTTACAAGCTTCCAGTACAATCTCACAGTTTTACCTTTCGAATCCCATCAGGAAATAGCTTAAACTCCTCCACCGAATAGATTTATAGCCACTCTTGTCTAGATCAAATCTACCACTTTGTAAATCTCAGTAGTTGCAATGTTGAAAATGTAATCATTCCTAGTCAGCCAAATGGTCCGTGTTGTTGCGAAAAAACTAGCTTCCCAACAGTGTTTTTCCAAAATTCCGAACTTGTTATCCATCCACCAAACTGCCATATCCTTCAACTATGGTGCACCCACCTCAGAATCAGAGACCAAACTTCCCATGAAAAATGACAATGTAGCAACCAATGATCCGGTGTTTCCAGCTCCAAAGAACAAAAGGGACAAAGCATCTCTTGAGACCCCTGAGTAATACTTCTGATATGCCTGCCCATTTAAAAATCCTTCAGCTCCTATGCTCTGTAATCTCTTACTCGTCTTCCTTCTTTTGGCTCTTAAATGATGATTCATGTTTGAAGCTTCCTTTTTTTTTTTTTTTGGCTCTTAAATAATGATTCATGTTTGAAGCTTCCTTTTAATGTAGTTACCGACTTACTGTGTTTTCAAATGGGAAGGCAGCATAATGTGTCGTGGAAATCAAAGAGACATACAATAACCATGAAAATTCTTTTAAACCAGACTCTGATTTCTCATTGCTATTCCACTATTATGGGCTGTTGATTTGTTCTCTTGCAATCTCGACAAACTCTGTGCTAGGCTTCGATATTTCATATAGACCACTAAACCTCCCGTAGCTGTATTAGGCTGCTAGCATACATCATGATTTGTCATGAATGATGCCTCCAAGACCTTTGCTAATAAAGCGAATTATGTCCTACTGTTGAGGTGCCAGTTAATCTATTCACCAGGCCAACCTGAAAACCTTTGTATTTCTCATCTAGAATCTTGGTTTCATGATAGACATAGTGATAATGGAAAGTGTGGTAATTTTCCTCACTTGGGACTTAGTTTAGTAGAAAATCAAAGGCCTACTTATTAGCCACCGGAAGCTAGTGCTAATCATTTTGGTTATCGATCATGAATTGTTGTTTTAGACCAATTCTTCCTCTCCTTTATGCCTCTTGGGTCAACAAGTTTTTCCACTACTTCCCCTCATTCCCATCAGAAGTGCCCCCATTATTAAGATGGCTATAATAGCTATTGTCGCTATATAAATGTATTATCGATAAGTATCTTCTGACGCATTGTGCTCTTGAGAAGAAGATAGTGTTTTACATCAAACCCTAGGATGATATGAAATAAACATATTCATAATAGGAGACAATCATGTCAGTAATTTCCACCGAGCAAATTGGATGCATATTATGTGACGAAAATAGCTTGATGAATAGATGTAGTACTTGACTGAAATCTTGCTGTATACACTTAGATTCAATAGGAGACGACACGAAGAAAATAGAGCCAAACTACATTCGAATAACAAAACGATACAAGCGTTTAACTGACACAAACTTCTACTACAACTACGTATGGGTCGCCACCCTATGCTAGAGTTTCTTAGTGGAGAAACTGTTCTTCTCGAACAGTTCTCATTCATCGCGTGCATCATTATTCTTTAATAGATTCACATGTGATATGTTGGCGGCACGCTTAGTGCGTGATCTGTGCTAACATGCACCTCACATCCTTGCTATTAGGCCTCTGTTTTGGATCGTCAAGAGTGCAAAAGCAAGCAATCTTTAGCACTAGGAGCATCTTTTCCTCGTGTCCATTTCCTATCAGCTTCGGATCAATTGCTCTATTCGGATCCTCAGAAGTCATGATATTTCTCATCCACTTCACCAAACTCATTTCGTCTGTGTTTTGAAAGAAGTTATCAGATGGTAGCCTTCCGATCACCAAAACACCCAGCAACACCCCAAAGCTGTATATATCACACTTGTCTGTGAACTTCATTGTCTGGTGGTACTCCGGAGCAATGTACCCCAAAGTTCCCGCAACATTGGAAGTTGTCACGTGCGTATCATGATCCGGGACTGCCTTTGCAAGCCCGAAATCAGCAATCCGAGCTTCCATGTCATCGTCGAGAAGGACATTCGCCGGTTTGAGATCTCTGTGGATTATGCGCGGACTATGGTTCATGTGGAGGTACTCGAGCCCAGCTGCCACTCCCAGCGCGATCTTGTGCCGTGCTAACCAATCCAACTCTCTGGTCCCTTGCGAAACCTGATTCAGAATATCCTGTAAACTTCCGTTCTTCATGAACTCGTACACGAGGTAGTGACAGTCGGGGCGTGGCACGTGGGCCAAGAGAGAAAGAAGGTTCCGGTGCCGAATCTGGCCCACGGTCTGAATCTCTGACCGGATTTGGCGCATCTTCTTGTTTAGAAGCTTACTATCTTCTTCCGTCAACTCTGCCGCATCCTTGGGCGGTTGAATTATCTTCTTTATGGCTATCATTCTCCCGTTGCTTCCTGGTAGCTCCGCCTTGTATACTTCTCCGCAACCTCCCCTTCCGATGAGTTCGAGTGACGCCAGTCCGTCTTCTTTCTCCAAGAAATCCAAGTACTCTGCTTTTTTGATTATCGGACTGAAGATCGCAGGACCATTTCCCTTCCCTCCGCCGCGAACCCAAATCATCATCAGTTTGAAAAACACCGAAAACAACACCCCGGAAACACCTCCCGCTATAGCGCCGGCAGTGAATCCTAGAATCATTGTCGCCGTTTTCTTCTTCTTTTTCTTGTGTGGATGTGTTGGTGTTGGTGTTGATGTTGATGGCCCAGGTGCTTCAGCAGCTGTTTGATGACTGCCCTCTTCCGGACTAGGCGAAGGGTTCGCGGCTATGGGAAGATTGGAATTCTCGGCGAATACATAGCGCTTCGGAATTGGGTTTTGTTCCATCAGTTCGGCTGAGGAATACTCAACCTTATTTATTTCTAGGATTTGACCTTCGAGAAAACTGTTTCCGGAAACATTAAAGAACCTAAGATTGCGAAAAGATCGCACCGATGACGGTACTTTCCCAGAAAACATGTTGTTTTCGAGGGAAAGTTTTTCCAGGTTGGGAAAATACTTCAAGAAATTCAGGTTCCCGGAGAACTTGTTAAAAGAGAGGTCGAGGATTCGGAGACGAACCAGAGATGATACCTCCGCCGGGACTTCACCGGAAAACTGGTTGTTTTGGAGGTTGAGGATTTCCAGCTTCTTGCAGTCAACAATTTGGTGTGGGACTTGGTCAAGGAGGTGGTTGTTTGGGAGGGAAAGCTCTTTGAGCTCCGACAGCCGTCCTACCCCCGGAGAGAGAAACCCGGTGAGGCGATGAGAGTTCAAGACGATTCGGGTGACTCGGAGCGAGTAAGAATCGTTTGAGATCCTCCACTCACAGAACACTCCGGCGGAGTGACATGGACTTGGAGTATCCCCATGCTGGCCGTCGAAACCCAAGTCTTTTCGAATGACCGAGAGAGCGTCATGATCCGAACGGTCGAGGTTGAGTTTGGCGTGAGCGTGGAGGAGGAGGAGGAGGAGGAGCGAGAAGAGGGAGAGGAGAGAGAGGTGGGTTTTTCCGGCCATTGGCGGGGAGTGGTGGTGCTTGGTGGTGGGAATTGAAAAAATGGTTGGTGGTCAGTTATATAAACTGGGACTGGCTGACTGGCTGTGGAACGTGGGGCTGCGGACCAAACTGTACTCCAGGTGGGACCGTTTGGAGCCAAATTTTCTTTTCCACGTTCTGGGTCAAGATTTTAATATTATTCTGCCTTAGACATTTTTTTATTTTTGGTCAATTTTTTATCCTTTTCATTTTTTGCCCAGTTTAGGTAGTACAAAAATGTGGACCGTAGAACTAATAGTTTACTAAAACATCAATTCCTCTAGTCTGAGATAGTAAATTTTTTTCCCAGAAATTGGAAAGAGAGAGGAATCTCATTTTGTAAGTATATACGCGACAGTGCTAGAAAATGGGAAATAAATAAAGGCCTTATCTATGTTTGAGTTGTAAATTTCACATAAGGGCAAACACAGCAGTTCCAGATGCCCAGATTCTTGGAACCTGCATAACAGTGTTTGGAATTTTAGAAGCTTCTGAAAAGTTTTTGAGTGTTGATTACTGTAATGGCTCGTTTTGCAGGCCGATAAAGAATAGTGGATAAGATATGGATTTGTTATTAGGGGGAATAAGGTTGTTTTTTTTTTTTTATTTTTTTATAATTTAGGTGTTCAGATCGGCTTTTGCGTACTTCGACTAAACTATTTAGGGAGTGTATCAGGTTATACTACTTGGTTTGAATAGTATAATTACTATGAGGGATAAGAGTGGATAATTTGAGAAATTATATGATTGTTCTCATTGAATCATTGCATCGAAAATGAGAAGATATCTGAGGGCTAATTTGGTCTTTCTCAACCTGGATAAACTAATCCTAACCTCCTACCAAACACCATGCTTGCTTTCTCTCGTCCTCTTCCTTCTCCCAAACCGGCCCTAACTTTTTTCATATCTATGATTCTATAAAGTGATGGGAAATAATTTTCACACTCTTTTTTTTGTAAACACTCATTTCATTTTTGTCTTTTAACGAAAATAAAAAACACTTTCAACACTAAAAAATAAAAAATAAAAAGAGCGTAAACATCAAAAAAAAGAATGAATATCTCTCTCCCGAAAGTCATTTGTTTTAATTGTTATATTGTTTGTGGGTCCACGGAAGACTTCGGGTCAACCCCGTTTAGCGTGTTTCGGCAGGTCAAGTCAACCAAATAGTACTATCGCAAGTCTTTGGCGAACACTATTGCCACTGGCCACCACACATTTTTTCAGATTTTTTATTGATAAGATGAAAGGTGACATCTCTATTTATAAATGCATTTTTTTACTTTTCCTCAAAAAAGAAAAGCGACATCTATTTAATGACATCTACTGGTATTTGATGGAAGGTGACATCTATTTAAATAAATCGATGATTATATTGCCTATTAGTATTATCTTAAAGAGGTCCGCGAATAGTTATCATGTTAAAAAAATTGGGTTTTGAGTGCACGAGATTTTTTTTCAATCTAAAATGTATGGCGTTTATATGTGTCGAACATCAAACTATGCTTCCACGAAATAACTTAGTACTCCACGTCACGTCATCACGTTAGGTTACAGAGAATATGAATGGTCTACTTTCACAATTAGCATTTTCTTTCGATAAATTTTTATACACATCGGGAAATCATGTGATCATAAACTATCAGATCAAGATCAAATTGATTTTTCTATACCCTCCATGCACCCGAACCCTCCAAAATAATCGAGTTAATTGGTTTGACGGTTTTTCCCGTCACGATGAACTAGCAAAATAAATAAGATCTCCAAAAAAAAAACTAAAGATTTGGGAAGAATATAGCCAAATAAACAAACGAATTAAGTACCACAATCGACCATACTATTTTGCCCCGTAACAAAAGGCAAACATGCTTTTGATTTTTTGGTGAAATCAACACCGACTAGTCTTACCGAAAAAGAAAGCATGCGAAAGCAAATCTGACGTTTGTGAAGGGCCAGTGTATGAACATATGTAGAGTTGATTTTTTTTCCATAACTCAGACATTTGAGTCGGTTTACGTGCATTTCAACTAATCATGAGGGCCGATTTCAGTTGCGGGAGCCCAAATAAAATCGAAGCAAAGCTCCGTATGGAATCTATGGACTGACCGCAAAAAGCAAGCAACTGGAGCAAGTCTAGTCGTGCTATACATGGTCCCATGTGAGAAACGACATTGCCCACAAAACAAAATCCAATTGAAGTGAAAGGGGAAAAAAAAAAAAAACAAAGAATGCAAAAACCTGGTGCTCAATACAGAACTTGTAAATTGCGTCATCGATATTTCTTTTGGAAGGATTTATCGACATGTTTGGATGAATGGGATATTTGTTGGGGGTTCAATGGGATTTCAATTATCTTCGTTTCCATCAATTTCCATTTCTACTTAAGTGTTCTTGTGACTTAATTGTCCAGAAACGATGTGTTGGAAGATACTAACTGTGAGGTGGTCGTGAAATTTTGGTGTTTGGATCTGGACTGGGCCACTTTCTCCCTGTCTAAAAGTCTTGCAAAAGAGGGGACCATGTTAGTGCCTAGCTGGCCGCCGATTGGGAACTACCGCTAGGCACTCCGAAGACTAAGTAAGTCCCAGTTGAAGGGAAAATGGGAGTACAGAACTTAGGGTGAAATGAGAATTGTTAAGGAAATGTAGTCCCACAGTGTTTGGGAGTGAAATGAGTGGTCACTTAATAACATTTAAGATCTCTCCACTGATTGTGATCAATTATTTTGAGATGGATATAAAGTTTTCACAGCATTATAGCGGGGCCTATTCCACCTTACATTTTAAAAATTCACAATCTATACCCCACGATGACAGATCACCAAAAAGACTGTACGATGATAGACTCAAAAAACGGCTACACGTGACAGACCTCAAACACGACTTCATGTGAGGAGATGTTAAGGAAATGTAGTCCCACAATGCTTGGGAGTAGAATGTATGATCACTTCGGGACTTATCCACTCATTGCCAATTAATTTTGATATGGATATAAAGTTTCCACAAATATTGTACCTCATAAAGGAAGTTATTTGCATTGACCTCCAAGGTAGCTCGTAGAAGTGATGCCGACCTATTAGCCATGGGGTCGGGATACCATGGGACAAAAAACTAGAGCTACAACTAGTGTATATAAGTTTCGTCCATTAATAATCTGTATGACCCCATATCCAACACTGCGACCCACTAGATAATTTTTCCCTGCAACCCCATAACTCCTGCCTACTTTCGTCAGTTTGATGTCCCCCTATCTCTTTCTCTTCAAACAAATTTTTTGTATCCCTTACCTCTCTCTCATAAAACTATTGCACTCAAGAAATTTTGGAAAGAAACATCACCTAAGCTTAGCAAGAGGAGTATTTAGGATCTCTTTCATTCAAAGCTTGGGTGTATAATTTCGGATTTTGGAAACCGATCTAAATTTTCTATGTACAAATATAGCTAAATGGACCTATTTGAAACTAATGTCACTATTCTTTCACAAAATATCGCAATGGCTCAACTGTTAGACTCATTCGTATAGAGAACAAAAATACGACCACCACACACGATGTAAACCCCTCCTTCCCATGCACGTGTAATAGAATTAGGAAAATACCTTTGTCCATTTGAATTAATATATCAGGTACAGTATATCCCAAAAATAAGTTGGTATCAGAGCGGAGAGTAGGTCTTACATGGGATCGAGTGGGTGATCAGAGTGCGTAGCGGAAGCGTGAAATTCATATTTTTGGTAGACAAATTTCGGGGACGAAATTTCCAAAGGAGGGGATATTGTAACACCCCGTACTTAGGAAAAATGAGTTTTACAAGTATTTTTGGGATATACTGTACTTGATATATTAATTCAAATGGACAAAGGTATTTTCCTAATTCTATTACACGTGCATGAGAAGGAGGGGTTTACACCTAAGCAGCACTACACGTGCAAGTGTGCATGTAAGGGGTGAGTTAATATATGGTAAATACATAAGCTAGTACACCTTGTCAATACAACAAAAGGAATAAAAAAGGGCTTCAGAGAGAGGGAGCCGGGAAACAGTGGGAATTGTAAGGAAAGGTTTTTACGGTATTGTATGTGATCTCGGAGCACGATGGCGAAGGTCTACGGCAGATTAAGGTACCCAAGCCAGGAAGTATATAATATGCTCTAAAATTCTCCGAAGTATTTCTTTGGCTTGTCTTTGAATTCTACTCGATCGATATGCTACTTATTGAATCATCTGAATTCATTGTTTGGAGCTGAGTTATGTGTTATGTACGGGGGCTGGGTGTAGTGGAACTGTTTAGTATGTGATCGAGTGAAGTTGCCTACTGTGCTAACGGCCCGAGAAGCCTCATTATAGGCTGGGTGTGGCAAGTGAGGCCGGTCACTGGTCATATACTGAGGAGGACCTGATATGAGGTCGTATTATGTGAATTGTTGTTGACTCTGTGTCGCTAATTGATTGGTCTCGTTTATTGTGAGCATATCTATTCTCGTCATATTGTATACTTCCTGGGGGGTTTGTGTTGCAGGTTGGCTGCTCTGCAGGTGCGAGAACAGAAGCACGGGAAGAGCGTGTGCATGGCGTTTAGGCTCACTGGTTGTCTTAATTATTTAGAGCAACAGTTGTAAAGTTACAAAGAAAATTGTACATAATTTCGGGATTAGTTTGTTATGCTGATTTTGGAAGATAAAAGTATTTTATTTTCTAAGTATGAGTTGAACAAAGAATAGATTTGTTATTTTTTGAGTATAGAGGTGCTTGTGGATCCAGGTTGTTACACACGAAGTCACAAACACATATACACGGCTCACCTGTCTTGTGAGTGAGTGTGCAAGTGTTTGTAGCAAATTTGAATCGAAAACGGTGAAAAAGGTGTGATATATGCACAAACTCCAATATTTTTAGTAATAATACTACATACTACACAACACCATTCATAATTCCTCAGATACACATGGGGCCCACATGCACATGCACTCGTGTGGACCCCACATGTATGAGAGGGGTTATGAATGATTCTGTGTTTGGATTGTTGTCTAGCTAGGCTTTTTGTATTCTTTTTTTACCTCAATAAAAAAAACACTCCAAAAGCATTCGGTGCGCGCTTCTTTTTTTCGCGGGAAATAGGATTCCTTCCATTTACTATAGTACTTTACCCCGAATCAACTCCTTGGCCCCGCTTTCCGCGTTACCTTTTTTCCACTTTCCTTGGGTTTGGAACCCTTTTCAGCTAATTTAGCGTTGTACTAATAATGCATGTTGGATTTTTGCTCTAACGTTACACTGGGTTATAAATCTCCTCCCGCGGCTTTACAATTAGTACTAAAAGGACACAAATCAAACAGAGAGAGGCTTCAGCCTTCAGTTGGTTATAGCTATGGGGAATGAAAACTTTTTCTCTCTTTTGGCCAAGAACTTTGATGTCGTTGCTGGGTATGTTGCATTTGTTTTAATTTGTGTTTGTGTTTAGCACTAAACTTGTAAGTTTGATCTCGTATTATGATCTCCCCTTTTTTTACTTGATTTTCAGGCCTCTGGTTGCTCTTGTTTATCCTTTGTAAGTTCTCTCTCTCTCTCTCTCTCTCTCTCTCGAGGGATCCCGTACGCTTTCTGCGTGCGGATTTCTAATCTCGGGCCCTCATGGGAAAGGAACTAATATATATATATATATAATATTGTCAGAATGGTTTGTTTACCATAGGTTTTAGTTTTTGAGATAGACAAAAAAGAAAATAGGGGACAATTGGAGAGATGGCGTGCACTTCAATAGATTATGGGAGGCCAATTCCACCACTCGCTTGGAGGGGTCTCGATTGAAGTGGATAGGCCTTAAAGGAGTTAATAGCACTTGAGAGGCTTTTGGATCCTTCCTTTTGGACTCTAAGTTAAATAATTGTCCGGATCAACTTACGTGCACTTCAACAGATTATGGGAGGCCAATTTCACCACCCACTTGGAGGGGTCTCAATTGAAGTGGATAGGCCTTAAATGAGTTAATAGCACTTGAGAGGTTTCGAACCTAAGAGGATGCAAATCTTTAAGTCCCATGCCTTAATTAAGTATCACTTGGCCAACCCCTTCGACCTCTCAAGTTACAATATTCTACTGCATTGTCCAGTCTTCATTTAACGTTTTTACAACAAAATCATACTTCAAGCAACTTGACAATGCGGGGCCGGATTGCCACCGAGAATGTAGTTCATGTGGTTACAGCAGCGAACGAAAAGTCGCTCCTCTCCCACGGGTCTTGAGTTCGATTTCCTTGAGACTAGATGGTTAGCAGGGGGCTCCAACTTAACTAGCATTTCGGTGGGGCTTCATGACAAGCCCATGAGGTGGTGATAGATCCATGCTTCCTCCTGAGTCAGGTTTGCTATGGTCTAAATACGAACATTCTCGGTCGGGGAGGCTCTCCAGTTGATTGGGAGGTCGTTACGTTTGTTCAACCCAGCCCACCCTTTTTATTGAGGGGGAAAAAATACAACACGGGGGGAGTTAGCTAGGATAGAGCATCCCATTTAGGTAATTAGGCTAACTTTATTGTATTTGTTGAAGTGTGTAAATAAGGATTAGTTCACCCAAAATTAAGTTAATTCTTTTATGTGTATGGCCTTGGTTTTGCAAATAGGTATGCTTCAATAAAGGCTATAGAGACCAAGTCTCGTGCGGATGATCAGCAATGGCTTACTTACTGGGTCCTCTATTCTATGATCACACTGTTTGAGCTTACATTTGCCAAAGTCATTGAATGGTAAAATCTATCCAAAACCCCTTTAAATCTTTCTTTGTGCTTTTCTTTGTTTTGGTAAATTAGCTTTCTTTCTGATTGTATGCTTAGAGCATCCCAACTGGGGGTGGGAATTTCCGACACGACATGAACCCGACACAAAATTAACGGGTTATGGTTAGCTATTTCTAACACGGAACACGAATATGACACGACATGATAACGCGAAAAGCTAAATAGGTCGACACGAACACGAGACGGCACAAACACGACGCGGCGCGGGGTGGAAATTTATGAAAGACACGATAACACGACACGAACTGGACAAGAAGTTAGCGGGTTAGGGTCGGCAATTTCTGACATGACGGAACACGAATATGACACGACTCGATACACGAAAAGCTAAACAGGTCGGGTTAGAGTTGAGAGAGTTGATCAGAAACTTGTAGCCTTCAAATTACAAGTTTTCTTCTCAACTTCCAGGTTCCCAATTTGGCCTTACGTGAAGCTGGCAGCTACGTGCTGGTTGGTGCTGCCTCAGTTCAATGGAGCAGCATATGTGTACGGGCACTATGTTAGACCTTTCTTCAAGAACTACTCTCAAACTACCAACATCTGGTATATCCCAAGGAGGAAGAACATTTTCAAGAAGCAGCCTGATGATATTCTAACTGCTGCCGAGAGATATATTGAAGAGAATGGAACCGAAGCTTTTGAAAGGCTCATAAGAAAGGTACATATATATTGCCTGTTTCTTTGATAAATTTGATTTATGGCATGGACGTAAAATACGTTGTGAAATAGGACAGTGATATGATTTCTATTTTACGTCACATGAAGGATCACATGAGAGTATTTTGATTTGTACTTATGTAAGTATGCCCACACAAGCTAAGACCATCTCCAATGGTTTTGGTAGGGTTAGCAACACGGGCGACACAGTTGGGCCAAATTTGGATAAAACTCTTGGAACTAAAAAAGAGAGCCTTTTAATTGGTTGCTAGGTCACGTAATTTCAGATAAAATCTTATACTCAAATCAGCTTTTTAAGTCTAGACTAGAGATAACTAACTGAGGTTAGTTCAGTCAGCCAGGACTCTTGAATCTCATTAAGAGAGGTCAGAAATTTGAGTCTCTCCACCTGTGTGTGAGTATTCTTTTCTTAAAGGGTTTTTCCTTTCTTTGTTTCTACCCTATAATGAGCTTATATCTTGTATTGGTTGAGTTGTTGGGTTTGATTATCTTGTGGACTCTTATAATTGATGTAGTGTTCCGGATTTGTACTATGTACTTCATATCTGATGTAAAATGATCTTTTCTATTGATTGACCAAAAAAAAAAAAGTCGAGACTAGAAATGACCTAATTTCATATGCAACGGTAGGACCCATTTGTGATACTCCCTCCGTCCCACTTTATTTGTCCTATTTTGACTTTGTAATGTCCCAAATTATTTGTCCAATTTGAAATTGACTTATGTAAGTTTCATTAATGCCCTTCTCTTTTAAAAATATTGCGTATGAAAAAATGTGCACTCTCATTTAATGCTAAAAAGTGGGATATTTTTGAAAAAGCTAAGTTTTTCAAGAGTAATCATTGTCATCTAAAAAAGGTTGGAATCCAAAAAATGGACAAATAAATTGGGACGGAGGGAGTAACTTAGGTGGTCGGGTCAGGTTAGATGCTCCTTGACTAATCTTGGAGTCCAATTTTACCAACCACTCGCGGGAAATGCAATTACAGTCGGAATCACCTGTGGGATTTCAAACTCTCAGGCTGACTGAGACCTTGAGAGGGAGCTTAACAAATTTTTAAGTCTCAGGTTTTAACGACCAAGTCAATCCCTTGGGATTAGCGTCAAGACCTATTTCATATTAATGGCCGGTAACTTAGTAAATTTGAGACACGTGTTCGTCGTCCGAGTTTATGCACGTAATGAGGCTAATCTATGTGAAAGCCTCTACCAAGACAAAAGATTTTCCTTTCATTTTGTGGAACTATTTTTCATATTTTTGTTGATCCATGTAGTATGCTTTATGCCTGCAGGCTGATCACAGAGAAGCAAGAGCCAGGAGCAGCAACTACATGGTCTTTGAAGATGACTACATGTATTGATCTCTGCTGTAGTCTGCAAAATTTGACCAATTAATTTGGGTTCCATGCATCTTCCTTTTATCACATCCACCTCTATGATGTTGAAACGCTATGAAATGTCTAATATTGAATTGGTCTCTCTCTCTCTCTCTCTCTCTCTCTCTCTCTCTCTCTCTCTCTTAAATCTCCAATATTGAATTGGTCTCTCTCTCTCTCTCCCTCTCTCTCTCTCTCTCTCTCTCTCTCTCACTGTGTGTGTGTTCTATGTTTGGAAAGAAATTTATTTTCAGTTTTTTGTTTTTGTTTTCGATATTTTTTGAAACAGACACCATAAACATGTTTGTATTACTGTTTTTGTTTACAAAATACATAATCAATTTCATTAGTTTACGGAAATTTCTAGAAACACAAAAAATACGCTTTCATTTGTTTTGAAAATACTTTCGGCAGCCCAAAAAACAAATAAACAAAAACTATTATGGTCACCAAACATATTTTTTGTTTTTTTTAATAAATAAACAAAAACTCATTTCTTGTTTGTCAATAAACAAAAAAACAAAAAATTGGCAACTTTACCAAACATAGCCTTAATTTATCCGATGAGATTTGAGACCCACGTGTGCGGGTTCCTCACTAATGTAGAAGTGCCTTCATTATTTCGTGGCTCTCAATCAGGGCCGAATCTAACTTTTCGGGCAACGAAAACATCATTATTTTTAAAAAAAAATTGATTTTCGCGCTCCACTTTTTACTGATGGCGCTCTAATTTTAACGTAAAGTCACGTTACTAGTAACTTTATGAACAAAGTGGAGCGCATTCGAGCGCGTATATCATTTTCTTTTTTTCTATCCACAATAAATCAACATAAAAAACCTAGACCCTAGTATACTTCACGTTTTTCATCCAGTCCACAATCCATTAAAAAGGGCAACTAATCAATAAAGTAAACCCTATGATCTTAATCACCACTTGTTTCTTTGATTTTTTGAGCCAGTCCTTGTTTCTTGTCCTTTGTAGCCAAGTCTTCCATATAATAATCCAATTGTTAGGAATAAAAAATACAGTATATAAACCCCAATAAGTAAAAGAATAAGACTGCTTTGGAATCATTTGGAATTGAATTTGACAACTTTGTCTGCTTCTAACCCCCTCTCTGCCTCGAAAGTCCATAAGCAACGTGCAAATTTCATTGGTTTTGCATATGAGATAGCCTTTTTCACGGAGTCGCTGTAAATAGATTGAGAGCCGTACGATTTCAATTGTCCGTTTCGGATTTGGACGGTCCGGATTTAAATGAAAATTTTCCGAAAAAGAGATTTGGACCGTTCAAAACACGTAAATTGCTCAAAATTTACCTCCGAAACAACTATTTAGGGAAAGCTCCGTGAAAAGTTTTTCTCTTTGCATATGAGAATATTAGCGTGGGGTGGGGGGCAGGAAAATGGAGAAATCTGTTGCGTATTTGACCCACCTATAATTTTTGTACGAATGGAAAACCAAGCGAAAGCGCAAAGAAACCGCCGGGGGACTTTTTACGTTGTTCTCCAGTCACGTAAGCGAGTGCATTTGTTGCGTTACTTACTTGCGTGCGACCCACCTCAAAAGTCGTCCGATTAAAAAACCAAGCAAAAGCGCAAAGAAATCGCACGGAGATTTTTTACGTTGTTCTCCAATTGTGTAATCTAGTGTACACGGTTACGGTTCGAAAAAAAGGCTACGTCTACATTTTCCGTCGCTAACTCGCTTTCCAAATCTATACTAGTAATATGTTACGTAAAAGAATGTAGTTACCTGAAACTTTAAATAATAATAATAATAATAATATTTCCTAAACTCTCTCTCCTTTGTTGAATTTCCTCAACTTTTTTCATCTTTTTATTAATTATTCTACACTTTTATAAAATGTAAACTGTATACTTTATTTTGCTTGAAAGGAAACTAAGTTCAATCAATAACACAACAAAATATATACTAACTTTATTTTGCTTGAACCCTTATTCTTTCTTTCTTTGTTATTTTATTATTGTGAAAATTTTCTAATCTTTTTGCTAGAAGATGGAGTAAATTTCAAGAGCCATGCACTCTGACCCACGGATGCACAAGACAATAGAAAAAAAGTTCTCACTGATATTTTTTCTCGTCTCCATGTATCGAATGGGCAAGACACTAGTTTATGCTTCCCTCTAAGAAAAGATCGGTTAGATTTCTTACCGAGCCAAACGATCAAGTGGGCCTGCAAGGCCCAGATATGGAACTAGCCCAATCATCTATAAAGCCCAAGCCTATAAAAGAAAGGGAAAATAAGTAAACCTCACAAACCCAAGTCCACGGGCTCATACAACAAGATTGGCCCAGAACATTCGCACGTGCTGTATTCGAGTCGGGTCTGGAACGCTCGTGCGAGAGCCTCTGATCCCAAAAAAAAAAAAAAAAAAGACAAAGAAAAGGTAGAGAACTAGCCAGAAGGAAAGATGCCGACGTCGTCAGTAGTTGTTGCGTACGGTTGCCGCTATTGTGCGCCTTTAAATCGCCGCCTGTTGTACTTCGCCGCCCGCCGCTACCTCCACCACCGCCGACGCTCTCGTCTCCCTCTTCCGCCTCTTCTCGCCGCCGTCACCGCGAACGTCTGCACGGGGAACTCTCTCGTTCGCCGCATGGAGGTTCTCTCTCTCTCTCTCTCTCTCTCTCTCTCTCTCACACACACACACACACACACACACAAACACAAACACACACTTGCTAACTACCGTGCATTAGGTGGCCGTGGAGAATTTTAAATTAGTTGGCTAAGATGCATAAAGTAATCAAGGGACAGAAAAAGTTAATTCAGTTAACAAAGAACAAACACAAAAACCGTACTTTGCTCAACATAGAATGTGAAAAACCCTATAATCTAACATCAAAAGTTGCAATCGAAGCCATTCGAAGCCCTAATGTAGGAATATTGTTATCATAATGCTTAGATAATGGGAATCATAAACACACACAGTTGGAACGCAGCTCAATTTACATGTATTATTTATGTTCATGTATGATACTCTGTACACAGTAGCAGAGAGAGAGAGAGACCTTGGCTTTGGGGAAGAGTAGATCGGTTGGTAACTAGTGAGGGAAACGGTGAGGTTAGATGTGACGTTCACCGGCATCTGGCGATTATCCAGCGGCGAGTCCAGGTTCTTCTGAAATCGACTGTGTGACTGGGGTTGAAACTGTGTACGTTCCTCTAGCCACACCTTTTGTCTAATTGCCAAAATGTAAAATTAAAAAAGGAATTGAGTGGGGTCACCTGCCCCTAGGTAGGTCCGCCTCTAATAATATGTGTATGATGCCAAATAAGTTAAAATTTCAATTCACATCTCACGGATATCAGATATACTACAGTTATGTAAGATATCGAGAAACTTTTTAAACATTATTCATCGTCTAGTTGGTGGTGTTTAGCATTTTCCTCGGGTTCTAAATGCCTAAGTGAATGTAGAGATGGGGTCTTGTTTTGGGGATGAGATATTCCATTTAACATTTAACAGATCAAAGTGATGAACCTATTGCACTGTAGCTTATTTAAGCTAGAACGTTGAAGTGAGGATTTTGTGTTGCAGCGACTTTGGACTGGGAGTGGCATCAATAAGAAAAAGGCAATGGTTGAGCATTTGCAGCGCTATGGAGTGATAACGTCAAAGAAGGTTTCAGAAGTGATGGAGACTGTAGATAGAGCTTTGTTTGTACCTGAGGGGACCCCACCCTATGTCGATAGTCCCATGCAGATTGGTCACAATGCTACCATTTCTGCTCCTCATATGCATGCAATGTGTCTGCAATTGTTGGAGGAAAATTTGAAACCTGGCATGCATGCTTTAGATGTTGGTTCAGGTACTCTATGATTTCGCCAATGCATAATTATATGATTGTTATCATTATTTCATTGATTTGTTATCTGAACCTTCATAGTTCAAAATATTGATTTGTTCAATGGAAAAAGATGTATAGGAGAATGTATCCTTCTGACTGTCCAAGTAAGACTACAACGATTTTTGGCTGGAATTACTGCATTAAAAAAGTTGGATGCTTTCATGTGTCTTTGAAACGGAACTATCTCTTGGCTGATAAAATATTTTACTAGCTACTATATATGATTGGCCGTTTCATCTTATGCTGGTTTAGCAAAAGTTTGTAAATTTATAGTGAGGAACATATATGCCCATTTTTTTCGTATTTACTTGTCATGATTTTGCTGAGGAAGGGATGCACAATTTGCTCTGGGGACACATAGACTACAACTTTTTTCCCCGATGAAGTAATATATTTTTTGGAATGGCATCAAGAGAAAGCAAAGAACAAAAGGCCAAATATAGACTACAATCTGACAAGCTGTTGATTCTGGGATTTGATAGCCAACAACGTTGTCGTAACTATGCATACTCATCGCCAAGGTGCTTGAGCAGCACTCAAGAAATAAATAATTAAACATGGTGTCTTTGGAGATGTGTCATCAGCACCTGCGCGGTCACTTAAAACTTTTGGCAATTTTATTTGAGTCTATAACTTAAAGGGAAATATTGAGCTGATCTGGTGGCTGTTGAAGCTCGACCAGGTTGGCTGGAGTGCATTTGAGCTTGGCTCAAGCAAATGAACTTGTATTATAGTGTAGCATAATATTTACTCACTGGCATGTTGTATTTCATTGTTGTATGGTGTTGGGCAGTCTGAAATTTGGTTGGGGGTGTGGATTATGCTTCCCACGTGTCTAGTTGAACATGGACCTACAAAAGTATGGATTATCAGCGGATCTCGCGTTTTCTGTACACAGACTATTTTCGTTGTTCAATGAAATTTTATCCATATTAGGGAAAGAAGTATGTGAAAACTGGTTTTGATATTTCTTGTTGCTTACACGCTACAGCATTGACAGACCCGCGTCGTCTCCTTAGAAAAAGGAGAAATTCTACCATTCAACCATCTCCGAACCCTTTGGTCTTCATTTTTACCTAGATATCACTTGCTTTCTTTGTCACATGATGCGTATAAATAATTTCAATGCTTGTTTCAAGGGAGTGGGTCATGGTTCCAGAATCCAGCCCAAAATCACCTACCTACTGGTTTTCTTTAGATTTAAGAGAGTTAACATGTTGAGCTTTGTATATTTAATAAGGTCGGAATCTGGACTATCAATTTCACGAGGCCAAAGAAGAAAAACTAAAAAGTTGGTTTTGCTAATTTGAGGCCTGTCTTCAATAGATTTGATTGTCAGACGTGCAATGTTGTGGACCTGTTATGTAAGCATCTGAGCTACAACTGAGCTGCTTGAAGGCCATTAAATATTTGAAAGCTTAGAAACTGAAAAGATAAACATTGAGGGAAAGAAATGGGTTTTAAACATCTGTTTGCCTACATGAAGAAGATGGTGGGGACAATTGATTTAAAGTTAGGTACTTAAATTAGGTTAGTCATGTGTTTAACCCAGATGCGTATGAAGTATTTGAGCCTTTTGAAGGGGTTGAGTCTCTCAATTATATTTCAACTTAAATGCTAGTTAAGCTTGGACATGACTTGAGTATGATACTAAGTGTTGAGTAACAGTAATATTGGTAGATACTGTTAACAGGATTAATTGGGCGTGGAGGCCAGATTACGCTCTCTACATTTGAATTTGGTACTACGAACTTCAATGCAGTTCTGAATCATAATTTCCTTGCGCTGATTCTTTTGTAGGAACGGGGTATTTGACAGCATGCTTTGCACTGATGGTTGAGCCAGAAGGTCGTGCAGTTGGTGTAGAGCATATTCCTGAACTGGTGGCTTCTTCAATCGAGAATATTCAGAAAAGTGCAGCTGCTCCATTACTCAAAGAAGGTTCTCTCTCAATACATGTTGGGGGTATGTTTCAGAAGAAATGCAGCGTCGTCTTCTCTTTAGTTTGTTTTTGTGAATGATATTTATATATTACTTGGCAAACTTATTATCAATAGAAAATGTTGCTTGGAAAAAACTTATGGGTTTTCAGATCTGGAAGGTGGCTAGAGAGCTACGCATTTGACATTTACTGAATAGGTCCCTTTAGACAGTTTCAACCATCTACAGGTGGCACTGGAGCAACAAGGAGGAGATGTCCAGCCCTACTGTTATATGCATCATAACTTCTGGTTGTTTGGCTGTTAGTTTAGTAATTTTACACAGGCGTGAAACATATTCCATGGTACAATATCAAACCGGTAGGCAAACACTGAAATGGTTACACGGTATGTGACATGGTATACACTCTTTTTGTAGCTAGTGACAATAATTTAGAACTACCACTGTACACTTTCATAACTAGTCATAACAATTCACAATTCCACGCCCCATACACACCTATTCGCAACTAGCCCGAACAATAGGTAATGACCTCGTAAAAAGTTGACAAAGAAGCCATCAGAATACATAACATATCACTCCACAAAAATGCCCAACAAATGATTTATTACCACAAAGTGCGTAACCAACTGAAAAATGAGTAGCTCCACTTTTCTATGGCATATACACCACCTTACTGTAACCAAACCACAAAAGTTTGTGACTGAGGCCATAAAATACGTAACTTTATATAATATACAATTTTGCATACAATAACTTTGGCTGGTATTCCAAATGGGTGCCATGAGATGCACGTTCATTCTACTTCCTCTGCTGGATACTTGTTCTTTTGTCATAATTATGTGGGTTGTGGCAGATGGAAGGCTTGGCTGGCCAGAGTTTGCGCCTTATGATGCCATTCATGTAGGAGCAGCAGCACCCGATATCCCTCCTGCACTAATTGAACAATTGAAGCCCGGGGGAAGAATGGTGATTCCAGTTGGGAACCTTTTCCAGTGTTTAAAGGTTGTGGACAAAAATCCAGATGGTTCAATCAGTGTTCGAGATGAGACTTCTGTTCGATATGTTCCCCTGACAAGCCGAGAAGCTCAGTTACGGGGCAATTGATGTTATCCGGAAATCTGAAGTGGCTGTATGACGAAACCCACCTTTTCTTTTTCTTTTCTTCCCTTTTGTAAAGTTCATATTGTATAGGTGAGATTCTACATCTACAGAAAGTCCTGAAGATGCCTTTTATGCTTGTTTTACTTGGAATCTATCTGGTTGGCTGTTAAAATCCTCTTTGCTCATACCTTAGAAAAACTTCAGCCCTGAAGATATTTCTTTATCTCTTTTGAGCACGAAAACGAACTGCAGATGAAACTGTATCTGAATGATTCCATGTCTAAACTTTGGTCCATGGAGGGACGATTTGGTGTGGTTCAGACTGATTCTCATCTTTATTTTCCTTGCAGGGTATAGTTTTTTGGATCCGGCTCCTCTCTGGTCCATGTTTTGGACTATGTTTTGGACTAGAGGAGACAGTCGTGATTGTGATCGTTCATTGGTAGATTCAGTGGTTCCGAACTCTTACCGGTCAAAGTTTAAAAATACATCTGAACCGTTGATTACACAAATGGATGGTATGACTGTCTTCTCCGGTCCAAAACATGAATTGGATGGGAACCGGATCCTATTTTTCTTCCTTTTCTTGGGAAACATCTTGAGCTCACAAAAATGATTGTACATATTTTTTGTTCTTTTTCCTTTTAGTATTAACTAGGACAAATTGAATTAGGTTTCTAGATCTAGGAGCATGGTTCCTCGGCATGTCACTTGAGCTCCTTGATTTTTTGAGGTATAGGGGGTTCGCATTTCAGAGGTAAAATTTCGGAGAGTAGCTACTTTGTGTAAATAGTATTGCTAAAGTTTAAACCTATCTCTAATCAATATGTGGATACTGTCACCATTGTTCTGTTTAGGTGTCAATTGTCATCCCTTAAGAAACAGAGAGAGAGTCAAATCAGGCTTACCTTGTTAGCAAGGTAACATGGGCTGTTTCAGAAATCACAAGGTCAAGGGTTAACCAGCTTAAAACAAAACAAAAAAAAAAATTAGTAGGTGAAATGTCAACTTTTTTGAACTACGTGGCAATTGAACATGTTATAATTTGACATCTCTAAAATACTCACTTCAACCAATATGCCAAATTTCTTATTTAGGTATTTTTTCACAATAATTTCTAGTCTTGGGGAGTAAATAATACGAGTAATAAAAAAACTTTTGACATCACATGTAAAATTTGAATTAGAAGGGAGACGTCAAATGACACCTAGACAAGTGACATCTTGGTTGGAGTTGACTCAGATCTCAATTTATCTACTTGGCATGCCATATCAAATGTGACATCTTTGGTTGGAGATGCTCCAAATGCTTTTGCTGGTGTGGAGAAAGCAAATGCAGCTGACAGTATATTTGGAGAAAAGAGGGGAGAAAATTCCAGAGCAGAATCATGGCACAAACCAGCCTTTCACATCTGGAGACAGCTAAATACAAAAAACCTCGTATGCTGTAAATGCTTCACAACAGATGGGGGAAAACAACGAAAAGAACAAGAATAAACTGGCATCACTACGCATAGCAGCAGGCCTGTCAAAGATCACCTTCCAACGACCGGCAGCATTAAGCATAGCAGAAGGGTTTCCCCAAAACACAAGAAGCAAGTCTGATGGACCTGAAATTTGCTTTCAAAATCTCTAAATAAGTGAACAAGTTCCAATCTCATACCAATATCACGAAGGATACAAACAATAACTAGCAGTATTGGAAATAAACAGGAATAAGCTGATAAATGTACTTGATGTGACGACAATCAACCACCATCAGACATCACAACTAACAAAACTGCAACCACTATGAATCCCATGCACGAAAGAAATAACTGTGTTTGAGTTCACTTCTCTTTCCTCCTCAAAGATGAAAGACGATTTACGCACTTGAATTCATCTCATTTCAAGTCAAAAAGAGCGCCTTGGTCTTTCCTCAGCAGCATTTACTCTGATTGACCTCCCGCCAATTTCCTGCATCACCACCATAAATGGAATGACAGAAACCCATGAAATAATGAGAAATATATAAGTCCAACAAATCTAACTTGTCCCCTCCAGTCATTTGAGTCACTGCAATCTGCATTGTAATGTTCTTACCATGCAGACCGTATGGATGAATGAAATGAATTTCGTTAGAACATCTTTCTTTTTACAGCCGTAGTTTGGCAAGAGTTACCAACTAACTATACAACTCCAATGGCATGCCAATTTATTAGCCAAAAGTTGGCTTTCCCATTCATGAAGCCAGATTTGGCTTAAAAATGGCTTTAAGGTACAAGAAATCCAATGAATGTGATGTGCTAAGTCAAGAAATGGTTTTGGTAACATTGGAGCAATTTTTCCCCAAATTTAGTAACAAGCCAAAAAAATGACTCAATGCTTTGGAGATGCTATTAGAAAAGAAAACGACCATAATGACAATCGCATGAAAGGACTAGAATGTGTGGCAGTGCTTCTCGCCTTTACGTGTGTCACATCAATCACATAACAAAAGAGAGCCACATTGAATTACCTGTCCATCAAGGCTGGCAACTGCTTCATTCATCTCGGCCTCAGTTGACATGGTTACAAATCCAAAACCTCTTGAGCGTCCACTCTCCCTGTCATAAACCACGCGAGCATCCACCACCTTACCATGTTCGCTGAATACTTGTTCAAGGCCTTCATTATCCACGTCCCATGGCAAGTTACCAACATAGAGTTTAAAACTAGGTCCAAAATCACGAGGAGGGCGGTCGAACGCACGAGGAGGGCGTTCTGCCCGTGATCCTTTTGGAGAAGCCTTGTTCACAGTTAAAAACCTTCCATTTAAATCCTGTTCACAATGACAAAATCAAATCTCACAAAATAAGACATCAGAAAAAGCTACATACACTGATAAATAATACAGAGAGAAGTTAGTAACCCATGCTAGGTTTCCTATTTTATCAAGGATTCTAGTTTTTCTTCTTTATTGGAGTAAGAGTTATTAGCCTAGAATTAGAGGTGTCAGTGAGTTTATTGGGTTAGAAATAAGTTATGAAATTGAGTTGATTAAAGTTGTGGGCATTGGGGCCTTTGTCTTTAAGGGCTGCCAGTGCAGCCCTTCAGCGTCTTTTTCTCCCTTTCTCCCTCTCTGTTTTGCGTCAGTTCATTTGAGAAAAAACTAGTTTTGTTTTTTTAGAACTTTGATGTGGATGTGGACATTCACTTTTGGAAAGCGATGATATTTGCAGGGTTCATGTTTGGAAAAATTCTTAATTTAGAATGCTTTTCAGAAAGTACATCTTAGAAATATCCCCTCTTTCAAAAAGTAAATTTTAGAAGCCTTTTCATTGCAAACACAACTAGTTCGCAGAATGTAAACCAGAGATTGCTTGGCTTCATGTTATGATGACAATGTTTGCTTTTTCTTTCTTAGTTTGATTGTTTTGTCAGAGTGTAATTTTCTATATTACGGAGAAGTTCGCCATCATGTAAGGCACATCCGAACCAATCATCTCCTATTCCAGAAGCATTTCATTCTTAGGTTGTCACAAAGTTGCAATTGTCAACATGTTTAACCTAATTACGAAATATATCTGTGTAAGAGCGCGCGTGCATGTGTTTCGGTATTGTGTTGGGATACATAAATCGCTAATAATAACCAAAACATGTTGTATCTATACACACAAACGTAATTTAAGCTACTGTAACCAACTTACATAACGATTGAACATTTCCGCGGCCTTCTCAGCTTCTTCAACAGTGCTCATTGTCACAAATCCGAACCCGCGACTCTGATCGGTCTCCCTATTGTAAATTACCTAAAAAAGAAGGGGAAAAGGCGAAAGAAACCAACCCACTCACATCAAAAATCTAGTAAGGACCCCATAAATCACACAAATATGAACAGCATACACAAGTTTGAAGTTTGAACTAGTAGAAAATGAATAGAACTTCACTACAACCCCAAAAATACCAACAACAAAAGAAACACAAAAGCCTTCAATTCCAAAATGTCCCAAAGACCCCATAATTCATCCAAACTTCAAAAAAATACAAATGCTTCAGCTACTAAAATAAATAGTGAAAGTACCTTTGCGATCTCAACCATGCCCAAAATCCACTCACGTCAAAATCCCCCAATGACCCCATTATACATCCAAAATTCAACAAAACTCTCAAGCTTGGGTAACTAAAAGGAATAGAACTTTACTTCCCCAAGCTCAACCATAAACAAGTTTGAGCCACAAAAAGGAATAGAACTTTATCTCGGCAATCTAAAACATAACAACTCAAAGCACAACACACACCTACATCAAAATCTCCCTGAGACCCAATAACTCATCTAATTCCAACAAAACACAAGCTTGAACTTTATCTCAGCAATCTGAAGAGTACCAAAACCCAAAACTCACAAAAATCAATAATTTTCCAAGACTACACTAATAAAAACAGAGTTGTACCATTAGGGACAAAATTGACTCAATGTCTAGATGAGGGAGGAGAAGGAAATTAGAGCCATACATTGGGGACCAAAAAGAAAGACCCAAGCAAGACTTTACCTCCAAAATCCAACAATGCCAAAAAGCCCACATCAGAAATCACCCAAAGACCCCATGAATCATATATCAATAAAATACACAAGCACGAGAAACTAAAATGGAAAGAACTTTACCTCTGCCATCTCGACAACACCAACCCCACAAAATCCACCGATATCAAAAGTGTCCAGAGACCCCATAAATGATAGGGACTTCAACAAAATATACAATATTAAAAGGAATAGAACTTCAACCCAGCAATACTGAAGACCAAAACCCAGCCATATCAAAAGTCTCCCAAAGAACCCATAATGCATCCAAATTTCAACAAGATACACAGCCTTGAACTACTCAACAGCACCAAAAGCCCAACAAACCCACCAGCATCACAACTTCTCCCCACGACCCCATAATGCCAACAAATTACACAGCTTGAGCTCCTCAAATGTATAGAACTAAATGCAAACTCAATAATACCCAAAAGCTAAAACCCACCCATGTTAATGCATTCAACCCTCCAAAATGAGTCGAATAATATCTCTGCACTTTCAATTCCCAACACTACTAAAAACCACAAAAAATACATAGAAAAAATCTCCCAATAAGCGAATAAATCATCCAAAGTACAACAATATACCCAATCTTGAGCTATTGAATGAATAAAACTGTATCCCTGAAAAAAGATCCCATCTAAATAATACAAATATCAACAAAAATAGACAAACTATAAGTACCAAATGAGCACAGTTTTATCTCTGCACTCTCGATTCTCAACAATACAAAAAACCCTAAAGAAAAGTCCGTAAAAGTTCTCCCAATAACCCCAGAAACCATCCATCCAAATTACAAGTATATACCACATCTTGAGCTATTGCAATGAATAAAACTTCAAACCAGTAAACAGGCGGTGACATATAGACAAATGTCATTAGTCGGATAATTGGAAATAAAGATCAGCCTAACAATGGGCCGCCTTTGAATCTCAATTGAAGACTTTATTTCCGAGTGGAGGTATCAAAAAAGACGCCATGAATCATACAAACAGGAACAGAATACACAAACTTGAGCAACCAAATGAGCAATTAATTTTACCCCAGCAACCTCAACAACACCCACCTGGTCAACCTCAACAACACCCGCCTGGTAAAAGAACTGAGCTGATTTCTCACTATCAAAATCACAAGGCAAATCCCCAATAACCCAATAGATATTTCAAATGTCAACAATATGCTCAATCTTGTGCTATGAAGTAATCATACAAACAGCAACAAAATGTCAAAAACAAAGACCATAGCTTTACCTCTTCAACCCCAACAACACCCACCTGGTCAAAACACTGAGCTAATTTCTCAATACCAAAGTCAAAAGGCAAATTCCAAATAACCTCATAATTTTTCCAAATTTCAACCAAATCATACAAATAGCAACAAAAAATACACACTAGAGGTACCCAAAAGAGAAAAATTATACCTCTGCAACCTCGACAACACCCGCCTGGTCAAAAAACTGAGCCAACTTCTCACTATCAAACTCCCAAGGCAAATTCCCAACAAAGAGCTTGGCCTCCTCATTTGGTTCTTGATACTCCTGTCCTCCCCCCACAAACCCCTCCTCATCAGTCTCTCCAACCGCCTCTACTTTTTCCCCCTCACCCCAACTGAACTCTTCTTCTTCTTCTTCATCGACCACTGCCGTGTCATCCTCTTCTTGTTGGGCCCAATCCGAGGTTCTGGCAACGAAAGGGACCAGTTTCAAAGACTGGCTTTTTTTCTTGAGAGAGAAGAAGGAAGAGTGGGAGGAGAGAGAGAGGAGGTGGAGTTTGATGGCTTTTGGTGGTATTGAGAGACATGGGTGTGGTGAGGTTTTTGTGGTGAAGATTGATGGGAGTGAGATTAGGAAGCCGTTTGATGTTGATAAGGGGTTGATTACTGTGGGTGCAAGTGCAGAAGACATTGTGTTAGAGAGAAAGAGAGAGAGAGAAGGGAGGAGGGTTTACGGGGGAGAGGAGTGAGGATAAGGGAACGGGTAGGGAAGAAGAAAGAGAAGGGAGAGAGGAGAGAGAAGGTCAACAAACAAAGCGGCGGAGGATCCAATGGGCTGTCCATATGGGCCTCCTTAGGTATTCTGTAGGGTGGACGGCCCATGTTTTCAAAAGGATAGTGGGCTGGGTGTTGTTGGCCCATTTCAGGTCTCTTAAACGTCAGTGTCACGTTAGGGAAGCAAAAAGTTTTTGTTTAACCAGCCGGGGTAGACAAAAAGGCAACGGGTTACTCCCATTGGGTTTGACTACTCTTGTGTCGTTATGGGTTCGAGGCGTGTCGACACTCTCTTGTTCACGTTTGAAACTCATAATCCGTCTCCAATTGCCATCTTTGGTTTCGGATGGGGCGGTGCGCATCTATGGGTTTTGGGTCTCTTTCGGGAGCCCCCTTGCGGGTTTGGAGTCCCTATGGTCACGTTCAAGGATGGTTTGTTACGCCTAGTCCCCTTTCCCCCTTAATTGAGGAAAAAAAGTTTTTGTTTACCTTTATGTATTTCAAAAAGTTGTCTGGTAATCTATTTATTTTTTATTTGGTGTAAATGCTTATTTTACTTTTTTTATTTGTTGAAATTACATCTTCCAAATTTGGTCTAATCTTTTCATAAATTTTGAAAATCTCTCCTAAAATTATCTTTCCCCAAAAAGGTATTGTTGTGTTTTCTTATTACATTGGTTAGGATAAGGTAAATAGGGGGAAAAAACAAATGAAATAATGTTCCATTTCCACAGATAATGAATTTCTATGTAGTTGAGAAATATACGATATTACACTCCATTGGCATTAATTTAATGAAGATACAAAAGGAAGGGGGAGTGGTAAAATGGTTTCCCCATTTGAATCTTGAACCTGATATTGCTGATTTACTTAATCAAGTTCTTAGTTAGCCATATTGCACCAAGACAAGCATGGCTAACCGACTCGGTGGTCTTACATCTTCACAATCGCATACATATTTTCGTGAGACCCATACACTTAGTTGTGGAATCCACGTGAATTTCTAACGGAGTAAGGGCACCATGTTACGGTCCCTCTGGACCATTCAATACTTATTCATCTACTAAGGCTCTTGCCAATTACATCATTCAATGCAAAGAAAATGCAATAAAAGAACAAGAAGATTAACAAACGTGTAAAGCAATCCAAAACACTCAAATTTGAGCTCCTTTGTTCTTTACTTTCTTAACATAGCTCACTTATGTTGTAAAACTTCTTTGTAGAGCTCATGTGATGAAAATAGGAGACACATTTGACAATTTCAATAGGAAACTTCAATCTCTTTCAAACTGCATTCTCCTTCAAGTTCCAATGTCAGCAATCCGTCCTCAACGATGTAAGTGAACTCCTCCTCCTTCATATCCACCTTACAACACAACGGTTTCGTGTTTGAATAGGCTCCAAAACGGTCACATCCCCGTGCTTTGATCTTTATTGAGCACCCTTTAGGATCTAGTGAGCAGTTCAGAGACTCTGTTGCCCCTCCTGAGTTGTACATGTCAAGTAAACCGATTGGCGCGAAGTGAATGTTCTGATTGTAAACCTGGTTTTATCCAATAGCCATGTTAGGACAGATTCCAAAACCAAAGGACAAGAAACCAAAAGAAAACGAGGATGGGTTAGAGAACTAACCTTAATAGGGGATATGGTGAATATTTCACATTTTAGGACATCTAGTGACACTTCAAGGCTTTCTTTGTTTGGAACTTTTGAAAGAGATCCTGCCGTAAAAGAAAGTTTTAGCATCAGTCTGATTAGTATGTTTCAGAAATACTAATGATATTGAAGTACCGACGTTTGGTTGCAGTTTTAAGAATCAGTTTTCTGGGAAAATGTTGGAACTTCAGGCATTCAATTCTTATTTTCTAAGTTTTTTTTATTAAAGGAAAATAACCTATTTTATAATATTTTCAAATACAATTTCTACTAAAAATGAGTAAGTTTTGAGAACCATAAGGTTTTTATTTTCAGCAACAGCTTCTGAAAAATGTAAGATGAAACTGATTTCCGGAAACTGCAACCCAAATGTCAAGACAATACATCAATGCCAATATAGCTTCTAATTTTAAATTGCGAATGTCACATGAATCTGATATCAATTTCTGTTTAGACATCCTATTTGTGTTATAATTAATGTGACAAAATCATGAGTTAAACCTGAGTTGAATGCATAAACTGCACAATCTCCACTCCAATCTCCCCCCGCGACTTCCTCAAGAAATTCAACATGGAGAGGACTAATCCGAGCTGATAGAGGTTTAGCTGTGGATGTCAAGTTCGTCACCTCTTGTGCCACCTGTTTCATTAGCCAGCTACCGGCTCCTTGGCAATTGAAAACACCTACCACTCCTGATAACTTATTCATGTTCCATATCTTGAACAAACTGTTGCACAAAAAGAAAGTGACTTTAGGACTATGAAGGCTATATAAATAGTCTACATCGTTCCAATTTTATCTGATGTCCCCGAAGGGATACTTATACAAAAGGGATACTTCTATCAATATGTTTAGTTGTTTACCTTTTTCCATCCATTACTGGATCCTGAAACAAGCAATCTCTTGTTGGTCGCCCTGCATATTTAGCTCTTAGTATAGATCCATCAGGCAGCACAAGTTTTCGGAGAATTTCAAAGTCATGTTCTCCTGGCTTGTCGCTGCGAAATTATAAGGTAATTAAGATCCATGTAATAATTTTCATTCGCACGTCGATAAGAATGAAACCATATCTCATTTCTTACAGTGGCTCACCTTACGTATACGGCACATCCACCGATTGCTCTTGCTGCACCATGGAAGTCTGCAGTGTTATGGTTGCTCTGAAAATAAAGAGCCACAACAACACTTACCTGTTGAAATCTCTATGGTTTCACGCTACAAAATTGTTACTTCTATCAGATTTCATGGCTAGTTTTTTGTTTTTTCCAGGTTTGGAGATGTTGCATGATTTCTACGTCAAAAGTTGATACAGATTGATGTGATAGTGGAAGTTTTGGAACTATAAGCCACAATGGTTGGTTTTTCGGATCAAAAGGAAAGAACCTAAGGCCACATCATTTCAGATATTAAAATGTTAATCAAGCCGCAAAAGGACCATACATGGAACATGTCCCAATCTGGCACCACAATCTCCCCCAGAAGAAGACTGTTAAAGGCCACAGATGCAATATGTAGGCTCTGAAATGTTGGTTCATTAGGCATGAAATCCTCTGATGCTCTTGCTGTAGCACTCTTCTTTGAACTGGCGCAAAAATAAACAATCAGAAACACAATTAACAATAAAAATTTCTAATACTTTGAAAGAAAATTGCGGGGATTGAAAAAACCTGTATATGGAATCCGTGTTGTGACACATGCAAGCAATCAGGTTATTGTCTGCGAAATTTTTGGAAATTGATTCTTCGAGTGCCTGTTGATATTGTCTAGTAACCGAGACTCTACCACCGAGGCCTGAGCCTAAGGTTTCCATCAAATTTTGGACATCAACTTTGACACCATCAACACCGCTACTAGCAAGGTAGCTGTGTTGATCGTTGTAGAAGTCATAAACCTTTTCAGGGTCAATAACCCCAACTCCATATTTTTCCAAGCTGTCCAGTACTATGTCCGTTATATTCCCTAGGTTCCCTGGTGACTGAACCGGATATGCAATCTTCGGATTGTACTTCTTCAAGTTTTCAGATGAAGGAAGGAGTCCTCCCCAGTAACCGGCTAAAGCATGCCACATGTAAACATATCTGCACCAAGTGAATGAATATTGTATCTGCAAAGAAATTTCAATGAACAGAAGATGAGAAAACGCATACAAATTTGGTTCTTACTTCAAGCCATATTTCTCTTTTATGGTTTCAATGAACTCTTTGAGATCAATGCAAGAGTTATCCGAGCCTGAGGCCTTAAACTTGCTGTTTTCTTTGATGTCTACTAATCTGGTTGCAAACCTATCAATCAAAAGTCATGAGCACATGGATTAATCAAATGAACCCCAGATCCTTTAGGCTGTGTTTGAATCTTGGATACGTGGCAGTACTTGAAAGGGTAAAGAAAATGAAAGGGGAAGAGAGAGGAAAAAGTTTGCATGTGTTGGAATATCTTTGGTTTCATTTCCTTTCTTTTCCATCCATAAAAATCTAAGATCCAACCCAGCCTTGAGGTGCATGATCCAATAAAAGAGAAAACTCACTGAGTTCCTTCGATAAGTGGTTCTCCTTCCTTGTGGAATTCATTTACTGTCTCTTGCCATCCATCATCAATTATCAAAAATTTAGGCGAACAACCGCCTTCTTGGAAACTTCAGAAAATCATCAAAATCACCTATTTGTACGATTAAAAGAATTTGCGGCCACCTTTAAAGGAAATATGTAAAGATTTTCTTGATGTACCTTTGAAGACCCTCCTTGATCCCTTTTGGATTGACTTTAGTGTAGAAAGCATCCCATGTGCACCATCCAAACCAGTCCAAATGTGCAGGTATCTGTAATCAAATCATTACATACATTACTTGAACAAATATTCAAATTGATTGTCCAGAAAAGGCTTAATGAAATCATTTGCTATATTACCTTCTTGTTCTCAATGTGACTAAAAGTCCCCTTGTGCCTCTCAAGTATTCTGTGCCAGCAAATAGTTGATGAAAGGATATGAGTTAAATTGGCAGTCAGATTACCATTTCATTCAAAAATCTAAGAAACATACTTGATAGAATCCTTGATGAGCTCAAAAGGGTTGTCCCCTGAATTCATAAACACCGCTTCAAATGCTTGCGAAGTTTGGACATTTGGATCACCTGCTCAAGCAATGTAGCAGCATATTTTGTATCACTTGAGTATCACAAATAAAACCCAGTTCCAATATTGTCAAAAGAATAACCCGAAAAGGAAAAGAGATGGGGTGGGGGAGGATTGGGAGGGAACTAACCACTTTCGATGCAGAACTGGAGCTCATTTGAAGTCGTCCCTTGGAGAGTAGTCCTAAATGGTCCATCCAAGGTGGGCAATAGCAGAATGTAGAATGTATTTCCAGTGTCCGGCTCAAAAGATGCCTCATCACTTGGCACAGACTTCTCTTTTACTTCCAATAAAAGCATCTGAGTTTCCATTGGAATTTCGCTGCCAGATTTTCCATGTCGCGGTATCATCCACCATATCTTGGCTATAAAGAGGCACACGAATTTGTAGCCCCTGCAAAGGCCACCCAAGTTAATTGTTAAGTTTTCAGAGAAACACTTTTCAAAACTGTTTTTGAAAACACAAAACATACCATATTATATATTGGTTTTGTTTCTCAGAATCAATTTACTTACTCAAGAACACCAAGACTGCAAACATGGTAAGAACTCAGGTTTTTTGAACTTGCTCCAATGAATGCTGATCCACCACTCGCTGGAGAAATGACAACATTTGGTGGAACTCCGGTCAAAACTACCTTGCCCCGGACCATGAGGCAGCCGTCTTTGACAACTGGCGTGGTGGTGATTGTCATATTCGCCTATGGTTTTGTAGACCTCCAATGGTGACACTGCTCAAGATTTCAGAAGTCAAAATGAGAAGGAAAAGAAAAGTGTTAGAAGATCAAGACATAACTTGATGTGTTGGTGAAAAAGCAAAATGTACCTAATCAATTAAAGAAAATCCAGATTCAGGCTTAAAAACCTCTGGCTCCTTATGGCTTAAAGCAGCCTCCTCGTGTGGTTTTCAATATCTTGAAAAGGAGTGTCAATAGGGAATAAGGAACTTAAATTACAAACTTCATCTTTGTTTGGGTTAAATAAACGAAACATCAAACTCGCAGGTTCTACTCCCGCCATCAACAAAAACTACTCAAAGTTCCGAGATTAGTCAAGACGAGCTTAAAACTCGCAGGTTCTACTCCCACCATCGGCAAAAACTACTCAGAATTCCGAGAATAGTCAAGACGAGCTTAAGCATCAGACACCCAATTATTTTTAAAAAAAAGGCACGGGAAAATTTCGTTGATAGGATAATCTGCACTGTCATCAAATATGCCAAATTTAGATGCTAGACAACTTTTAGAAGTTGTGTGGAGCAATCAGAACTTTGTGATGTGGGACCTATCTGAGTAGGATTTGACAAGGCTTTTTTGACTTTTTTTTGGTCCCCAAAGTATTTCCACAGTGTCATTTTGGTCCTCAATATTTCAATTGCTAACTTTCCAAAGTATCAATTTTGTGTTTAAATGGTCCCTCCGGCTCACACCTTGCCTTCCCTCCGTCAAAACTAAGGGCAAGCTTGGCATTTCACCTCTCCCATCACGCCAAACCTCCTCTCTCCCTCAAAACGGTGTCGTTTGGTTGGAAACATGGATTTTTTCCTTCCATGGTTCTCTTAGGGTTCTCATTGAAAGTTTTAAAGTCAAAAAAATAATTATGACTCTTTAAGATAAAATAATCAAAAAATTAAGATCTTCGCACAGGTTCAAAAAATCAAGTGTTTCAATTTTCAACCCGTTTGAACCGGTGCGAAGATCTTAATTTTTTGATCATTTTATCCTAAAGGGTCATAATTAATTTTTTGACTCTAACAAAAGGCTGTTTAGGATTCATGACATAATAGGAAGTTGAAGGATGGGATGTAAAATTGGAGTTTATACATTCCACGGTTCCTGTACAGACATGTACTAATGCCTCCCTCTGTAATTTGCTCCTCTTCATTTTAAGATTAAATGTTTTCCCCAATGTAGGAAAACAGCCCCTCCGAAATGGTTCGGCATGTCTTAAAGTGAGAAGGGAGTGAAATGCCAGGGTTAGGCAACATGATCCACTAGTACAGGAATCGCCTTGGAAGGTCCTAAAGCTTTGAGTCCTCGGAGAGAAAAAGCTCCACTTGAAAATTAGGGGCGTGGCCTGTGTCCAAGAGGAAACTCCTGGTTCCCGTGCTGTATCTGTTGAATCAGATTGTAAAGTGATACTTCAGTGTGTCCTAGCTACTTAAAAAAGGGTATGACGCTTTGTTTTGGGCGCCGCTATTCGCAGCCCTCTATTTATTCCCGTAGCCCACTAAATTTCGGTAAATGATTGTTGAAAATCATAAATAACATTTCGGTAAATTGCTGTTGAAAACAAGATTATATTTCGGTAACTACATGTCGAAAATATGTTCAACTTTCGGTAAACAACTGCCAAACATGCATTTTCGGTAAACATCTGTTGAAAAAAATATTATATTTCGGTAATTGGACGCTGAAAATATATCTCAATTTCGGTAACTAACTGTCGAGTATAATTGAAAATTTTTAACGGGTTATGGGAGTAAATAGAGAGCTGCGAATAGCAGCGCCCTTTGTTTTTTACCGAGGCTTGAGCACTAGGGATTTAAAATGACTCCTAGGGCCCGATACTACAAACTCTATTGGGGTAATCCAACCGAGAAGGGAAAAACACATAGGATTTATTCTATTTGACCCACAACGGTCGTGATAGGTTGACAATTGCCGTCAACTAGGATTATCTCAATTTTGATCGATACGAATAATAGAAAATCAAACGGAAACGCAAACATGATCACAATGATAAATTTCTTTGGTAGTTACAGTCAAACCAGTAGGAAGAGGATCCAATCTTTAGCTGTAATAAAAAGGCTTGGGGTACCTTTCTCTCAACTAAAACCAGTAGGATCCAATCTTTAGCTGTAATAAACAGGCTGTTTAGGATTCATGATAATATAAAAAACCAATAGGGAAAGGATCCTATCTTTAGCTGTAACAAAAGGCTGTTTAGGATTCATGACATAATCGGAAGTTGAAGGATGGAATGTATAAACTAACAAAAGGCTGTAACAATGTTTCGAGGGAGAGAGGGGGTTTGGTGTGGGTGAAATACCAAGCTTGACCTTGGTCAAAACGTTGGGAATGCAATGTTAGCAATTACAATATTGGAGACCAAAATGGAAAGACGAAAATACTTTGGGAACCTAAAAAGTCAAAAAGCCGATTTGACAATGATGTTTGTTCATTGTTTGGGGTTGATGTCCTCCTCCAGTGAGCCCCGTTCGGCTAAATAAGCTAAGTGGTTTATTTTTTTGTCCTTATTCAATTTTTTTTCGTATTTGTTAGTTTTTTTATCAATTTTTTGGGGGATTATTGGATCGTCATGACGAAATGAATCTAAAAAGTAAAAAATTATGATCGAAATCAATTTTTTTTGAATAAAGACGAAAATAAAAAAATTTGTATAATGATTAAAAAATAAGCCACTTGACTTATTTAGCCGAACGGGGCAAGTCCTTCATCAGAAATCAGATCGTGTTAATATTGCAGGAAAACCTAGTAAATTGTCATATTAAATGGTTAGAGCTAATAAACGGCCCGAACAAGCGAGACGAGATTGTTTGAACTTCGTACGAAAATTTGACGAGCCTAACAACTATATTCAAGCTTGACTTGGTTACTAGACTAGCTAGCTTTAATCAAGCCACTCTCAAACGAGCCGAACGAGCTAAGTAGTACCTTATCCAAACTTGGTTGGAAAGGCTCACCACTAGCTTTTAAAAAATGTTCAAGATCGAGCAGGCTCGGTGTCTTAGGCAGATAACGCTTGTCATCAAAAAAGTTACTCTTATAATGCATTCTAATTAATGGGGGTTGAGATGTTATTGGCTCTTATTGCTAAGCAGTAAGCAGCACATCATGTTTTCAGAATTAAACAACACATAACAATAGCCAATCCTCTCCTCCTGAAGATGGTTTTTATAATACTACTGTACTTGGCATCAGAACGACAACCCATATCAACTTCTTTAATAACCCTAGGTTCCTATTAGTAGTTCATGTGCAGCATCTGGTCTGGATGAACTGTCCCAGATATTCAAATACTATTTTTTGGTTCTTGTTCTTTTTCTTGATGGTAGTGCCAAAAATGTCTAGCTTCTTTGTTTTCCTGCAAAATGTCAGGCATCTGACTCTTGGTTCTTCTGACAATTGGTACTACTCTTTATGGAAACGGGAATGATGTTGTGCACTATTCAAGCCATCCGTTCGACAATTCAACGGTTCAGATTTCTTCTTGATAATGAACGGCTTGGATGCTATACGATGGTGATGATATTTGGACCATTAGATTACCGAACGGACGGCTCGGATGGTGCACAACACCGCCCACACAACACACGGAAGATGGTCCTTTCTATAAGGTTTTTACAGATTGTCATGGTATATACCAAGCAAACTTTAACAGAAAAAAATTCACTTTCACATGGACGAAAAGGGGTTTTATAGAATCCATATTTAATAAAACTAATCTAAAAATCTTGAAAACGGAAAGAGGAAGATGCTTTGAAAAGTTGGAGCACAACCACATGTTCGCTTTTTTTTTTTTTCTTTTCCCATAACCTTTGATCGTCGTTCCTTTGGTTCGATTGAGCCTTGCGCATGATTTAGAGCTCCGAAATATGGTGCCTCATTTTGGTTAAACAACCACCATCACAGTCTGAATCAACGAAATATAAACTTCAACGCTAGAACACATAAACCAAAATCAAACCCAGTTTTCTACCCTAAACCAGAATCAAACCAAAATAAATCCAAAAAGTAATTGACAAGAATCAGAAATCATACTGGAAAGCCTATCAATATCAACTTTAGACCAATAGTCAATCCAGAAATTACTAGTTGCTCTACACCAAAAACTAAACAAACTTGATGAGATATTCAGGAATTTGTTAACCAAAAATATAAACTTCAGTTTTCAACTGCAAGTGGTCACACTCGCACGCATGAAACCTGTTGCATGGGGACTCTTCATACGAGAATATTCGAATATCAGGTTTCAGAAACTCTGCAAACAAATGAGGTATGCAGCAGGCACATAATCCAGTGTTTTGTAGCTTCATGAACTTCAGAACAAAGACAACCTTTACTCACATCTGTTATTACCAAGTCCATATTACTTGCTACAAGCCCACAACCAAGGGGTGATTTTATGCAATCGCAATGTAACTTCATTCTGGAAAAAAACCAACCAAATATGCCCACACCGCGTGCATTGGAAGAGTGACATACGGCAAGAAAGAATAGAAGCGTTTGACCATGTCTATTTCCAAATGATTCATATTTTGCTGCTGTTCATAATAGCCACATCGTAAAACCAACATGTAGTCAAGAAAAACTCCGTTAGGGTGGGAAGTACTCCCCCTAAACTTGGCTCAATGTTTCTAATAAACAAGACGACATGGGTTTGTACACAGTTGTTTCATTGCACGATCGTGAATTAGTTCTACACCAACACAAAGGCCAATGTGAGCTCCTTAAGCAGAAGCTCAAAAAGGCACACCCCTACGCAAAAAAAAAAAAAAAAACGCAACAGAGGATACTGCAAATTAGTCGTTACTCTTGTTGACTTTGGGACCCTTTGTAGCCCCCCCTCTCATCTCAGGCTCATCCTCTTGCTCTGTATAATTGATGCCAGGTCTGTAACTATCCCTTTGCAACTACTGGCATTCAATTTTGTCTCTAAATAATGCATTGAGCCATGGCTATAAGATAGGGCTTAGGGCTTCTGTATTTTGCATCTGGAATGTGAGAGAGACCAGTGACGCAGTGAAGTAGCATTGGACGAGATAGAGTGTTCCCTATAAAGCTTTGTTTTCCTGGTTCAATTTTTGCTCCAGTTTACCTCCGCAGGGTACCCGATTTGGGGGAACACATATATCCTGTTTCTCTATGTTTGTGTGTGTGCGTTTTGGTCTGATTTTATGATCCATAGGGCACAACTCCTTAGCCAATAAACACTCACTCTAATTGTGATTCAAACATTGAAAAGGGCATAGTTAGAATTGAACTTGCGAAATTAGGCAGAAAATAAAGAGAACTTACAATGACACAATAAAGCACCAAGTATATGAGATGCGTACACAAACAGGAAATTACGATAGCTATTTCGTACACATCGAATATCAAGCAACCGAACAAGACCATATCAAGTAGAGTGCTTTCAATTGATTGCACAGACTTCTAAACAGCATCTTACAGATGGAAAACACCTGATCATAAAGGTTCAACTCCACCCTCAGGGATGTTGCGGAGCAATAATGAATTACATTTAGTCACCGAGGAAGCCGAAGAAGGAACTGGCATAGGAAGACAAGCAGACTACAGAAACATAGGATGAAGAATAGAAGGGAAAGAATTGCATGTAGTTTACCTCATAATGCAGCCGGGAACAATGTCAATCCACCCATGACGCTATGCGCAGTGAGATTCAGGCCATGACCAGGTATATCCACTACAATTTCAATCTGTCAGCATCAGATGAGTAATAGACAAGCTGATTGCCAAAAAGTATCTAGCGTCCAATACCAATTGCAGCCCCATTGGAATAGTTGAAAGCCGAGATTGGCAACAAAGGGCTTAAAATTACATTTACAGTCGAAATGTACAAGAAGTGCTTCGAGTATAACCTAAACAAAAGCCATGTGAGACATCCCTTCAAGAATGCAATTTCAGCAGTTCCAACAAAACACCGGAAATGGTTTTATCAAGAAGAACCTCGACACAAGAACATCCATGCAGATTCTGAAATGGGCAGCATACACATCACTTGGTTGTGTTACCTCACCAGACTTGTGGAGTAATAGTTGAACAGACCGCTGCTCCATGACCATGGGATGAGGGAGCTACCAATTTGTTAACAAAGCCTTGCACTGTTGCCTATAACGGATTTAGTACTAGAAAATACGCATTGTGCCAGATTTACACTAGGGAAAGAGTCATCAAAGCAGTGGAACGCATGAAAGAATTCACAGATGGCTTATCACAATATGCTCGGTCCAGTAACAAAATTTGTCAAGTTATATACTGCATGAACTTCTATTGGTATGCACAGGATGAGAGATCATATAAACCACAATAAAACTAGATAATTAATAAAATGAAAATAAAAAAGAACCCATACAAGACACAACACAATCACCTGGGGAAAAAAAGCTGATTGATTCAACACCACATAACTAATACCAAGCGAACAAAGAAATCATCTCCAGATCCTCCAATACCAATAGTACTAGTACTAGCAGAAAAGAAAAAAAGATAAGAAGAAAAACATTAGCTATTGAAAAACACTTGGAAGAAGTAGTAACTAAGAAGAACCCAGTACAGATCCACCAAAGGAAAGAGTCATGTTATTCTTCATTTTCTCTTCCAACATGATCTCCTGACACAGGCCCATTACAAAATTCGCAGTCAATTTGTGCCACTTGCGGCCGACTAGTACCTCCTTCCAGCTCGTCTTCTTCCGCTTCCCTTCCTCATCGTCATCGTCCACCGTGCTATTTCTAGCATTCTTAATAAGTTTATAAAGACAATTCTATCATCCATTATTCTTTCGTACTCTGCGGCATCCTTATATTCATGTTAGTACAAAACTACAAGCCAAACAACAAAAACAATTCTTTGGAGTATAATTCTGCATAAGGACTATGAACCACATAAGCTTACAATAAGAATTATACATGTAAGATGTTATCATCTAGAACCTATACTGCTGTACATTTCTTCTCATTCTTTCTCACAACCTAAAGGTAGGCTCCTCTTGTTGGGCAAGAATGAAACTTGAGTTATTTACAACTCCCCTAGGTAACTCAAATCACTTCACCTCAAACTTAATAGACAATTTCAATCTCTCTAAAATTGCAGTCATCATCACCCAGTGTAACAGTCAACAGTCCATCATCGGTGTTGTACGTAAATTCCGCCTCCTTCGTGTCCACCGTACAGTATCTTGGTTCAGAGTAGGAGTAGGCTCCAAAACGGCCGCAGCCTCGCGCTTTGATCTTGATTTTGCATCCAGGAGGTTCTGACATGCTACTCAGAGCTTCTATTGCTCCTCCGGAGTTGTACATGTCAATCAATCCAAGTGGTGCAAAGTGAATGCCTTGACTAAAGACCTGTCCATGCCCAATTTGAGCAGTTAGAACTGATACTAAGGCCATGTTTGGATCGTTCTAAAATTTCACCAAAACGGATCTTTTCGAAAAATTTCCTAGAAAACAAGTTGTGAAAACCCTTAACCAAATACATTCTTGAAAAGTGTTAAGTTAATCTAAAAATATGAAAACATCAATCCAGATGGACTGAAGTGATGACACTACTTTTAACTCTTCCTTTTGTATATCATTTCCTTTCTCTTGGCCAATCTTCCATATATCGTAACTTCATGAGTCAGAAACACCATAGGAGAAAAGGTTAAGAGATACATATTCACTGACCTTAACAGGGGAAATTGTGAATATTTCACACTGTAGAGTAGCCAAGGAGACATCAATACTTCCTCTCTGCGGTAATCTCAAAAGAGATCCTACATTACGGTACTTGTTAGTTACCGATACAGATATGCGAGAATTTTTTTTTGCCATAACATGATAGAATCGTAAGCTAACCTGAAAAAAATGCATATACAGCAGTGTCCCCATTCCAATTATCACCGGCAACTTCTGCTAGATATTCAACATCAAGGGGACTCACATGGCCTGAGATGGCTAAAGGAGTAGACTCTGAGTCGGGGCTTTGTTTTAATGGCCAATTTCCTGCCCCTTGGCAATTGAAAACACCTATTATACCGGAGAACTTGTTCATGTTCCAAATCTTCAGTAAGCTGCAAATTTTCAACTTTGACATGAATCATCAGAAATTAAAATTCATTTCACAATAATCATCCATAACTAAACATTCATGTAGTAGCCACGACACTACCAATGGAGATTTTAGACGGTTCATGATTGTAGGAACGCTTGCTTTTTTCGTGATTTTTCTTTTTGAGAGAGAGAGAGAGAGAGAGCATTTTACCTCTTCCCATCCATGACGGGATCAATGAATAAGCAATCTCGCGTAGGTCGTCCAGCACGTCTAGCTCTTAAAATATAGCCATCTGGCAGTACCAGCTTTGTAAGTACCTTGAAGTCATGTATTCCTGGTTTGTCACTGCAGTTACATAAATCATTGCGACAATTTAACGATACTGAATCAGTAAAACAAAAACAAACAAATAAACTGGACCCAACAGAATTAAATGTTCGACCAATTGTAGTCTCACCTGACATACACTGAGCACCCTCCTATTGCTCTAGCTGCGGCATGGAACTCGGCCGCATCGTGTTTGCTCTGAAATGGAGAACAACATGGAAAGAGCTAAGAACCCTAACTGCCAATGACCGCCTTTGTTGGAGGCAATGAAAGTTGTATTAGTTGATTTATTAGCATAGTTAGCATGTATCATTTAGTGAAATTTTCAAAAAAAGAAAAAGAAGGGCATGTTTCACGTTTGAAGTGTTTTTATTGTACTTGTTAGATGTTAACTAAGGAAACCTTACATGGAACATGTCCCAATCAGGCACCATAATCTCTCCTAGAAGAAGACTATTAAAAGCTACTGCCGCGACGTGTAGGGTCTGAAACATAGGCTCCCTCGGCATGAAGTCCTCCGATGCTCTTGCAACCGCACTCTGCTTTGAGCTGACAGACACAAGTAATTCAGAAGCCACTTTCCAACTTCCCCAGAATCAGACAAGAATTAGGGCTTTTGACAGTTTGCCTCTGAAAGATTTAGAAGGAGCAAGGCGCCCCTGTTGCATTAGTTGGAGAAATTCACCCCTGAATTGAATCGAGTTTTAACATTGTACCACCTTCAACAGACATGGAGTCATGAGGTGACACGTTTTGGCTCAAGAGACAACCAAATCCGTAGGAGCGGAGCCAGAGTTTTCACCAACTGGGGGTCAAAAAAACTTTTGTAGAAACAAACATAAATTGCTAATTGAGAAATTGAAGAAAATTTGAAATACAGGTAAGTATGATTTTCCCCAAAATTTACTGGTGACGAATCAAACATTATATTAAACATTTTTTGCGGGTGTGTTGTACAAACTTTAAATAGAGAAAATACCAAAGTATAATGACTCGGTGGGTTCAACTGACCGGGCATCAACATGGCTCCACTCCTGGAAAGCTGTCTAAGGGGCAAATTGCAACGATTTAAATACATTTGGTGTGCAAATTGATCCTTTCATAACTTTCAGTGGCAAAAAGCGCCAGAAGCCCTCAAACGAATTAAGGACAAGACATACCTGTAAATGGAGTCCGTGTTGTGGCACATACAGCAAAAAATGTTATTGTCTTTGAAGTTTTTGACAATAGACTGCTCAAGTGAATATTGGTATTTTCTAGTCAATAAGACCCGTCCACCATGCCCGGATCCTAAGGTTTCTAACACATTTTGAACATCCACCTTAACTCCATCTGCACCACAGGATGCAAGATACCTATGGAGATCATTGTAAAAGTCATAGACTTTTTCAGGGTCAATAAGCCCAATTCCAAATTTCTCCAAGCTGTCCATGGCAACATCTCTGAGATTTCCTACGTTGCCGGGGGACTGCTTCGGATAAACCATCTTTGGGTTGTACTTTTTCATTTTCTCAGATGATGGAAGGACCCCTCCCCAATACCCAACCAACGCATGCCACATGTACACAAATCTGCATCACAGGATATCCTTACATGAAGAACTAATATCTACTGTAAAGTTTCTCTAATTACTAAACTAGGACCATTTTGAATATGGATCTTACTTCAGTCCATATTTCTCTTTGATGGATGTGACAAACTCATGGAGATCACTGCATGCATCATTGTCTCTGAACTTGCTGTTCTCAATAATATCAACCAACCTCCATGCAAAGCTGAAGGTTTGAAAGGAGATAAGCATGGAATGATGAGCAAATTCAATATATGGGTCGTATGACAACAGATTCCATTGATTTAAAAGCCAAAGATAAGAATAGTACTCACGATGATTCTTCAACGAATGTTCCTTCAATAAATGGTTCATCATCTCTCTGGAATTCTTTAACTGTCTCTTGCCATCCGTCATCAATTATCACAAATTTAGGTGGAACGCCTCCCTCCAATAAGCTGTATAGAAGTTAGAATACAAAGCTTTCGCACAATAAAACCGAAATAGTAAAGCTATCATTGCTTTTACCTCTCAATGCCCTCTTTGACTCCCTGGGGAGTGACATCCTTGTAGAAAGCATCCCAGCTGCACCACCCAAACCAGTCTAAATGTCCAGGGACCTAGGAGTACAAGCACGATGAATTAATAGGTACAACGTTAAGTAAATAACCACCGTATCTTCAGATTTGGGCACTACCTTCTTGTGGTCGATGTGAGTAAAAGTCCCCATGTGTCTCTCAAGCATCCTACACCATTGCACATTAAAAAGATTCCAGTAGCATTAGCATCTTGAAAACGATAAGAAATCAGAAACCAAATGTTCAGATCCTAAAATACGTACTTGATAGAATTCTTAATCAGCTCAAATGGATTGTGCCCTGAATTTACGAAAATTGATTGATTTGATTGGTTGGTTTGAACAAAAGCATCACCTGAACAAGTTAATATTCAATAATAAGACCAGATCATGTTTGAAAATGAGAGAGGAAACTGTACAACATTCAAAACTTAGAAAATAATTGGTAAAGAAAATTATGCAGTACACTTGGACTTGCCACTTTCTATGCAGAAATGGAGCTCATTTGATGGAGTGCCCAGTAAACTTGTACGGAACGGTCCATCCAAAACCGGCAATAACAGAATGTAGAATGTATCCTCAGTAGTTGGCACAGATGAGTTCTCATCACAAAGGGCTGACTCTTCCTTTGCCTCGAAGAGAAGAAACTGAGTTTCCATTGGAATTTCACTACCCAATCTCCCAACACGTGGTATCATCCACCATATTTTGAATCTGAAGAGAGATAAAAACCTCAACTCCCTGCAACGAAGACACCAAGCAAGTAAAAATTTTAAGCAACGGATGGCCTAAATATCTCGTAAAAAGGAACTAAAATACATCTATGTACAATGTGGTTGTTATGAAATTTGTGACAGTGTCCTCATTTGGCCTGATTGAAGGTTCTTGGATCATTAACGGCCTAAATATACCAAAGAAAGCTTTAAATAGCGGCAGGGACCCTGTAATGGTAATGGTAGCATTGTTAATTACGGGAGCAGGAATATCAAATGACTTGTATAGTGATGCACGCATGATTTGTAATCGGCAGAGGACCGAACCACATGTATTTCTATACACATTAATAACAAGACGTATAGTCCATAATATATATTGCTACTTGTTAGTTTTCAGGACACGAGATTGTGTGTATCCGTAGCCGCCACTTTAATTTATACCATGATAAAAAAAAAAATGATATGCCAAAACTGTTTTCGTTTCTGCTAAAACCCCAATATATAAAAGTCTTGTACCATATGGCATGCTATGGTACAAATGTTTTATGCATTACAGCTTTGGCACAAACGAAATCACCCAAAATAGAAGGGTTGATAATTCTAAATTTAGAAAGAGTTTTTTCACACATATATAGCAATTTTATCAATTTTTGTTGGTACCCAACAGATTTGCAGGGGCAAATGCTATAGAACGTTTTCAAATTAACCTTAAAGATTAGTACTATAATTAGTGAGAATATCTGAAGTTGCGCAGAGAACCCGGCTCCCCTTGTGTCCACCTCTGGATAAGTGGCAGGAATCCGGCGGGCATGTGTTTTTTTTTAAAATTAGTTTTGACGCCGGAGCACTCGATGAGTGGCCGTGCCCAGCATATCCGGGGGCGTAGCAATATCGGAGGGCCAAACAACCGCCAAGCGGCCGACACACTAAACTAAAAATTCATAAAACTAACTCGAGGATTCCAAGACTGAAGCTGTGCCGGCAGCTAGGAACCGACGACGTCGCACCCAGAAAAGCCGCCCCGCCGCTCACCGGGGAAACAACGACGTTGGACGGGACTCCGGTGGAAACCACCTTCCCGTTCACCAACAGGCAGCCGTCTTTGACGCAGGGGGTGGCGGTGACCGTCATTTTAGGCTCCCTTCTCGATGGGTTTGTCTCGGACAACGAGTTGCTCGATGTAGGAGTAGTGGTAGTATTATGAAGGGCTCTGATCGGAAGTGGGTTAGTAGTGCCCAATTGAAGGGTGCTGTGATTACAAAGGGATTCGGAGATTAGAGTGGGAGAAGAAGAGGAGGAGGAGGAGGAGAGAGAGGGTGAGGGGGACAATGCCGAAGAGGAGGTGTGGAGAAGAGAGGAGAAGGTGGTGATGCCACGGAAGAGGCGGGTATTTATGGAGGTGGGTTTTAGGAAATTGGTGCCAGGCGGTGGCATTGATAAGAATATCTAGAGAGAGAGAGACTTTGGAGAGGGAAAAGAGGGCGAGAGAGTCGGAGACGAGGAAATGTGGGATGAAGAGTTTTTTTTTTTTTTTGACATGTCAATTTCATATCATATTAAAGGCCGAAAGCAAAACAGATTCCATCAAATATACAAAAGTGAACCAAAAATTATCAAGACTTCAACACAGGCATCCCCTGCAGAAGCAGGACCTACGAAACGCCTAGATTAGAAATCAATCTAGGTCCAGAAGAGTTGGAAATGACTTCATTTTGGAAGTACGCAACTACACATTTTATCCGGTAAAGAGCATATAGGTAATTGATGTAGGAGTGCTGACGAATCGGTGCATTAAGAGCTCGACTTGTTAATGTTTGAGTTCAAATCTTTTATCACTTAGTAAACGAACCGAACTAAAGTTTGATAAAGCTTGGCACTTTGGACTGCGAAATTCACTGGTGTAGTATTTGTGTTTGGGAGAAAGCTGTGTTACTTGTAATTTTTTGTGTAATTATAAATGAATGTGGTGTGTAAAATAATGAAGTTACATGACATGGTTATCAATGAATTTTATTTCATTTGTTACTATTTTATATAATAATTTTGGCCCGGCCATCTGGACCGTTATTTTTTAAAACTCGTCAAGAAAAGCATCTATATTAAAAATTATGTGGATCGAATATCATTTGATGTAATATTGAAACATATTTACCTTGAAATCAAAAGTATGAATGGATTCCGATCCAGTATTGCAAGCAATCTTACCATTTAGTATATATTAATCAATGTGATTTTTGACGTGTTTAATGTTCTAAATAGAAATCATCTTCTTTTTTGGTTCATTTGTGACAACATTTTATGATGTTTGCTCCATGTTATTTGTGACAACATTTGGTCCACTGTTGTGTTTTGAATCGCTCGAGCAGAAAGGAAAAAAAGAAGTCTTGGAAGTTCAAAGAGTTAGACCAGTCGGTTGGTGGGTCTACTCTCTACACCGATTATTGGGGTCAAACCCTAAGAAAATAATTTTTTATAAATTCCGTAATTCCGGTGTAAAATATTGAGGTGTGCGTAAAATAGTCAGATGTCTTCGAATTTTCTGGAATTACTACTAGGCTCTTTAGTCACGAAATTTGACTTTTATCCATTATCCAAACATATCGGTGGATTACTATACTTTATCTGGAGAGCTCTTGAGGAACTCTATGGAACTACTTAAACTGACATGGCAATGACTGGGATAGTGGAATGATTCGGACATGTTTGTAAAAAATACATGCATTTTAAGTCACAAGTGTGACACGACACCAAGTGACCATCCAACTTAGGCATCGCCACATCGGAGGTGCACTAAGGTGCTAAACTATTCTGACAATATTAATATTCGTTGAAAAAATAAAGAAAAAAGGCACGTAACATTACAAGCTACCATGCCTAAAGTCTCATTAGTGAGATAAATATTGAATATTCTCTTTTTTATATTTAACCTATATTTTAGGCCATCCACAGTGGTATAATAAAAAATGGATAACCAAAAGTTGACACATCAGCTTTTGGTTATTCACTTAAGAGATTGTTAAGTTTAACAATGTTGAGGTTCACAATGGTCACTTCTAGTCCATAACCAAAATAAGGGGTCCATTACAATTTCACACAATCTCTCTCTCCCCTTTTGTTTCCCGCTATTTATTTCTCTCCATTATGTTTTTTTTTGGGCAAAAATATATCGAATATATGGTGTTCTTCCTAGTGTTATTTATCAAAACAACACTAATTTTTTTTTTCCTATTCCTATAGCCTATATCACAAATCCATCACTCTCTTAATCTTTCAAAAAAAAAAAAAATCAAATGTGTTCTTAAATTTGGAAAAGAATGCAAGATTCTTCCTCTTCTTTTTTTTTTTTGCAAGGTTCTTTGTTTACTCAACCATAGGGGGAGGAACAAAAAATGAGTAACCACTTTTTAGTCGAAAAAATCAATTTTTTTTTGCTAAAAAGTGATTATTTATCAAAATACTTAGGTAAAAGTAAAAAAAAAAAAACATTTTTCCCGATTCATGTCGTTGAGACGAACAATAACCTATAAAAGTTCGGTACAAAACTAAAAAATACGAAAAAAATTCAAATAAAGACAATTTTCAGATTTAAGTTAAGTTTAAATTAAATTCATAAGAATGCAGCCTAAAATAGAAACGTAAAAGAAGAGTAAAATATCTTAATCCAGCAACGATGAGTTAAATAATAGATGATCGAGAAATATGAGCTTCACTTTTGGAAGAAAAGAAAGAGAAACAGTTTGTGGTTGAAGTGAAGAAGATATAGAGCAAGTGAAGAAGAGAAGAATAAAATAGTAGTTGAAATACATGTGTATATAAATTTTGGAACTAGTTAACTTATGTAGTGTAGGGTTCATGAATTTTGATTATTGAAAAAGGTTGTTAGTTTTGGTTATCTAAAGCCCAAAATTTGATTATTTCTAAGGATGTTGCTAAATTTGATTATATCATTGTGAGCCAATTTTTGAACAAATATTATTATCTTTAACAACAATTGTCTTTTGGTTATACCACTGTGGATGGCTACTTTGTTTATCCTTATCCTCCTTCCAAGGAAAATCACCGCAGCCGCTCTAGCATTATTTATCACCTACTTTAGCTAACAACTCCTTCCTCATCATTAAGAGATAACTCCAATCTCTTTCAACACTGGTTGTTATTCCATCGGTCAGCACCACTACCACCACCCCATCGGTATGTCCACCTCTTTCAAAACCCAAAACGTTAATGTCGTCACAATGTCATTCTTTTTTAACATTTGCTTAAATAACATGAAAGTCTACAGAATTCTGCTCGATTAAAGAATACACTACGCTACCCACGGAATATTCTATAAGGTTAATTATTGAATTGAATTGAATTATAGGGTGGTGGTGATGAGAAACACATAAAGAAAAGTTAAAAAATGATGAAAACAAAGATGTGGTGGGCATTGATGCGAGATGGAATTGTATATCTTCCTTCATATAAGTCGTTTATTTGATACTATGTGTGTTACTATCGAACCACAATCTCATGGAGGTCCACATTGATCGATGTTGATTATCCATTTTATATCAGTAAAGATACCGGTACAGAAAAATTGGGACCGAAATCCTACCGACGGCCGCCGGTGGGCCGTCTCCGGCCACCGGACGGCCGATCCGAGCCGTTCAAAAATTCTAAAAAAAAAAACCGAGGGGCCCAACGCGGGAATCAATGTCATCCGAGGTGTGTAGGGTGCTTGATCGGAGCACCCCTTTTCGTGTATACACATGTATACACGAAAAGGGGTGCTCCGATCAAGCACCCTACACACCTCGGATGACATTGATTCCCGCGTTGGGCCCCTCGGTTTTTTTTTTTAGAATTTTTGAACGGCTCGGATCGGCCGTCCGGTGGCCGGAGACGGCCCACCGGCGGCCGTCGGTAGGATTTCGGTCCCAATTTTTCTGTACCTATAGCAGTACTCATTTTATATTATAAAGTAAAAAGCGCTAGGTAGATTGGAGATAAGTAAAAAAAAAACTAAGTATACAATTTTAAACACAATTGTGTCCAAAACTTTTTAATATAAATGAATCTATATGCAAGAAGCTGGTTCCAAGTGATGTAATTGAAGAAGCTGGGAAAGCTAACGTGGATTACTTGCAAGCGGTGTGGAGTCTGTGGACTGATCTGGAGAGGGGTCCTCCAAGGTCAGACCAGGTAGAGAGGTGGTCACCACCTCCTCTATCTGTTATTAAAATAAACTGTGACAGAGCGTTTAAATCCTCTCGTAGCTTAGCTGCCTTTGGCATTCTTGCTAGAGATAGTGGTGCATCGGCTCAAGTGTGGCGATGTGGTCGAACAATGGAGTCTTCAGTGCTATCCATTGAGGCATGGGCACTGAGAATAGCATGCATGGTAGCTATACAGGAGGAGTTCCAAACTGTGATCTTTGAATCTGATTGCAAATCTCTCATTACCTACATCAATGAACCCAAATCACGGTGCCCCTGGGAAGTAGAAGCTGTGGTAAACGACATCAAAGAATGGGCAAGGACAAGGCATTGGTCCTTCAATTGGTGCAGAAGGGTTCAAAACAGAGCAGCTTAGAGCAGCTCATTGGATTGCGTCAAAATGTCTGAATTAGCTACTTTTTTCGGGTTGTATTCCACCCCGTTTAAATTCTATTTTATGTAATGACTTATCTTGAGCTATGGAATACATTGACATCTTCAAAATATATATATGAGGCGGTTTCGGGAACACCCAAAAAAGCCTCATAGTTTCTGATCAAATTTTGATGATCCGAGCCGCTAAATGTGATCAAAACGTGATTTTAAGGGTACTTGCGAGAAATCAGCAAAAAAAATGACCGGGAAGGACTTGATCCGAACAGTTTCGAACAGTTTTTAATTGAACGGTTCAAATAAAAACTGCTCAAATTAAGTCTTTCTCGGTCATTTTTTTGCTAATTTCACATAGTCACCCTTAAAATCACATTCTGCACACATTGAATGGTTCGGATCATAAAAATTTGACCGGAAACTATGAGATTGAGATTTGAGGTGTATTTTAGGTGTTTTTTTGGGTGTCCCTTGAACCGTCTATATATATATATATATATATATATATATATATATGTATATTTCTTCAGTTTCTTTCGTAATAATGAGAGGCCCCGTTCCAGAACGGGTTTTAAGTCCTTATTTTTTAAGAAGGCAATTTCAAGCTCAAAAATTATAGGTTTATTGAAATCTAAAAATATGCAATATGGATCTTGTTTGAAAAAGATCTCATCGAGAGATCTTTTATACAATGCAAAAAAATTTTAAAAATTATTTTTCATTTACATTATTTTTTAGTTTTAAAATGTGAAATAAACTGCGTATTTTTTAAGAAGATTTCTGGAACGGGGCCTCAGTAATCTTATAGGTAAGGTTGCGGGGTGAGTAGCACGCCGTGACCAGTTTGGGCACTGCTCCTATTTTCAAAACAATGAAAAAAGATTTAAGATTGGAAAAAAACTTCCCGCGGACGAACCCAGGTATCGTCGGAGCCCATGTGAATGGGAGGTTCAAAACTCATTCTCCGCTGCACATGGGTAAACGACGACCATAGGGTCTCGTATCTTGCGGGGTATCTTTTTCAATCTAAAGTTGAACATTTTTAAGAACACCAAATAGAGCAGATTAATCCGGACTGGTTACGAGTGTTATAAACCCTACGACCATACCTCCTTTTAATTATTTGAAAAGAATAGTTGTTTCCTTAAGTTTTAGTTAATCTTAATCAATTAACAAATGGTGGCTACCCAAGAGCCCGTTTTAATCAGTAACAACACGAGTTTTTGTCAGCACACATCATCGTCTTTGTGGATTCGATTCCGGTCTTACCGGATATTATGCTGCGTCGGTCTCCGCCCTACGCTTAGGGCAACCCGTTAATTTAGGACTAGGAAATCGTCAAGCATTTTTGGCGCCGTTGACATTAAAATGGACGGCTGAGATTAAAAATGAAAAAGCACAATCTCTCTCTTTCCCTTTTCAACTCACGTGTTCTCTCCCCCCCCCCCCCCTCTCTCTCTCTCTCTCTCTCTCTCTCTCTAACCTCCGTTCTCTCCTTTTCTCTCTGTCTATGCTACTACTCCGACCTTCAAGCTCCACACACAAACTCCCACCGTCGACGATCATCTACTGCTGACCCTCCAGTCACCAGCGACCATTTCCTTGTTAAAACACTCAAGGAGAGAATTTTGGTGATCATTTTTTGATTCACATTGTTTTGCTGTTGCATTTTTTTTGGGGGGGGGTGTGTGTTTCCAGGGGATCCAGATCCTCTCCACACATCCCTCTCCCCACATCTACCACAGCTTTCTACCAAATGCTGCCAACACATTAATGAACTCATCCGACGGTCCAGATTAAGCCAAAGCCCCACGTTTTCACCCTCTAAACTACACGACGCCGTTTCCTACATTTTCCCCAAACGGCAGCTGCTGCACCGTTTCTCTCTCTCTCTCTCTCCAAACCCAAATACGAACTCAGTGATTTCAGTCCCTTAGCCTGGACTCCGACTACTCACGTGAGATCAGGCGAGTGAAACTGACCTCGTTGATGAAGCTTCTTTGAATCTCGACACCGGTGGATGTTGACCTCCAGCACTCTCCGTTTGATTTGATTTGATTTTTTTTTAATAAGTGATTTGATTTGTTTTTGTTCCGGTAAAAAATAGGGTTTTGCTTGTACTGTATTCTGATTTGATTTTTCAAAATTTTATAAGGTTAAATCTCCGTATTCTTACAAAGAAGGTTTTATCTACTATTCACACCTTGTGTATTCCAACAGTAAACTGTGAGGAGTGAAATCATTTCAGGGGAATTGAAGAAAATGGTTTCAGAGTCGTGAAATTATTCAAAGATAGGAGATGGATTTGAATTCATTCTACAGAAATTTCTAAAGTAACAAAGGACTAGAGAGAGATTGGTATGGGTAATGGAGGGCAATTTCAGTGGGATTGAGTTGGTATTTGGGTTTGGGCTGGAAAAAATCGCCGGAGTAGGAGTCCGTATTTGGGTTTGGGGAGAGAGAGAGGCGGGGGGCGCAAACGGAGCAGGTCAGTTGCCGTTTGGGGAAAATGTTGGAAACGGTGTCGTGTAGTTTAGGGGGTGAAAACGTGGGCTTTTTGGCTTAATCTGGGCCGTCGGATGAGTTCATTAATGTGTTGGCCGCATTTGATAGAAAGTTGTAGTAGATGTGGGGAGAGGGGTGTGTGGAGAGGATCCGAATCCGTTTCCAGCAGGTGATGACGATGATGATAAACACAACCATAATCCAAGCAGAGCTAGGTGAGCTGTAATTAGGTGGAGGGTTGAAATTTGGTGTGAATATTTGATAATGTGTCTACTAATGCAAACTGTTCGTTTGGATTATGCAAACTTTTAGTCTACTAATGCAAATTTTGCTATTATGTATCAACCAAAACTATCATTGTATTAATGAAGAATATCTGTATTTTTTGCTCTGTGGTTCATTTCCTATAATCTATTGCTGTTGTTGATGATGTTGCTCGAGTCATTCAAGATGCTTAGTATATGTGGGTGTGGTGTTATGGTGGTTTCATTACCATCCCCTTTTGTGATGTTTCTGTTTCAGTGATGTTTTTGTTGCTGTTGTAATAATATTTCAGTAAACATTAGGCCTGGTTTTGCTGGGGTTGGCTCCTCGCCAACTCTTCTCCTTATATATGGTAGTGGGTGACAAATAATTTCCTTTAGTCTAGGTGTCAACATAGCTGTGATACCGTTTTCTCCCCTTTCTCGTTTAATCTTTGTAACTTTTGGTTCAAAGATTAATAAAATTCTTTCGCCGATCAAAAAAAACCCTTAATGTGTTCTATTGACTATTGTCTGATTCCACGTTTGTTAGTGAATGTTGAATCCTTAATTTTCTTGCGATTTTTAAGTTTTTCAGGATTTGAAGTAATTTTCACTTCTAGAGGATGTTTTTTTCTTGGAAATAGAAGCTTATATTGTTCTCTCTTTTCTGTTATCTTTTTATTTATTCTTACGAAAAAAATAGTAATATTGAGAAGATATAAAAAAATAAAATTTCCTACAAATTCCCCTACATGATTCCAAAAAAATTTATTGTCACATGGAAAAATTTAAAAAATAATTTTACATAATTTTACATTCATTATGGATCTCATTTTTTAGATTTATTCAAGTAGATTTTAGAAATATAAAATTTATAAAAATTAAATTTGTACAACAAAAGTTATACACATTTTAAGATTTAAAGTCAAAAAGGAGAGAGAGAGAGAGAGTTGAAAAGGGGAAGAGAGAGATTGTGCATTTTCATTTTTAATCTTGGCCGTCCATTTTAATGGCTAGGATTTAGTGTTTATTTTTTTGAAAAATATTTTGTCCCTTGATTCCCTCCCCCCCCTCTCTCTCTCTCTCTCTCTATATATATATATATATATATATATATATATGCATTTAGCGGCTCTTTATATGAAATTGTACCGTAAAGTTATAACCGTAATACCTCTCTAGATAGAGGGGTATATAGTGTAAATCACAAGGGGTCTTGTAGGCATAAGCAAAATTCAAGTATTGTCTTGAGTCGCATAATGTGCGAGTGGATATGAAAGCTTGCTACTTAGCAAAATTTATCAAATACTCATTCCGTTCTGATTTGTTTCTCATTCTTGATTTTTGAGAGCGTTTGACCTTCCAAAGAATTCTCGATAACTTTCAATTCGCAATGTTTTTAATATGCAATATGGATATTGTTTGATATATCTCAATTAATTTTATTATACAAAATCTTCAAAATAATAAAAAATATTATAAAATGTAAGATATAAGTATATTTTTGAAAGACACGAATTTCGATAATTGGACAAATAAATTAAGAAATTAAGAAGGAGGGAGTAATATAAATTCGCGATTGTGAAGATTAGTAATGATTGAGTACAAAAGCCAAGATGATATTTAAGGATTTGAA